>NC_091299.1:42070860-42283360 GCF_038502225.1 Cherax quadricarinatus | reverse complement strand
TGAGGCAGTGTGAGGCCGATGGTGAGGCAGAGGCAGGGTGAGGCAGTGTGAGGCCGAGGGTGAGGCAGAGGCAGGGTGAGGCAGTGTGAGGCCGAGGGTGAGGCAGAGGCAGGGTGAGGCAGTGTGAGGCCGATGGTGAGGCAGAGGCAGGGTGAGGCAGTGTGAGGCCGATGGTGAGGCAGAGGCAGGGTGAGGCAGTGTGAGGCCGAGGGTGAGGCAGAGGCAGGGTGAGGCAGTGTGAGGCCGATGGTGAGGCAGAGGCAGGGTGAGGCAGTGTGAGGCCGAGGGTGAGGCAGAGGCAGGGTGAGGCAGTGTGAGGCCGATGGTGAGGCAGAGGCAGGGTGAGGCAGTGTGAGGCCGAGGGTGAGGCAGAGGCAGGGTGAGGCAGTGTGAGGCCGATGGTGAGGCAGAGGCAGGGTGAGGCAGTGTGAGGCCGATGGTGAGGCAGAGGCAGGGTGAGGCAGTGTGAGGCCGATGGTGAGGCAGAGGCAGGGTGAGGCAGTGTGAGGCCGAGGGTGAGGCAGAGGCAGGGTGAGGCAGTGTGAGGCCGAGGGTGAGGCAGAGGCAGGGTGAGGCAGTGTGAGGCCGAGGGTGAGGCAGAGGCAGGGTGAGGCAGTGTGAGGCCGAGGGTGAGGCAGAGGCAGGGTGAGGCAGTGTAAGGCCGATGGTGAGGCAGAGGCAGGGTGAGGCAGTGTGAGGCCGAGGGTGAGGCAGAGGCAGGGTGAGGCAGTGTGAGGCCGAGGGTGAGGCAGAGGCAGGGTGAGGCAGTGTGAGGCCGAGGGTGAGGCAGAGGCAGGGTGAGGCAGTGTGAGGCCGAGGGTGAGGCAGAGGCAGGGTGAGGCAGTGTGAGGCCGAGGGTGAGGCAGAGGCAGGGTGAGGCAGTGTGAGGCCGAGGGTGAGGCAGAGGCAGGGTGAGGCAGTGTAAGGCCGATGGTGAGGCAGAGGCAGGGTGAGGCAGTGTGAGGCCGATGGTGAGGCAGAAGCAGGGTGAGGCAGTGTGAGGCCGAGGGTGAGGCAGAGGCAGGGTGAGGCAGTGTGAGGCCGAGGGTGAGGCAGAGGCAGGGTGAGGCAGTGTGAGGCCGAGGGTGAGGCAGAGGCAGGGTGAGGCCGAGGGTGAGGCAGAGGCAGGGTGAGGCAGTGTAAGGCCGATGGTGAGGCAGAGGCAGGGTGAGGCAGTGTGAGGCCGAGGGTGAGGCAGAGGCAGGGTGAGGCAGTGTGAGGCCGAGGGTGAGGCAGAGGCAGGGTGAGGCAGTGTGAGGCCGAGGGTGAGGCAGAGGCAGGGTGAGGCAGTGTGAGGCCGATGGTGAGGCAGAGGCAGGGTGAGGCAGTGTGAGGCCGAGGGTGAGGCAGAGGCAGGGTGAGGCAGTGTGAGGCCGAGGGTGAGGCAGAGGCAGGGTGAGGCAGTGTGAGGCCGAGGGTGAGGCAGAGGCAGGGTGAGGCAGTGTGAGGCCGATGGTGAGGCAGAGGCAGGGTGAGGCAGTGTGAGGCCGATGGTGAGGCAGAGGCAGGGTGAGGCAGTGTGAGGCCGAGGGTGAGGCAGAGGCAGGGTGAGGCAGTGTGAGGCCGATGGTGAGGCAGAGGCAGGGTGAGGCAGTGTGAGGCCGAGGGTGAGGCAGAGGCAGGGTGAGGCAGTGTGAGGCCGAGGGTGAGGCAGAGGCAGGGTGAGGCAGTGTGAGGCCGAGGGTGAGGCAGAGGCAGGGTGAGGCAGTGTGAGGCCGATGGTGAGGCAGAGGCAGGGTGAGGCAGTGTGAGGCCGAGGGTGAGGCAGAGGCAGGGTGAGGCAGTGTGAGGCCGAGGGTGAGGCAGAGGCAGGGTGAGGCAGTGTGAGGCCGAGGGTGAGGCAGAGGCAGGGTGAGGCAGTGTGAGGCCGATGGTGAGGCAGAGGCAGGGTGAGGCAGTGTGAGGCCGAGGGTGAGGCAGAGGCAGGGTGAGGCAGTGTGAGGCCGAGGGTGAGGCAGAGGCAGGGTGAGGCAGTGTGAGGCCGATGGTGAGGCAGAGGCAGGGTGAGGCAGTGTGAGGCCGATGGTGAGGCAGAGGCAGGGTGAGGCAGTGTGAGGCCGATGGTGAGGCAGAGGCAGGGTGAGGCAGTGTGAGGCCGAGGGTGAGGCAGAGGCAGGGTGAGGCAGTGTGAGGCCGAGGGTGAGGCAGAGGCAGGGTGAGGCAGTGTGAGGCCGATGGTGAGGCAGAGGCAGGGTGAGGCAGTGTGAGGCCGATGGTGAGGCAGAGGCAGGGTGAGGCAGTGTGAGGCCGAGGGTGAGGCAGAGGCAGGGTGAGGCAGTGTGAGGCCGAGGGTGAGGCAGAGGCAGGGTGAGGCAGTGTGAGGCCGATGGTGAGGCAGAGGCAGGGTGAGGCAGTGTGAGGCCGAGGGTGAGGCAGAGGCAGGGTGAGGCAGTGTGAGGCCGATGGTGAGGCAGAGGCAGGGTGAGGCAGTGTGAGGCCGAGGGTGAGGCAGAGGCAGGGTGAGGCAGTGTGAGGCCGATGGTGAGGCAGAGGCAGGGTGAGGCAGTGTGAGGCCGATGGTGAGGCAGAGGCAGGGTGAGGCAGTGTGAGGCCGAGGGTGAGGCAGAGGCAGGGTGAGGCAGTGTGAGGCCGAGGGTGAGGCAGAGGCAGGGTGAGGCAGTGTGAGGCCGAGGGTGAGGCAGAGGCAGGGTGAGGCAGTGTGAGGCCGATGGTGAGGCAGAGGCAGGGTGAGGCAGTGTGAGGCCGAGGGTGAGGCAGAGGCAGGGTGAGGCAGTGTGAGGCCGAGGGTGAGGCAGAGGCAGGGTGAGGCAGTGTGAGGCCGATGGTGAGGCAGAGGCAGGGTGAGGCAGTGTGAGGCCGAGGGTGAGGCAGAGGCAGGGTGAGGCAGTGTGAGGCCGATGGTGAGGCAGAGGCAGGGTGAGGCAGTGTGAGGCCGAGGGTGAGGCAGAGGCAGGGTGAGGCAGTGTGAGGCCGAGGGTGAGGCAGAGGCAGGGTGAGGCAGTGTGAGGCCGAGGGTGAGGCAGAGGCAGGGTGAGGCAGTGTGAGGCCGAGGGTGAGGCAGAGGCAGGGTGAGGCAGTGTGAGGCCGAGGGTGAGGCAGAGGCAGGGTGAGGCAGTGTGAGGCCGAGGGTGAGGCAGAGGCAGGGTGAGGCAGTGTGAGGCCGAGGGTGAGGCAGAGGCAGGGTGAGGCAGTGTGAGGCCGAGGGTGAGGCAGAGGCAGGGTGAGGCAGTGTGAGGCCGATGGTGAGGCAGAGGCAGGGTGAGGCAGTGTGAGGCCGAGGGTGAGGCAGAGGCAGGGTGAGGCAGTGTGAGGCCGAGGGTGAGGCAGAGGCAGGGTGAGGCAGAGGCAGGGTGAGGCAGTGTGAGGCCGAGGGTGAGGCAGAGGCAGGGTGAGGCAGTGTGAGGCCGAGGGTGAGGCAGAGGCAGGGTGAGGAAGTGTGAGGCCGAGGGTGAGGCAGAGGCAGGGTGAGGCAGTGTGAGGCCGAGGGTGAGGCAGAGGCAGGGTGAGGCAGTGTGAGGCCGAGGGTGAGGCAGAGGCAGGGTGAGGCAGTGTGAGGCCGAGGGTGAGGCAGAGGCAGTGTGAGGCAGTGTGAGGCCGAGGGTGAGGCACAGGCAGGGTGAGGCAGTGTGAGGCCGAGGGTGAGGCACAGGCAGTGTGAGGTAGTGTGAGGCCGAGGGTGAGGCAGAGGCAGGGTGAGGCAGTGTGAGGCCGAGGGTGAGGCACAGGCAGTGTGAGGCAGTGTGAGGCCGATGGTGAGGCAGAGGCAGGGTGAGGCAGTGTGAGGCCGAGGGTGAGGCAGAGGCAGGGTGAGGCAGTGTGAGGCCGAGGGAGGAGGCAGAGGCAGGGTGAGGCAGTGTGAGGCCGAGGGTGAGGCAGAGGCAGGGTGAGGCAGTGTGAGGCCGAGGGTGAGGCAGAGGCAGGGTGAGGCAGTGTGAGGCCGAGGGTGAGGCAGAGGCAGTGTGAGGCAGTGTGAGGCCGAGGGTGAGGCAGAGGCAGGGTGAGGCAGTGTGAGGCCGAGGGTGAGGCACAGGCAGTGTGAGGCAGTGTGAGGCCGAGGGTGAGGCAGGGTGAGGCAGGGTGAGGCAGAGGCAGGGTGAGGCAGTGTGAGGCCGAGGGTGAGGCAGAGGCAGGGTGAGGCAGTGTGAGGCCGAGTGTGAGGCATTGTGAGGCAGTGTGAGGCCGAGGGTGAGGCAGAGGCAGGGTGAGGCAGTGTGAGGCCGAGGGTGAGGCAGAGGCAGGGTGAGGCAGTGTGAGGCCGAGGGTGAGGCAGAGGCAGGGTGAGGCAGGGTGAGGGTGAGGGTGAGGCAGAGGCAGGGTGAGGCAGGGTGAGGGTGAGGCAGAGGCAGGGTGAGGGTGAGGTAAAGGAAGGGGTGTGACGTAAAGGGAAGCGGAAAGGGTGGGGAAGGCGGAAGACCAGCACACTATTTTTTTTAATGAAATAATGGTGTATAGATCCGCAGTGTGCTGTTACCTTATTGTTTGTGAGTTAGGTTGTGTGTGTGTTACGTCACAGCTGAGACTGAACCTTGCCTGGGAGAACACCTGCAGCAGGGGCCGAGTTTTGGTCCTGACACCTGAAGGATGCTTCCTGGGGTCAATACCCATGAGGCTTGGTCCTAGACCAGGCCTTCCGGTGGATCAAGGAATAATCAACCAGGCTGTTACTGCTAGCCGCACGTACTCCAACATACAAATAACCAGGCTGGTCAGGCACTGATTTTGAGAAAGTTATCCAGTTCACTCTTGAAGAGAGCTAGAGGTTTGTTGGTAATTCCCTGTATGCACGAATGGTGGGCGTTGAAGAGTCGGGGACCTCTGACACTCATCGATCTCAAAGTGTACTCGTTGCGCTCCTGCTTTAAACTGGAAATGCTTTCCACCGTCTACCAAATATCTTGCTTTCACACTGAGTGATTCTGGCGCACAGGTTCAGTGTGTGTGTGTGTGTGTGTGTGTGTGTGTGTGTGTGTGTGTGTGTGTGTGTGTGTGTGTGTGTGTGTGTGTGTGTGTGTGTGTGTCTGTGTGTGTGTGTGTGTGTGTCTGTGTGTGTGTGTGTGTGTGTGTGTGTGTGTGTGTGTGTGTGTGTGTGTGTGTGTCTGTGTGTGTGTGTGTGTGTGTGTGTGTGTGTGTGTGTGTGTGTGTGTGTGTGTGTGTGTGTGTGTGTGTGTGTGTGTGTGTGTGTGTGTGTGTGTGTGTGTGTGTCTGTGTGTGTCTGTGTGTGTGTCTGTGTGTGTGTCTGTGTGTGTCTGTGTGTGTGTGTGTGTGTGTGTGTGTGTGTGTGTGTGTGTGTGTGTGTGTGTGTCTGTGTGTGTGTCTGTGTGTGTGTGTGTGTGTGTGTGTGTGTGTGTGTGTGTCTGTGTGTGTGTGTGTGTGTGTGTGTGTGTGTGTGTGTGTGTGTGTGTGTGTGTGTCTGTGTGTGTGTGTGTGTGTGTGTGTGTCTGTGTGTGTGTCTGTGTGTGTGTCTGTGTGTGTGTCTGTGTCTGTGTGTGTGTGTGTGTGTGTGTGTGTGTGTGTGTGTGTGTGTGTGTGTGTGTGTGTGTGTGTGTGTGTGTGTGTGTGTGTGTGTGTGTGTGTGTGTGTGTGTGTGTGTGTGTGTGTGTGCGCGCTCACCTATTTGCGGTTGCAGGGGTCGAGACTCAGCTCCTGGCCCCGCCTCTTCACTGATCCCTACTAGGTCCTCTCTCTATCTGCTTCTTGAGCTCCTGCCTCCACTACGTCACTTGCTAGACTACTCCACTTCCTGACGACTCTATGACTGAAGAAATAATTCCTAACATCCTTGTGACTCGTCTAAGTCTTCAGATTCCAATTGTGACCCCTAGTTTGTGTCCCCTCTCTGGAACATCCTGTCTCTGTAAATCTTATCTATTCCACGCAGTATTTTGTATGTCGTTATCATGTCTCCCCTAACCCTCCTGTCCTCCAGTGTTGTCAAGCCGATTTCCCTCAACCTTTCATGGTACGACATTCCCCTGAGCTCCTGAACTAGCCTTGTTCCAAACCTTCATAATACCTTTATTTACTACAAGTACATGTACATGATATACAGGTCTAGCTGACACCAATGACATACTGCTATATAGAAAGCCACTTATTATGCTCAGCATTTCGGGGAAATTAGGTCAGTGTCCCAGGATGCGATCCACACCAGTCGACTAACACCCAGGTACCTATTTTACTGATGTGGAACATGGATAACAGGTGGAAAGAAATACGCCCAATGTTTCTACTCTGGCTGGGAATCGAACCCAGACCTTCGCCGTGTGAAGCGAGAGCGTTAACCACCAGGCCACCTTTGTACTTTCTCTAATTTCTTGACGTGCTTGAGCAGGTGTGGGTTCCGAGCTGGTGCTGCATACTCCAATATGGGCCTGACATACACAGTGTACATTGTCTTGAACGATTCCTAAGTTATCGGAACGCTATTCTCAGGTTTGCCAGGTCCCCATATGCTGCAGCAGTTATCTGGTTGATATGTCTCCGGAGACGTGCTCGGTGTTATGCTCACCCCAAGATCTTTCTCGTTGAGTGAGGTTTGCAGTCTTTGTCCACCTAGCCTATACTCCGTCTGCGGTCTTCTTTGCCCTTCCCCAATCTTCATGACTTCACATTTGGCAGGGTTGAATTCGAGAAGACAGTTGCTGGACCAGGTGTCCAGCCTGTCCAGGTCTCTTTGTAGTCCTGCCTGATCCTCATCTGATTTAATTCTTCTCATTAACTTCACATCATCTGCGAACAAGGACACTCCAGAGTCTATTCCTTCCATCATGTCATTCAAATAGCAAAAATAGCACCGGCCCTAGGACTGACCCCTGTGGGACCCCGCTTGTCACAGGTGCCCACTGTGATACCTCATCATGTACCATGACTCGCTGTTGTCTCCCTGTCAGGTATTCTCTGATCCATTGCAGTGCCCTTCCTGTTATACGCACCTGGTCCTTCAGCTTCTGCACTAATCTCCTGTGAGGAACTGTGTCCAAGGCCTTCCTGCGGTCTAGGAAAATGCAATCAACCCACCCTTCTCTCTCGTGCCTTACTTCTGTTACCTTGTCATTGAACTCCAGAAGGTTTGTGACATAGGATTTGCCTTCCATGAATCCATGTTGGTTGTCGCTTACAATCTTGTTCCGTTCCAGGTGCTCCACCACTCTCCTCCTGATAAGCTTCTCCATGACTTTGCATACTATACACGTCAAAGACACTAGTCTGTAATTTAGTGCCTCGTTTCTGTCTTTCTTAAAAATGGGGACTACATTTGCTGTCTTCCATACCTCAGGTAGTTGCCCAGTTTCAAGGGATGTATTGAAGATTGTGGCTAGTGGCACTCACAGCTTCTCTGCTCTTTCTCTAAGGACCCACGGGGAGATGTCCGGACCCATTACCTTTGAGGTATCAAGGTCACTTAGCAGCTTGTGCACCTCCTCCTCCGTTGTTTGTATGTCATCCAACACTTGACGGTATATTCCCTGTTGATGTTCCCCTCTGTGCTGTCTTCCCAGAGCCCTTCCTGTCTCTACTGTAAATACTTCCTTAAATCACATGTTGAGCTCCTCACATACCTCGTGATCGTTTCTTGTGAGTTCCCCACCTTCCTTCCTCAGCCTGATCACCTGGTCTTTGACTGTTGTCTTCCTCCTGATGTGGCTATACAACAGTTTCGGGTCAGACTTGATTTTCGATGCTATGTTACTTTCATACTGTCGCTGGGCCTCCTTCCTTACCTGTTCATACTCGGTCCTGGCTCTTCGACTAATCTCCTTATTTTCCTGTGTTCTTTGCCTTCTGTACTTTTTCCATTCTCTAGTGCACTTGGTTTTTGCCTTCTTACACCGTCAGGTAAACCAGGGGCTCGTTCTGGTCTTCCCATTATTCTGTTGCCCTTGGGAACAAGCCTTTCCTCTGCCTCCTTGCATTTTGTTGTTACGTATTCCATCATTTCGTTTACCGACTTTTCTGCCAGTTCTCTGCCCCACTGAACCTCCTGCAGGAAGTTCCTCAAACCTATGCAGTCTCCCCTTTTATAGTCTGGCTTTCCCCATTCAACTCCTGTTACCCTCTCCACTTGTAACTACTATGTATTCAAAGCACAGAACCACGTGGTCACTAGCTCTTAGGGGTCTCTCATATGTGATGTCCTCAATGTCTGAACTGCTCAGGGTGAACACACTGTCCAGTCTTGCTGGTTCATCCTCCCCTCTCTCTCTGGTCGTGTCGTTAACATGTTGGTGCATGAGGTTTTCCAGTACCACATCCATCATCTTGGCTCTCCATGTTTCGGGACCCCCATGTGGCTCCAGGTTTTCCCAGTCGAAATCATCCATAACCAGCAACTTTGCTCTGCTCGAGTGAGCTCTTCTTGCCACCTCAGCCAGTGTGTCCACCATTGCTCTGTTGCTCTCTTCATATTCCTCTCTTGGCTTCCTGCAGTTCTGAGGTGGATTATACATCACGGCAATGACTACCTTGTCCTCCTCAGACTCCAATCTCGTCCATGTCTCCCATTTTCTCAAATTTCCATCGATTTTTTACGAGCAGTGCAGCCCCTCCTACCCCTCTGTTCCTTCTATCTTTCCTCAGGATATGATATGCTGGTGGGAAGATTGCATCTGTTATTGTCTCCGAGTTTCGCTTCTGTGACCGCTATGTGTGTGTGTGTGTGTGTGTGTGTGTGTGCGCGCACACACACACACACACACACACGCACGCGCGCGCGCGAGAGAGAGAGAGAGAGAGAGAGAGAGAGAAAATTATAATTGCTTCCCAGTGAGTGGGTTTACATTACTGTCTCAGTTTACATTCAACAGCAGTCTGAGACTGTCACCCGACTCGACACTAACTTCAACAGTAAGTTAATACACAACACTGGGTTTAAGGCAAACAGTGTATATAATCACAGATATGCGAATCTCGGTATGTATACAACTATACCTCTCGATGTATATACTGTGATGTACTTCTCAATGTACATACTGTGATATAACTCTCAATGTACATACAATGATACACTTCTCAATGTATATACCATTATATATTTTCAATGTATATGCTGTGATATACCTCCAAAAGTATATACCGTGACATACTCCTCAGTAGAAATATACTGTTACAACGTCAATGGTTATAGATAATACCAGTGATAGAACTGGTGGAGTGTTATGTATCGTTAGTGTAGCTGTGTTAGTGAGTGTGTTAACAGTAGCATCAACAGTATCGTTAGTGTAGCTGTGTTAGTGAGAGTGTTAGCAGTAGCATCAACAGTATCGTTAGTGTAGCTGTGTTAGTGAGTGTGTTAACAGTAGCATCAACAGTATCGTTAGTGTAGCTGTGTTAGTGAGAGTGTTAGCAGTAGCATCAACAGTATCGTTAGTGTAGCTGTGTTAGTGAGTGTGTTAACAGTAGCATCAACAGTATCGTTAGTGTAGCTGTGTTAGTGAGTGTGTTAACAGTAGCATCAACAGTATCGTTAGTGTAGCTGTGTTAGTGAGAGTGTTAGCAGTAGCATCAACAGTATCGTTAGTGTAGCTGTGTTAGTGAGTGTGTTAACAGTAGCATCAACAGTATCGTTAGTGTAGCTGTGTTAGTGAGAGTGTTAGCAGTAGCATCAACAGTATCGTTAGTGTAGCTGTGTTAGTGAGTGTGTTAACAGTAGCATCAACAGTATCGTTAGTGTAGCTGTGTTAGTGAGTGTGTTAACAGTAGCATCAACAGTATCGTTAGCGTAGCTGTGTTAGTGAGAGTGTTAACAGTAGCATCAACAGTATCGTTAGTGTAGCTGTGTTAGTGAGAGTGTTAACAGTAGCATCAACAGTATCGTTAGTGTAGCTGTGTTAGTGAGTGTGTTAACAGTAGCATCAACAGTATCGTTAGTGTAGCTGTGTTAGTGAGTGTGTTAACAGTATCATCAACAGTATCGTTAGTGTAGCTGTGTTAGTGAGAGTGTTAGCAGTAGCATCAACAGTATCGTTAGTGTAGCTGTGTTAGTGAGTGTGTTAACAGTAGCATCAACAGTATCGTTAGTGTAGCTGTGTTAGTGAGAGTGTTAACAGTAGCATCAACAGTATCGTTAGTGTAGCTGTGTTAGTGAGTGTGTTAACAGTAGCATCAACAGTATCGTTAGTGTAGCTGTGTTAGTGAGAGTGTTAACAGTAGCATCAACAGTATCGTTAGTGTAGCTGTGTTAGTGAGTGTGTTAGCAGTAGCATCAACAGTAGCATCAACAGTATCAACAGTATCATCAGCAGTAGCATCAACAGTATCGTTAGTGTAGCTGTGTTAGTGAGAGTGTTAGCAGTAGCATCAGCAGTAACATCAACAGTAACATCAACAGTATCGTTAGTGTAGCTGTGTTAGTGAGAGTGTTAGCAGTAGCATCAACAGTAGCATCAACAGTATCGTTAGTGTAGCTGTGTTAGTGAGAGTGTTAGCAGTAGCATCAACAGTAGCATCAACAGTATCGTTAGTGTAGCTGTGTTAGTGAGAGTGTTAGCAGTAGCATCAACAGTAGCATCAACAGTATCGTTAGTGTAGCTGTGTTAGTGAGAGTGTTAGCAGTAGCATCAACAGTAGCATCAACAGTATCAACAGTATCGTTAGTGTAGCTGTGTTAGTGAGAGTGTTAACAGTAGCATCAACAGTAGCATCAACAGTAACATCAACAGTATCGTTAGTGTAGCTGTGTTAGTGAGAGTGTTAGCAGTAGCATCAACAGTATCATCAACAGTATCGTTAGTGTAGCTGTGTTAGTGAGAGTGTTAGCAGTAGCATCAACAGTAGCATCAACAGTAACATCAACAGTATCGTTAGTGTAGCTGTGTTAGTGAGAGTGTTAACAGTAGCATCAACAGTAGCATCAACAGTAACATCAACAGTATCGTTAGTGTAGCTGTGTTAGTGAGAGTGTTAACAGTAGCATCAACAGTAGCATCAACAGTAACATCAACAGTATCGTTAGTGTAGCTGTGTTAGTGAGAGTGTTAACAGTAGCATCAACAGTAGCATCAACAGTAACATCAACAGTATCGTTAGTGTAGCTGTGTTAGTGAGAGTGTTAACAGTAGCATCAACAGTAGCATCAACAGTAACATCAACAGTATCGTTAGTGTAGCTGTGTTAGTGAGTGTGTTAACAGTAGCATCAACAGTAACATCAACAGTATCGTTAGTGTAGCTGTGTTAGTGAGAGTGTTAACAGTAGCATCAACAGTAGCATCAACAGTAACATCAACAGTATCGTTAGTGTAGCTGTGTTAGTGAGTGTGTTAACAGTAGCATCAACAGTAGCATCAACAGTATCAACAGTAACAGTGTAGCTGTGTTAGTGAGAGTATCATCAACAGTATCAACAGTATCATCATCAGTATCAGTGTAGCAGCAGTAGCATCAACAGTATCATCAACAGTATCATCAACAGTATCATCAGCAGTAGCATCAACAGTATCATCATCAACAGTATCGTTAGTGTAGCAGTATGTTATCATCAACAGTATCAGTATCATCAGTATCGTTAGTAGCTGTGTTAGTGAGTGTGTTAACAGTAGCATCAACAGTATCATCAACAGTATCAACAGTATCGTTAGTGTAGCTGTGTTAGTGAGAGTGTTAGCAGTAGCATCAACAGTATCATCAACAGTATCAACAGTATCGTTAGTGTAGCTGTGTTAGTGAGTGTGTTAACAGTAGCATCAACAGTATCATCAACAGCAACAGTATCGTTAGTGTAGCTGTGTTAGTGAGAGTGTTAGCAGTAGCATCAACAGTATCATCAACAGTATCAACAGTATCGTTAGTGTAGCTGTGTTAGTGAGTGTGTTAACAGTAGCATCAACAGTATCATCAACAGTATCAACAGTATCGTTAGTGTAGCTGTGTTAGTGAGAGTGTTAGCAGTAGCATCAACAGTATCATCAACAGTATCAACAGTATCGTTAGTGTAGCTGTGTTAGTGAGAGTGTTAACAGTAGCATCAACAGTATCATCAACAGTATCAACAGTATCGTTAGTGTAGCTGTGTTAGTGAGAGTGTTAGCAGTAGCATCAACAGTATCAACAGTATCGTTAGTGTAGCTGTGTTAGTGAGTGTGTTAGCAGTAGCATCAACAGTATCAACAGTATCGTTAGTGTAGCTGTGTTAGTGAGTGTGTTAACAGTAGCATCAACAGTATCGTTAGTGTAGCTGTGTTAGTGAGAGTGTTAGCAGTAGCATCAGCAGTAACATCAACAGTATCGTTAGTGTAGCTGTGTTAGTGAGAGTGTTAGCAGTAGCATCAGCAGTAACATCAACAGTATCGTTAGTGTAGCTGTGTTAGTGAGAGTGTTAACAGTAGCATCAACAGTAACATCAACAGTATCGTTAGTGTAGCTGTGTTAGTGAGAGTGTTAGCAGTAGCATCAACAGTATCATCAACAGTATCGTTAGTGTAGCTGTGTTAGTGAGAGTGTTAGCAGTAGCATCAGCAGTAACATCAACAGTATCGTTAGTGTAGCTGTGTTAGTGAGAGTGTTAACAGTAGCATCAGCAGTAACATCAACAGTATCGTTAGTGTAGCTGTGTTAGTGAGAGTGTTAGCAGTAGCATCAGCAGTAACATCAACAGTATCGTTAGTGTAGCTGTGTTAGTGAGAGTGTTAACAGTAGCATCAGCAGTAACATCAACAGTATCGTTAGTGTAGCTGTGTTAGTGAGAGTGTTAACAGTAGCATCAGCAGTAACATCAACAGTATCGTTAGTGTAGCTGTGTTAGTGAGAGTGTTAGCAGTAGCATCAACAGTATCAACAGTATCGTTAGTGTAGCTGTGTTAGTGAGAGTGTTAGCAGTAGCATCAACAGTATCAACAGTATCGTTAGTGTAGCTGTGTTAGTGAGAGTGTTAGCAGTAGCATCAACAGTAACATCAACAGTATCGTTAGTGTAGCTGTGTTAGTGAGAGTGTTAGCAGTAGCATCAACAGTATCAACAGTATCGTTAGTGTAGCTGTGTTAGTGAGAGTGTTAGCAGTAGCATCAACAGTATCAACAGTATCGTTAGTGTAGCTGTGTTAGTGAGAGTGTTAGCAGTAGCATCAACAGTATCAACAGTATCGTTAGTGTAGCTGTGTTAGTGAGAGTGTTAGCAGTAGCATCAACAGTATCAACAGTATCGTTAGTGTAGCTGTGTTAGTGAGTGTTAGCAGTAGCATCAACAGTATCAACAGTATCGTTAGTGTAGCTGTGTTAGTGAGAGTGTTAGCAGTAGCATCAACAGTATCAACAGTATCATCGACAGTATCAACAGTATCATCAACAGTATCAACAGTATCAACAGTATCAACAGTATCAACAGTATCAACAGTATCAACAGTATCATCGACAGTATCAACAGTATCATCAACAGTATCAACAGTATCATCAACAGTATCATCAGCAGTAGCATCAACAGTATCATCAACAGTATCATCAACAGTATCATCAGCAGTAGCATCAACAGTATCATCAACAGTATCATCAACAGTATCATCAGCAGTAGCATCAACACTATCATCAGCAGTATTATCAGCAGTATCATCAGCAGTATCATCAACAGTATCATCAGCAGTATCAACAGCAGTAGCATCAACATTATCATCAACAGTATCATCAACAGTATCATCAACAGTATCATCAACAGTATCATCAGCAGTATCATCAGTATCATCAGCAGTATCAACAGTAGCATCAACAGTATCATCAGCAGTATCATCAGCAGTATCATCAACAGTAGCATCAACAGTATCATCAGCAGTATCATCAGCAGTATCATCAGCAGTATCATCAGCAGTATCATCAGCAGTATCATCAGTATCATCAGCAGTATCAACAGTAGCATCAACAGTATCATCAGCAGTATCATCAACAGTATCATCAGCAGTATCATCAGCAGTATCATCAGCAGTATCATCAGTATCATCAGCAGTATCATCAACAGTAGCATCAACAGTATCATCAACAGTATCATCAACAGTATCATCAGCAGTATCATCAGCAGTATCATCAACAGTAGCATCAACAGTATCATCAGCAGTATCATCAGCAGTATCATCAACAGTAGCATCAACAGTATCATCAGCAGTATCATCAGCAGTATCATCAGCAGTATCATCAGTATCATCAGCAGTATCATCAACAGTAGCATCAACAGTATCATCAGCAGTATCATCAGCAGTATCATCAGCAGTATCATCAGTATCATCAGCAGTATCATCAACAATAGCATCAACAGTATCATCAGCAGTATCATCAGCAGTATCATCAACAGTAGCATCAACAGTATCATCAGCAGTATCATCAACAGTATCATCAGCAGTATCATCAGCAGTATCATCAGCAGTATCATCAGTATCATCAGCAGTATCATCAACAGTAGCATCAACAGTATCATCAACAGTATCATCAGCAGTATCATCAGCAGTATCATCAGTATCATCAGCAGTATCATCAACAGTAGCATCAACAGTATCATCAGCAGTATCATCAGCAGTATCATCAACAGTAGCATCAACAGTATCATCAGCAGTATCATCAGCAGTATCATCAGCAGTATCATCAGTATCATCAGCAGTATCATCAACAGTAGCATCAACAGTATCATCAGCAGTATCATCAGCAGTATCATCAGCAGTATCATCAGTATCATCAGCAGTATCATCAACAGTAGCATCAACAGTATCATCAGCAGTATCATCAGCAGTATCATCAGCAGTATCATCAGTAGCATCAACAGTATCATCAGCAGTATCATCAGCAGTATCATCAACAGTAGCATCAACAGTATCATCAGCAGTATCATCAGCAGTATCATCAGCAGCATCATCAGTATCATCAGCAGTATCATCAACAGTAGCATCAATAGTATCATCAGCAGTATCATCAGCAGTATCATCAGCAGTATCATCAGTATCATCAGCAGTATCATCAACAGTAGCATCAACAGTATCATCAGCAGTATCATCAGCAGTATCATCAGCAGTATCATCAACAGTAGCATCAACAGTATCATCAACAGTATCATCAGCAGTATCATCAGCAGTATCAACAGTATCATCAACAGTAGCATCAACAGTATCATCAACAGTATCATCAGCAGTATCATCAGCAGTATCATCAGCAGTATCATCAACAGTAGCATCAACAGTATCATCAGCAGTATCATCAGCAGTATCATCAACAGTAGCATCAACAGTATCATCAGCAGTATCATCAGCAGTATCATCAGCAGTATCATCAGCAGTATCATCAGCAGTATCATCAGCAGTATCATCAACAGTAGCATCAACAGTATCATCAGCAGTATCATCAGCAGTATCATCAGCAGTATCATCAGCAGTATCATCAACAGTAGCATCAACAGTATCATCAGCAGTATCATCAGCAGTATCATCAGCAGTATCATCAACAGTATCATCAGCAGTATCATCAGCAGTATCATCAGCAGTATCATCAGCAGTATCATCAGCAGCAGCATCATCAGTATCATCAGTATCATCAGCAGTATCATTAGCAGCATCAGTATCATCAGCAGTATCATCAGCAGTATCATCAGCAGCAGCATCATCAGTATCATCATCAGTATCATCAGCAGTATCATCAGCAGTATCATCAGCAGTATCATCAACAGTAGCATCAACAGTATTATCAGCAGTATCATCAGCAGTATCATCAACAGTAGCATCAGCAGTATCATCAGCAGTATCATCAGCAGTATCATCAACAGTATCATCAACAGTATCATCAACAGTATCATCAGCAGTATCAACAGTATCATCAGCAGTATCATCAACAGTATCATCAACAGTATCATCAACAGTATCATCAGCAGTATCATCAGCAGTATCATCAGCAGTATCATCAACAGTAGCATCAACAGTATCAGCAGTATCATCAGCAGTATCATCAACAGTAGCATCAGCAGTATCATCAGCAGTATCATCAGCAGTATCATCAACAGTATCATCAACAGTATCATCAGCAGTATCATCAACAGTATCAACAGTATCAGCAGTATCATCAGCAGTATCATCAGCAGTATCATCAGCAGTATCATCAGCAGTATCATCAGCAGTATCATCAGCAGTATCATCAGCAGTATCATCAACAGTATCATCAACAGTATCATCAGCAGTATCATCAGCAGTATCATCAGCAGTATCATCAGCAGTATCATCAGTATCATCAGCAGTATCATCAACAGTAGCATCAACAGTATCATCAGCAGTATCATCAGCAGTATCATCAACAGTATCATCAGCAGTATCATCAGTATCATCAGCAGTATCAACAGTATCATCAGCAGTATCAGTATCATCAGCAGTATCATCAACAGTAGCATCAACAGTATCATCAGCAGTATCATCAACAGTATCATCATCAGTATCATCAGCAGTATCATCAGCAGTATCAACAGTATCATCAACAGTATCATCAGTATCATCAGCAGTATCATCAGCAGTATCATCAGCAGTATCATCAGTATCATCAGCAGTATCATCAACAGTATCATCAACAGTATCATCAACAGTATCATCAGCAGTATCATCAACAGTATCATCAACAGTATCAACAGTATCATCAGTATCATCAGCAGTATCATCAGTATCATCAGCAGTATCATCAACAGTAGCATCAACAGTATCATCAGCAGTATCATCAGCAGTATCATCAACAGTAGCATCAACAGTATCATCAGCAGTATCATCAACAGTATCATCAACAGTATCATCAGTGTCATCAGCAATATCATCAGCAGTATCATCAACAGTATCAGCAGTATCATCAGCAGTATCATCAGCAGTATCATCAACAGTATCATCAACAGTATCATCAACAGTATCATCAGCAGTATCAACAGTAGCATCAACAGTATCATCAACAGTATCATCAGTATCATCAGCAGTATCATCAGTATCATCAGCAGTATCATCAGTATCATCAGCAGTATCATCAACAGTATCATCAACAGTATCATCAGCAGTATCATCAACAGTATCATCAACAGTATCATCAACAGTATCAACAGTATCATCAGTATCATCAGCAGTATCATCAGCAGTATCATCAGTATCATCAGCAGTATCATCAACAGTATCATCAACAGTATCATCAACAGTATCATCAGCAGTATCATCAACAGTATCATCAACAGTATCATCAGCAGTATCATCAACAGTATCAACAGTATCATCAGCAGTATCATCAGCAGTATCAACAGTATCATCAACAGTATCAGCAGTATCATCAACAGTATCAACAGTATCATCAACAGTATCATCAGCAGTATCAACAGTATCATCAACAGTATCATCAACAGTATCATCAGCAGTATCATCAACAGTATCATCAACAGTATCATCAACAGTATCAACAGCAGTATCATCAACAGTATCATCAGCAGTATCATCAGCAGTATCATCATCCGTATCATCAACAGTATCATCAGTATCATCAGCAGTATCATCAACAGTAGCATCAACAGTATCATCAGCAGTATCATCAGCAGTATCATCAGCAGTATCAACAGTATCATCAACAGTATCATCAACAGTATCAACAGCAGTATCATCAACAGTATCATCAGCAGTATCATCAGCAGTATCATCATCCGTATCATCAACAGTATCATCATCAGTATCATCAGCAGTATCATCAACAGTAGCATCAACAGTATCATCAGCAGTATCATCAACAGTATCATCAACAGTATCATCAGCAGTATCATCAGCAGTATCATCAGCAGTATCATCAGCAGTATCATCATTATCAACAGTATCATCAGCAGTATCATCAACAGTATCATCAGCAGTATCAACAGCAGTAGCATCAACATTATCAACAGTATCATCATTATCATCAACAGTATCAACAGTATCAACAGTATCCTCAACAGTATCATCAGCAGTAGCATCAACAGTATCATCAACAGTATGGAAATAAATGGTATAAAATACCGACACAATTTCAATATAAACACAAATGCAGTATAATGTGATCCTTTATTGACTACGTTTCGCCCACACAGTGGGCTTTTTCAAGTCACAAACAGAACTTGTGACTTGAAAAAGCCCACTGTGTGGGCGAAACGTAGTCAATAAAGGATCACATTATACTGCATTTGTGTTTATATTGCCATCATCAACAGTATCATCAGCAGTAGCATCAACAGTATCAACAGTAACATCAACAGTAGCATCAACAGTATCATCAACAGTAGCATCAACAGTATCAACACTATCATCAACACTATCAACAGTATCATCAGCAGTATCATCAGCAGTATCATCAGCAGTATCATCAGCAGTATCATCAGCAGTATCATCATCAGTATCATCAACAGTATCATCAGCAGTATCATCATCAGCATCATCAACAGTATCATCAACAGTATCATCAGCAGTATCATCAACAGTATCATCAGCAGTATCATCAGCAGTATCATCAACAGTATCAACAGTATCATCAACAGTATCATCAGCAGTATCATCAACAGTATCATCAACAGTATCATCAGCAGTATCATCAGCAGTATCATCATCAGTATCATCAACAGTATCATCAGCAGTATCATCAACAGTATCATCAGCAGTATCATCATCAGCATCATCATCAGCATCATCAACAGTATCATCAGCAGTATCATCATCATCATCAACAGTATCATCATCAGCATCATCAACAGTATCATCAGCAGTATCATCAACAGTATCATCAACAGTATCATCAGCAGTATCATCATCATCATCATCAACAGTATCATCAGCAGTATCATCAACAGTATCATCAACAGTATCATCAGCAGTATCATCATCAGCATCATCAACAGTATCATCAGCAGTATCATCAGCAGTATCATCATCATCATCAACAGTATCATCATCAGCATCATCAACAGTATCATCAGCAGTATCATCAGCAGTATCATCAGTATCATCAACAGTATCATCATCATCATCATCATCAGTATCATCAACAGTATCATCAGCAGTATCATCAGCAGTATCATCATCAGTATCATCAACAGTATCATCATCATCATCAGTATCATCAACAGTATCATCAGCAGTATCATCAGCAGTATCATCATCATCAGTATCATCAATAGTATCATCAGCAGTATCATCAGCAGTATCATCAACAGTATCATCAGCAGTATCATCAGCAGTATCATCAGCAGTATCATCATCATCAGTATCATCAACAGTATCATCAGCAGTATCATCATCAGTATCATCATCAGTATCATCATCAGCATCATCAACAGTATCATCAACAGTATCATCAGCAGTATCATCAACAGCATCATCATCAGCATCATCAACAGTATCATCAGCAGTATCATCAGCAGTATCATCAACAGTATCATCAGCAGTATCATCAGCAGTATCATCAGTATCAACAGTATCATCATCATCATCATCATCAGTATCATCAACAGTATCATCAGCAGTATCATCATCAGTATCATCAACAGTATCATCAACAGTATCATCATCATCAGTATCATCAACAGTATCATCAACAGTATCATCAGCAGTATCATCAGCAGTATCATCAACAGTATCATCAGCAGTATCATCAGCAGTATCATCAGCAGTATCATCAGTATCATCAACAGTATCATGAGCAGTATCATCAGTATCATCATCAGTATCATCATCAGTATCATCATCAGTATCATCATCAGTATCATCATCAGTATCATCATCAGTATCATCATCAGTATCATCATCAGTATCATCAGACAGTATCATCATCAGTATCATCATCAGTATCATCAGCAGTATCATCAGTATCATCAGCAGTATCATCAGCAGTATCATCAGCAGTATCATCAGCAGTATCATCAAAAGTATCATCAACAGTATCATCAGCAGTATCATCAACAGTATCATCAGCAGTATCAACAGTATCATCAACAGTATCATCAACAGTATCATCAGCAGTATCATCAGCAGTATCATCAGCAGTATCATCAACAGTATCATCAACAGTATCATCAGCAGTATCATCAACAGTATCATCATCAGTATCATCAGCAGTATCATCAGCAGTATCATCAGCAGTATCATCAGCAGTATCATCAGTATCATCAGCAGTATCATCAGCAGTATCATCAGCAGTATCATCAGCAGTATCAACAGTATCAACAGTATCATCAGCAGTATCATCAACAGTATCATCAACAGTATCATCAGCAGTATCATCAGCAGTATCATCAGCAGTATCATCAACAGTATCATCAGCAGTATCATCAGCAGTATCATCAGCAGTATCATCAACAGTATCATCAGCAGTATCATCATCAGTATCATCAACAGTATCATCAACAGTATCATCAGCAGTATCATCAGCAGCAGCATCAGTATCATCAACAGTATCATCAGCAGTATCATCAGCAGCAGCATCAGTATCATCAACAGTATCATCAGCAGTATCATCATCAGCATCAGCAGTATCATCAACAGTATCATCAGCAGTATCATCATCAGCATCATCAACAGTATCATCAGCAGTATCATCAGCAGCAGCATCAGTATCATCAGCAGTATCATCAGCAGTATCATCAGTATCATCAGTATCATCAGCATCATCAGTATCATCAGCAGTATCATCAGCAGTATCATCAGCAGTATCATCAGTATCATCAGCATCATCAGTATCATCAGCAGTATCATCAGCAGTATCATCAGCAGTATCATCAGCATCATCAGCATCATCAGCATCAGCCGCGGCATCAACAGCATCAGCAGTATAATCAGCACTAGCAACACCAGCAGCAACAGCACAGCATGAGCAGGAACAGCAGCATGAGCATCAGCAGCACAAGCACGAAGCAGCACCAGCAGGAAGCAGCATCAGCAGGAAGCAGCACCAAGCAGCATCAGCTGCACCAGCAGGAAGCAGCATCAGCAGAGCCAGCAGCATGCAGCATCAGCAGGAAGCAGCACCAAGCAGCATCAGCTGCACCAGCAGCAAGCAGCATCAGCAGCACAAGCAGGAAACAGCAGCACCAGCAGGAAGCAGCATCAGCAGCAGCACCAGCAGCACCAGCAGGAAGCAGGATCGGCAGAACCAGCAGCAAGCAGCACCAGCAGGAAGCAGCATCAGCAGCACTAGCAGGAAGCAGCATCAGCAGCACCTGCAGGAAGCAGCATCAGCAGCACCAGCACCACCAGCAGCATCGGCAGAACCAGCAGCAAGCAGCATCAGCAGCACCAGCAGCAAGCAGCACCAGCAGGAAGCAGCATCGGCAGAACCAGCAAGCAGCATCAGCAGCACCAGCAACATCAGCAGCACCAGGAGCATCAGCAGCACCAGCAGGAAGCAGCACCAGCAGGAAGCAGCATCAGCAGCATCAGCAGCACCAGCAGGAAGCAGCATCAGCAGCACCAGCAGGAAGCAGCATCAGCAGCACCAGCAGGAAGCAGTATCAGCAGCACCAGCAGGAAGCAGCATCAGCAGCACCAGCAGGAAGCAGCATCAGCAGCACCAGCAGGAAGCAGCATCAGCAGCACCAGCAGGAAGCAGCATCAGCAGCACCAGCAGGAAGCAGCACCAGCAGCACCAGCAGGAAGCAGCATCAGCAGAAAGGAGCATCAGCAGGAAGCAGTATCAGCAGCACCAGCAGGAAGCAGCACCAGCAGCATCAGCAGCACCAGCAGAAAGCAGCATCAGCAGCACCAGCAGGAAGCAGTATCAGCAGCACCAGCAGGAAGCAGCATCAGCAGGAAGCAGCATCGGCAGAACCAGCAGGAAGCAGCACCAGCAGCAAGCAGCATCAGCAGCACCAGCAGCAAGCAGCATCAGCAGCACCAGCAGGAAGCAGCATCAGCAGCACCAGCAGGAAGCAGCACCAGCAGCACCAGCAGGAAGCAGCATCAGCAGCACCAGCAGGAAGCAGCACCAGCAGGAAGCAGGATCGGCAGAACCAGCAGCAAGCAGAATCAGCAGCACCAGCAGGAAGCAGCATCAGCAGCACTAGCAGGAAGCAGCATCAGCAGCACCTGCAGGAAGCAGCATCAGCAGCACCAGCACCACCAGCAGCATCGGCAGAACCAGCAGCAAGCAGCACCAGCAGGAAGCAGCATCGGCAGAACCAGCAGCAAGCAGCATCAGCAGCACCAGCAGCAAGCAGCACCAGCAGGAAGCAGCATCGGCAGAACCAGCAGCAAGCAGCATCAGCAGCACCAGCAACATCAGCAGCACCAGGAGCATCAGCAGCACCAGCAGGAAGCAGCACCAGCAGGAAGCAGCACCAGCAGGAAGCAGCATCAGCAGCACCAGCAGGAAGCAGCATCAGCAGCACCAGCAGGAAGCAGCATCAGCAGCACCAGCAGGAAGCAGCATCAGCAGCACCAGCAGGAAGCAGCATCAGCAGCACCAGCAGGAAGCAGCATCAGCAGCACCAGCAGGAAGCAGTATCAGCAGCACCAGCATTAAACAGCATCAGCAGCACCAGCAGGAAGCAGCATCAGCAGCACCAGCAGCACCAGCAGGAAGCAGCATCAGCAGCACCAGCAGGAAGCAGCACCAGCAGCACCAGCAGGAAGCAGCACCAGCAGCACCAGCAGGAAGCAGCATCAGCAGAAAGCAGCATCAGCAGGAAGCAGTATCAGCAGCACCAGCAGGAAGCAGCACCAGCAGCACCAGCATGAAGCAGCATCAGCAGCACCAGCAGGAAGCAGCACCAGCAGGAAGCAGCATCAGCAGCACCAGCAGCACCAGCAGGAAGCAGTATCAGCAGCACCAGCAGGAAGCAGCATCAGCAGGAAGCAGCATCGGCAGAACCAGCAGGAAGCAGCACCAGCAGCAAGCAGCATCAGCAGCACCAGCAGGAAGCAGTATCAGCAGGTGTAACAACAGCAGGAAGCAGCAGCAGGGAGGCAGGACTGCTCTAACACCTGACATGGAGCGCTTCCCCTTGGCACGTCACCCACCTGCTCTGACGTCATAACTCCCACACCAACATGGCACATCACCCACCTGCTCTGACGTCATAACTCCCACACCAACATGGCACATCACCCACCTGCTCTGACGTCATAAATCCCACACCAACATGGCACATCACCCACCTGCTCTGACGTCATAACTCCCACACCAACATGGCACGTCACCCACCTGCTCTGACGTCATAAATCCCACACCAACATGGCACGTCACCCACCTGCTCTGACGTCATAACTCCCACACCAACATGGCACGTCACCCACCTGCTCTGACGTCATAACTCCCACACCAACATGGCACGTCACCCACCTGCTCTGACGTCATAAATCCCACACCAACATGGCACGTCACCCACCTGCTCTGACGTCATAACTCCCACACCAACATGGCACGTCACCCACCTGCTCTGACGTCATAACTCCCACACCAACATGGCACGTCACCCACCTGCTCTGACGTCATAACTCCCACACCAACATGGCACGTCACCCACCTGCTCTGACGTCATAACTCCCACACCAACATGGCACGTCACCCACCTGCTCTGACGTCATAACTCCCACACCAACATGGCACGTCACCCACCTGCTCTGACGTCATAACTCCCACACCAACATGGCACGTCACCCACCTGCTCTGACGTCATAAATCCCACACCAACATGGCACGTCACCCACCTGCTCTGACGTCATAACTCCCACACCAACATGGCACGTCACCCACCTGCTCTGACGTCATAACTCCCACACCAACATGGCACGTCACCCACCTGCTCTGACGTCATAACTCCCACACCAACATGGCACGTCACCCACCTGCTCTGACGTCATAAATCCCACACCAACATGGCACGTCACCCACCTGCTCTGACGTCATAACTCCCACACCAACATGGCACGTCACCCACCTGCTCTGACGTCATAACTCCCACACCAACATGGCACGTCACCCACCTGCTCTGACGTCATAACTCCCACACCAACATGGCACGTCACCCACCTGCTCTGACGTCATAAATCCCACACCAACATGGCACGTCACCCACCTGCTCTGACGTCATAACTCCCACACCAACATGGCACGTCACCCACCTGCTCTGACGACATAACTCCCACACCAACAGGTGAGAGACTCTTAGCGTCTGGCACCAACAATCATTCTACGGTCAAAGTCACTTAGACAGATTACATTTCTTGCCCATCCTGATGTTCAATCTGAACACCAACTGAACCCCTGACTATATCTGCGTGCTTTTAGGCACTGAGGTGCTGCCACGAGATGCGCTACATTATATATATAATGTAGTGCCGAATAGGTAAAACTGGTCAATTAGTAGGAATTCATTTAAAATTAAGTCCTTTCTAAAATTTTCTCCTATACGTTTAAACATATGCATTTTTTCATTTAAGTTAATGCAAAAATTAATAATTTTGTACCAAAAGAACCTTAGAAAACTTACCTAACCTTATTATAAAAAGCGCAATTTAATTTAGCCTAATCGAACTAAATATATTTTAGGTTTAATAATAAACAAAAACAACGAAATATATTTTTCCGTTAGGTTCAGAATGATTTTTGCGAAATTATTACATACAAAAATTTTAGCTTGTCTTATTCGGCAAGAAGAGCGCTGCTATTTAAGCTAAAATAGCAAATTTTACCTATTCGGCACGACATTATATATATATATATATTATATATATATATATATATATATATATATATATATATATATATATATATGTAAAACTGGTCAATTAGCAAGAACTCATTTAAAATTAAATCCTTTCTGAAATTTTCTCTTGTACGATTAAAGATATATATTTTTCATTAATGTTAATGTAAAAATTTTTAATTTTGCACCAAAAGAATCTTAGAAAACTTACCTAACCTTATTATAACAAAAGCAATTTATTTTAGCCTAACCCAACTAAATATATTTTAAATATGTTTCCAGTAATTTAATACTAAACAAACACAATCAAATATATTTTTTTCGTTAGGTCCAGAATGATTTTGGCGAAATTATTGCATACACAAATTTTCACTTGTCCTATATGGCAAGATGAGCGTTGCTATTTAAGCCAAGATCGCAAGTTCTGCCTATTCGGCAGAAGAGGCAATACGCAATAAGATCACAGTAAACAGGTGACTTTAAAATAAGCAAAACAACCACTGTGAAAGAGTAGTGAAATTCCAAGCGCTGTCCTGACTACTCACATTGTCAAGGAACTACTCTTTCACAGTGGTTGTTTTGCATATATATATATATATATATATATATATATATATATATATATATATATATATATATATATATATATATATATATATATATATATACATACATACATATCGCGAACAAGCGCTACAAGATGCAAAACAACCATGGGGGTTGCAGAATGATCGCTATCAGGCTCCTGACGTGTTGCTATCAACATGTCAGGCACTTGCAATGTTGCAGAAAAGAGAAGGTTCAAGCAAATACGATCAAAGGAAACGCCTTTGTGACTGCAACACGAAAGGCCTAAAACTATCAATATATATACTGCAACAACACAATCGCAGACAGGCGATGTTAACATCGCAAGGCAAGCCACGAGGAATGGAAATCTTCAGCTCAAGTACTTTCACACGGCTCCGTGCATCAGAAGCTATGAAATGTTGCAAAGAGTAGCAACAGAAGGAATAAGGGAAAGTTTTGTCAGAGTAAGGGCTCTGGTGGCATGGTGGTTAACGCTCTCGCTTCATACGGCGAGGGCCTGGGTTCGATTCCCAGCCAGAGTAGAAACATTGGACGTGTTTCTTTCCACCTGTTGTCTATGTTTCCCATCAGTAAAATGGGTACCTGGGTGTTAGTCGACTGCTGTGGGTCGCATCCTGGGACACTGACCTAAGGAGGCCTGGTCACAGACTGGGCCGCGGGGGCGTTGACCCCCGGAACTCTCTCCAGGTAAACTCCAGGTAAACCGTGGTGACACAGCTGGCGCTCAAAAGATGACCTTTAAAGCAATCTCGCGGAAATCAATTTCGGGAATGATCAATGTAACTGGACAGACAGCAGCTGCACATGCCAGTTGCTCTACCAACCTTCACTTAGTGATAGTTAACCAAGGTTTGAAATATAAAACCCATTGGTGTAGGCGTTCTGAAGTTATAAACTAAAATCTCTGATGGTATACAGCAGGACGGTCTCCAAACTGAGACTCGCCACAAGACTATGCGGCTCGCAGCAACTTGAAATATTTATATATAGTGAAACTAATAAACCCTCATTTGTTAGTCACTTCAGTCACTTAAAGTTAAGGATTTTGTTGCTTGTAACAATTTATGTCAAAATTTCTTCAAATTTTAGTTCTAAACCTTTCATTTTTTTCTGATATACCCTTCTGTTATGGAAGGAAAGAGGAAAAGAACAGTGCAGAGTGATGCCTATTTATTGAAGAATGGAGAGTAAAGTAGTGCAGGTGATAAAGCCTTGTGTGTTGTATGCCACGAAACTGTTGCAGTTTTGAAGGAGTACAATGTACGTCGCCACTATGAAACCAAACATAAACCAAGTTATTTCCAGTTCACAGGAACACAGCGTTCGGAAAAAAATTAATCAATGCAGTGCAGACTGCTTACTGGTCCAACAGTGTGTGATGGAAGAAGTGGGAGTTGTGGCCAGAAAAAGCAAATTTGTTCAAAATCCTCAGTCTTGTACCAAATATTGTTGCTCGTAGAATTGAGGACATGGAAGGCATATATTTCATTCAATTGTAGACAAAGAACGAAATTTTCACTTTTACTCCCACACACTTGATGAATCAAATGTGACACATCGCAACTCCTAGTGTTCATCCGTGGCGTCCACATTGAATCTAATGTCACACAAAAATTAGCATCAATGCATAGCATGCACAACACAGGAACTGGAGTACACATCTTCAAAGAATTGCAAAAAACTACATTAGAATATAACCTGGAGTGGAATAAACCGCAATGCGTGACAACTGATGGAGGAAAGAACATGCCTGGGGTGAAGAATGGTTTGGTTGGACAAACCACAAAAGCTTGTGAGGATGGTAGATTCTCAAACCTCATGTTTCTGCATTGTGTTATTCATCAGCAAGCATTGTGTAGAAACATGGGAGTGTGTGTAAAGGAAGAAAGATGAAAATGAACATAGATAAGAGTAAGGTGATGAGGGTATCAAACAAGTTATTTATAGAAAAATTGGATATGAGACTGGAGGGAACATGGAAGAGGTGAATGTGTTCAAGATTTGGGAGTAGACTTGTCGTCGGATGGGTTTATAAAGGACGAAGTAAACCATAGAATTGATGAAGAAAAATAGATGGGTGGTGCATTGAGGTGTCTGAGGAGACAAAGAACGTTATCCATGGAAGCAAAGAGGGGAATGTATGAGAGTATTGTGGCATCACACTCGGGGTTAATCATGGCTTGACTAGGTTTAAAGGTTCCGGTTTGGAGTACATTATTAAATAGTAAATCCAAGTCCAGGTCTTAATTTTCCGATGGTTCTTCACAATCGGCAGAGCAAGACATAGCACGAGCAATAATATTAAATGGAAATGTCGGACCTTCGGTTGATGCTTCCTAAGCACAGTTGGCTTCAGAGTGGTTATTTATCACCACCAGTGATAATCACATACTGTCATGGGGGTAGGAGTGTTACGCCCAGATTCGTCTTGCATTTTTGTTCATTTAATATTACACTGCGATTATAATCGTTAGTAGTTAAAACGATGTTAATCAGCTTTATAATATTACATATTCATTTTAATCTCGTGTATATATATATATATATATATATATATATATATATATATATATATATATATATATATATATATATATATATATATATAAATATATATAAATATATAAATAAATATATATATATATATATATATATATATATATATGTGTGTGTGTGTGTGTGTGTGTACTCACCTATTTGTGGTTGCAGGGGTCGAGTCCTAGCTCCTGGCCCCGCCTCTTCACCGGTTGCTACTAGGCCCTCTCTCTCCCCGCTCCATGAGCTTTATCAAACCTCGTCTTAAAACTGTGTATGGTTCCTGCCTCCACTACGTCATTTTCTAGGCTATTCCACTTCCTTACAACTCTATGACTGAAGAAATACTTCCTACTATCTCTCTGACTCATTTGTGTCTTCAACTTCCAATTGTGGCCTCTTGTTTCTGTGTCCCCTCCCTGGAACATCCTGTCTTTGTCCACCTTGTCTATTCCACGCAGTATTTTATATGTCGTTATCATGTCTCCCCTGACCCTCCTGTCCTCCAGTGTGGTCAGGCCGCTTTCCCTTAATCTTTCCTCATAGGACATTCCCCTTAGCTCCGGAACTAACCTTGTCGCAAACCTTTGTACTTTCTCTAGTTTCTTGACGTGCTTTATCAAGTGCGGGTTCCAAACAGGTGCTGCATACTCCAGTATGGGCCTGACATACACGGTGTACAGTGTCTTGAATGATTCCTTACTAAGGTATCGGAATGCTGTTCTCAGGTTTGCCAGGCGCCCATATGCTGCAGCAGTTATCTGATTGATGTGTGCTTCCGGAGACATGCTCGGTGTTATACTCACCCCAAGATCTTTCTCCTTGAGTGAGGTTTGCAGTCTTTGGCCACCTAGCCTATACTCTGTCTGTGGTCTTCTGTGCCCCTCCCCCATCTTCATGACTTTGCATTTGGCAGGATTAAATTCGAGAAGCCATTTGCTGGACCAGGTGTCCAGTCTGTCCAGGTCTCTTTGAAGTCCTGCCTGGTCCTCATCAGATTTAATTCTCCTCATTAACTTCACATCATCTGCAAACAGGGACACTTCTGAGTCTAACCCTTCCGTCATGTCGTTCACATATACCAAAAATAGCACTGGTCCTAGGACCGACCCCTGTGGGACCCCGCTCGTCACAGGTGCCCACTGTGATACATCATTACGTACCATGACTCGTTGTTGCCTCCCTGTCAGGTATTCTCTGATCCATTGCAGTGCCCTTCCTGTTATATGCGCCTGATGCTCTAGCTTCTGCACTAATCTCTTGTGAGGAACTGTGTCAAAGGCCTTCTTGCAGTCCAAGAAGATGCAATCAACCCACCCCTCTCTCTCTTGTCTTACTTCTGTTATTTTATCATAAAACTCCAGAAGGTTTGTGACACAGGATTTGCCTTCCGTGAATCCGTGCTGGTTGGCATTTATACTCCTGTTCCGTTCCAGGTGCTCCACCACTCTCCTCCTGATAATCTTCTCCATAATTTTGCATACTATACACGTCAATGACACAGGTCTATAGTTTAGTGCCTCTTTTCTGTCTCCTTTTTTAAAAATGGGAACTACATTTGCCGTCTTCCATACCTCAGGTAGTTGCCCAGTTTCCAGGGATGTGTTGAAGATTGTGGTAAGTGGCACGCACAACATATCTGCTCCCTCTCTAAGGACCCACGGGGAGATGTTGTCTGGTCCCATTGCCTTTGAGGTATCGATGTCCCTTAGCAGTTTCTTCACCTCCTCCTCATCTGTATGTATGTCGTCCAACACTTGTTGGTGTATTCCTTGCTGGTGTCCCCGTCTGGTCTGTCCCCCCAGAGTCCTTCCTGTCTCTACTGTAAATACTTCCTTAAATCTCTTGTTTAGCTCCTCACATACCTCTTGATCGTTTCTTGTGAGTTCTCCACCTTCTTTCCTCAGCCTTATCACCTGGTCCTTGACTGTTGTCTTCCTCCTAATGTGGCTATACAGCAGTTTCGGGTCAGATTTGACTTTCGATGCTATGTCGTTTTCATACTGTCGCTGGGCCTCCCTCCTTATCTGTGCAACTCGTTTCTGGCTCTTCTACTAATCTCCTTGTTTTCCTGGGTCCTATGCCTCCTGTACCTTTTCCATTCTCTGTTGCACTTAGTTTTTGCCTCCCTACACCTTCGGGTAAACCAAGGACTCGTTTTGGTCTTCCTATTATTTCCGTTTCCCTTGGGAACAAAACTTTGCTCTGCCTCCTTGCACTTTGTTGCCACATATTCCATCATCTCGTTTACTGATTTTCCTACCATTTCTCTGTCCCACTGAACCTCCTGCAGGAAGTTTCTCATACCTGTGTAGTCCCCCCTTTTATAGTTTGGCCTGTCCCCTTCAGTTCCTGTTACCTTCTCCACTTGTAACTCTACTATATAGTCAAAACTCAGAACCACATGATCGCTAGCTCCAAGGGGCCTCTCATAAGTGATGTCCTCAATGTCTGAACTGCTCAGGGTGAACACAAGATCCAGTCTTGCTGGCTCATCCTCCCCTCTCTCTCTGGTTGTGTCCCTGACATGTTGATGCATGAGGTTTCCAAGTACCACATCCATCATCTTGGCTCTCCATGTTTCGGGACCCCCATGTGGCTCCAGGTTTTCCCAGTCGATCTCCCTGTGGTTGAAATCGCCCATTACCAGTAACTTTGCTCTGCTCGAGTGAGCTCTTCTTGCCACCTCAGCCAGTGTGTCCACCATCACCCTGTTTTCTTCGTACTCCTCTCTTGGCCTCCTGCAGTTCTGTGGTAGGTTATACATCACTCCAATGACTACTTTATGTTCTCCGGACTGAATTGTACCTACAATGTAGTCTCTTTCTCCAATCATGTCCATGCCTTCCATTTCCTCAAATCCCCATCGGTGTTTTATGAGCAGTGCAACCCCTCCTCCCCCTCTACTCCTTCTATCTTTCCTCAGGATCTGATATCCTGTTGGGAAGATTGTGTCTGTTATTGTCTCAGCGAGTTTTGTTTCTGTGACTGCTATGATGTCTGGGGATTTTTCACTGATTCTTTCATTCCACTCCTCATGTTTATTCATTATTCCATCCGCGTTTGTGTACCAAACCTTTAGTTTCTTTTCTATCATTGTGGTCATGCAAGAATATTGGGGTTGGGGGAGCGAGAGCCTTGGTGGGGGCCTATATGGGGCTGTGGTGTAGGTGGGGTTTGTGTTGATGGGGGTGGGGTCAGAATGCCCATAAGGGACAGCTGTTGGGGTGAGGTTTGTGATATGGGGATTGGTGGCAGAGGGAACAGTGAGTGGGTTGTAGTATAGGTTGCTCAGTTGCGTTGGGAATGTCGCGGGTGGAGTCTTTTGGTGAGAGATTCTGTGTGTGTGTGTGTGTGTGTGTGTGTGTGTGTGTGTGTGTGTGTGTGTGTGTGTGTGTGTGTGTGTTTGTGTGTCAGTACAGCACCTCTCTGGGTATAGAGATCTTCATTGTTTATTCATTTTAACTTAAATTGAGAAGCTATTAGTCTAGAGCAATGTTCTCTATAGTCACTAGAAACTGAGAGATCTTGTAAAACTTTCATTGTATAGAAGTTCTCATGTGTTAAGAGACTTCAAGTATTGAAGTCAACATTAATCGTCTCGGAAAATAGAGACGCTGTAACTTGATCATATTTATATTAAAGGTCCATTCAGCTAGAGTGAAGATCATGGTAATTTTTAAGTAGTGTATAAAGTCTGTATTCATATATAATTACTGAGACAAACGTACAATTAAAATACCTTAAGTCAATAACATTATTTACGTTATATTAAAGATACATTTTACAAAGTTTTTTTCGATCTCCTTATTAATCAATACACAAGAAATGATTCCTTATTACGATATAACTGGAGTATAATTCTCCATAAAAATCCCCTAGACTAACATCGCCTATTGTTTATAAAGTTTATCGTATTACATACGTCTGCCAATACGGGACATGTGATAGCTGCTTGGAACATTGGTAACCCCAGGTTCACTGCTTTAGTACGAGACAGAACTGAACTACATATTCACTGAGCTCTGATAATGACCACCTTTCACCCACAGTGGGTGAAACGTCGTAAAATAAACATTTTCCAATCTTTGTCTCCAAATTACCAGCCAAAAAAAAAAAAATACGTATCAGATTCGGCTAGAGAAACCCAAGATATTCACGAATAAATGGATGCAAGAATGTCCAACCTCAGATATATTACAAGTGTTACCAGGACGACGACAATGGTGGTGGGTTCTGAGAGAGGCAGCAGCCAGCGACTTGAGTTCTTACAATTCTTCATCCGAGTCAACTTACGCTGCAAATACGGGTTCGCTGACGGCATTACGCGTCATAAAATACGCAAGTCATGGGATATTACACAAAGCACTCACATGACAGCAAGACAGTGAAGTATTCTGCAAGCTGCATAGTAGAGTGAATGGCCCTCGCCCACAACACACATGGCAGCCCTGCATGGTAACCACAACATATATTAGCCCTGCATGGTAACCACAACATATATTAGCCCTGCATGGTAACCACAACATACATTAGCCCTGCATGGTAACCACAACATATATTAGCCCTGCATGGTAACCACAACATATATTAGCCCTGCATGGTAACCACAACATATATTAGCCCTGCATGGTAACCACAACATACATTAGCCCTGCATGGTAACCACAACATATGGTAGCCATGCATGATAACCACAACATATGGTATCCATGCATGGTAACCACAATATATATTAGCCCTGCATGGTAACCACAACATATGGTAGCCCTGCATGGTAACCACAACATATATTAGCCCTGCATGGTAACCACAACATACATTAGCCCTGCATGGTAACCACAACATATATTAGCCCTGCATGGTAACCACAACATATATTAGCCCTGCATGGTAACCACAACATATATTAGCCCTGCATGGTAACCACAACATATATTAGCCCTGCATGGTAACCACAACATATATTAGCCCTGCATGGTAACCACAACATATGGTAGCCATGCATGGTAACCACAACATATATTAGCCCTGCATGGTAACCACAACATATATTAGCCCTGCATGGTAACCACAACATATATTAGCCCTGCATGGTAACCACAACATATATTAGCCCTGCATGGTAACCACAACATATATTAGCCCTGCATGGTAACCACAACATATATTAGCCCTGCATGGTAACCACAACATATATTAGCCCTGCATGGTAACCACAACATATATTAGCCCTGCATGGTAACCACAACATATATTAGCCCTGCATGGTAACCACAACATATATTAGCCCTGCATGGTAACCACAACATATGGTAGCCCTGCATGGTAACCACAACATATGGTAGCCCTGCATGGTAACCACAACATATGGTAGCCCTGCATGGTAACCACAACATATGGTAGCCATGCATGATAACCACAATATATGGTAGCCATGCATGATAACCACAATATATGGTAGCCATGCATGATAACCACAACATATGGTAGCCATGCATGATAACCACAACATATGGTAGCCCTGCATGGTAACCACAACATATGGTAGCCATGCATGATAACCACAATATATGGTAGCCATGCATGATAACCACAACATATGGTAGCCATGCATGATAACCACAATATATGGTAGCCATGCATGATAACCACAACATATGGTAGCCATGCATGGTAAGCACAACATATGATAGCCCTGCATGGTAACCACAACATATGGTAGCCATGCATGATAACCACAATATATGGTAGCCATGCATGATAACCACAATATATGGTAGCCATGCATGATAACCACAACATATGATAGCCCTGCATGGTAACCCCAACATATGGTAGCCCTGCATAGTAACTACAACATGTGGTAGCCCTGCATGGTAACCACAACATGTGGTAGCCCAGCATGGTAACCACAACATGTGGTAGCCCAGCATGGTAACCACAACATGTGGTAGCCCAGCATGGTAACCACAACATGTGGTAGCCCAGCATGGTAACCACAACATGTGGTAGCCCAGCATGATAACCACAACATGTGGTAGCCCTGCATGGTAACCACAACATGTGGTAGTCCTGCATGATAACCACAACATGTGGTAGCCCTGCATGGTAACCACAACATGTGGTAGCCCTGCATGATAACCACAACATGTGGTAGCCCAGCATGGTAACCACAACATGTGGTAGTCCTGCATGATAACCACAACATGTGGTAGCCCAGCATGGTAACCACAACATGTCCCAGCATGGTAACATGTGGTAGCCCAGCATGGTAACCACAACATGTGGTAGCCCAGCATGATAACCACATGTGGTAGCCCAGCATGGTAACCACAACATGTGGTAGCCCTGCATGGTAACCACAACATGTGGTAGCCCAGCATGATAACCACATGTGGTAGCCCTGCATGGTAACCACATGTGGTAGCCCTGCATGGTAACCACAACATGTGGTAGCCCAGCATGGTAACCACAACATGTGGTAGCCCAGCATGGTAACCACAACATATGGTAGCTCAGCATGGTTACCACAACATATGGTAGCCCTGCATGCTAACCACAACATGTGGTAGCCCTGCATGCTAACCACAACATGTGGTAGTCCTGCATGGTAACCACAACTTGTGGTAGCCCTGCATGGTAACCACAACATACCTGGTTACCTGGAGGTTATTCCGGGGATCAACGCCCCCGCGGCCCGGTCCATGACCAGGCCTCCCGATGGATCAGGGCCTGATCAACTAGCTGTTACTGCTGGCCGCACGCAGTCCAACGTACGAGCCACAGCCCGGCTGATCCGGCACTGACTTTAGGTATCTGTCCAGCTCTCTCTTGAAGGCAGCCAGGGGCTTATTGGCAATTCCCCTAATGCTTGATGGGAGGCTGTTGAACAGTTTTGGGCCCCGGACACTTATGGTGTTTTCCCTTAGTGTACCAATGGCGCCCCTACTTTTTATTAGGGGCATTTTGCATCGCCTGCCCAGTCTTTTACTTTCGTAGGGAGTGATTTCTGTGTGCAGATTTGGGACCATTCCTTCCAAGATTTTCCAAGTGTAGATTATGATATATCTCTCCCTCCTGCGTTCCAACGAGTACAAGTCAAGTGCTTCCAAGCGTTCCCAGTATTTAAGGTGCAGTAAAGGATCTCTGTACACTCTCTAGATCTGCGATTTCACCTGCTTTGAATGGAGATGTTAATGTACAGCAGTATTCCAGCCTAGAGAGAACAAGTGATTTGAAAAGGATCATCATGGGCTTGGCATCTCTCGTTTTGAAAGTTCTCATTATCCATCCTATCATTTTCTTTGCACGTGCGATCGTGGCACTGTTGTGATCCTTGAAAGTGAGATCCTCAGACATTACTACTCCCAGGTCCCTTACATTATTTTTCCGCTCTATTGTATGGCCGGAGTCAGTAGTATACTCTGTTCTAGTTATTATCTCCTCCAGTTTTCCATAACGGAGTAGTTGGAATTTGTCCTCATTGAACCTCATATTGTTTACCGTTGCCCACTGGAAAACTTTGTTTATATCTTCTTGGAGGTTAACCGCGTCCTCAGCAGATGACAGCCTCATGCAGATCCTAGTATCATCCGCAAAGGATGATACGGTGCTGTGGTGTATATCTCTGTTTATGTCTGATATGAGGATAAGGAATAAGATGGGGGCGAGTACTGTGCCTTGTGGAACAGAGCTCTTCACTATGGCAGCCTCCGATTTAACTCTGTTGACCACTACTCTTTGTGTTCGATTTGTTAGGAAGTTGAAGATCCATCTCCCCACTTTCCCAGTTATTCCTTTAGCACGTATTTTATGGGCTATTACGCCATGATCGCATTTGTCAAATGCTTTTGCAAAGTCTATGTATATTACATCTGCATTCTGATTTTCTTCCAGTGCATCCAAGGCCATGTCATAGTGATCCAGTAGTTGTGAGCGGCAGGAGCGACCTGCCCTGAACCCATGTTGCCCTGGATAGTGCAGATTTTGGGAATCCAGGTGATTTGCAATCCTGCTTCTTAGCACTCTTTCAAAGATTTTTATGATGTGGGACGTCAGAGCTATTGGTCTATAGTTCTTAGCTAATGCTTTGCTGCCACCTTTATGGAGTGGGGCTATATCCGTTGTTTTAAGTGACTGTGGAATTTCACCCATGTTCAAGCTCCTCCTCCATAGTGTACTTAGGGCACGCGAGAGGGGTTTCTTGCAGTTCTTAATGAAAACAGAGTTCCACGAGTCTGGGCCCGGGGCTGAGTGCATAGGCATGTTGTCAATGGTTTTTTCGAAATCTATCGGAGTTAGGGTAATGTCGGAAATCTGGCATACATTTATGGAGTTTTGAGGCTCATTCATGAAGAAATCATTTGGGTCGTCGATTCTCAGACCTATTAGTGGTTAACTAAACACAGAGTCGTACTGGGATTTCAATATTTCACTCATTTCCTTGTTGTCATCTGTGTAAGTCCCATCCTGTCTGAGTAAGGGCCCGATACTAGATGTGGTATTTGCCTTGTTTTTGGCATATGAAAAGAAATATTTTGAATTTCTTTCAATTTCACTAATAGCTTTAAGCTCCTCCTGCCTCTCCTGGTTCCTGTAAGAGTCATTTAGCTTAAGTTCGATAGTTTCCACTTCCCTGGTCAGCGCCTCCTTTCGTGTATCAGATATTCTAGCACTCCTGAGGAGCTCAATGACTCTTCGTCTTCTGTAGAGGGAGCGTCTTTTTCTCTCCAGTTTACTCCTGCTCTTCTTCTTTCTTAAGGGAATATGCCTAGAACATGCTTCGGCTACCAGGAAGTTGATCCTTTCAAGGCACTGGTTTGGATCCATGTCATTTAAGACATCTTCCCAACATGTTTCGTTTAGGACATGGTTTACCTGGTCCCAGTTGATGTTCTTGTTGTTGAAATTGTATTCTGTGAAGACACCTTCACAGGTACATCTTTTCTGCTGTTCAGGACCCCTATGCATGTACGTCTGGACTTCGATTAGATTGTGATCGGAATTAGTTGTTTTTGATATTCTTATGTCTCTTATCAGGTCCTCATTATTTGTGAAGATGAGGTCAAGTGTGTTTTCTAGTCTTGTTGGCTCCACTATCTGCTGGCTTAAGGTGTGTTTTTCGCAGAGACTTAGTAGCTCGTGTGTGTGTGACCTTTCATCTGCGCTACCTCCGGGGATTGTTTCAGCTATAACATTATTTGCTACATTCTTCCATTTTGTATGCCTTAGGTTGAAATCACCAAGCAGTAAGATGTTTGGGGATGGAGCTGGAAGGTTTTCCAAACAGTAATCGATTTTCAGTAGCTGTTCCTTGAACTGTTGGGAGGTTGCATCTGGTGGCTTATATACAACCACAATGACTAGGTTTTGGTTCTCGATCTTTATTGATAGAACTTCAACTACCTCATTTGTGGTGTTCAGCAACTCCGTGCAGATAAGGGATGCTTTGACATACAGACCAACATGGGTAGCCCTGCATGGTAACCACAACATGGGTAACCCAGCATGGTAACCACAACATGTGGTAACCCTGCATGGTAACCACAACATGGGTAGTCTTGAATGGTAACCACAACATGTGGTAGCCCTGCATGGTAACCACAACATGTGGCAGCCCTGTATGGTAACCACAACATGTGGTGGCCCTGCATGGTAACCACAACATGGGTAGCCCTGCATGGTAACCACAACATGGGTAACCCTGAATGGTAACCACAACATGGGTAGCCCTGCATGGTAACCACAACATGTGGTAGCCCTGCATGGTAACCACAACATGGGTAGCCCTGCATGGTAACCACAACATGGGTAGCCCTGCATGGTAACCACAACATGGGTATCCCTGCATGGTAACCACAACATGGGTAGCCCTGCATGGTAATCACAACATGTGGTAGCCCTGCATGGTAACCACAACATGTGGTAGCCCTGCATGGTAACCACAACATGGGTAGCCCTGCATGGTAACCACAACATGGGTAGCCTTGCATGGTAACCACAACATGTGGTAGCCCTGCATGGTAACCACAACATGGGTAGCCCTGCATGGTAACCACAACATGTGGTAGCCCTGCATGGTAATCACAACATGGGTAGCCCTGCATGGTAACCACAACATGGGTAGCCTTGCATGGTAACCACAACATGTGGTAGCCCTGCATAGTGACCACAACATGGGTAGCCCTGCATAGAAACCAGAACACAACCTTCACACTAGTAGAGTTCCCAGTGTGAAACTGCAACTGAAGAACCTCACGTTGTCAAGGACACTACTGAAGGTCAGGTAGCGTCAAGCAGTGCTACACAGTGTAGTACTGAAGGTCAGGTAGCGTCAAGCAGTGCTACACAGTGTAGTACTAAAGGTCAGGTAGCGTCAAGCAGTGCTACACAGTGTAGTGCTGAAGGTCAGGTAGCGTCAAGCAGTGCTACACAGTGTAGTACTAAAGGTCAGGTAGCGTCAAGCAGTGCTACACTGTGTAGCGTCAAGCAGTGCTACACTGTGTAGCGTCAAGCAGTGCTACACTGTGTAGCGTCAAGCAGTGCTACACTGTGTAGCGTCAAGCAGTGCTACACTGTGTAGCGTCAAGCAGTGCTACACTGTGTAGCGTCAAGCAGTGCTACACTGTGTAGCGTCAAGCAGTGCTACACTGTGTAGCGTCAAGCAGTGCTACACTGTGTAGCGTCAAGCAGTGCTACACTGTGTAGCGTCAAGCAGTGCTACACTGTGTAGCGTCAAGCAGTGCTACACTGTGTAGCGTCAAGCAGTGCTACACTGTGTAGCGTCAAGCAGTGCTACACTGTGTAGCGTCAAGCAGTGCTACACTGTGCGTAGCGTGCTACACTGTGTAGCGTCAAGCAGTGCTCCACAGTGTAGCGTCAAGCAGTGCTACACTGTGTAGCGTCAAGCAGTGCTACACTGTGTAGCGTCAAGCAGTGCTACACTGTGTAGCGTCAAGCAGTGCTACACTGTAGCGTCAAGCAGTGCTACACTGTGTAGCGTCAAGCAGTGCTACACTGTAGCGTCAAGCAGTGCTACACTGTGTAGCGTCAAGCAGTGCTACACTGTGTAGCGTCAAGCAGTGCTACACTGTAGCGTCAAGCAGTGCTACACTGTGTAGCGTCAAGCAGTGCTACACTGTGTAGCGTCAAGCAGTGCTACACTGTGTAGCGTCAAGCAGTGCTACACTGTGTAGCGTCAAGCAGTGCTACACTGTGTAGCGTCAAGCAGTGCTACACTGTAGCGTCAAGCAGTGCTACACTGTGTAGCGTCAAGCAGTGCTACACTGTAGCGTCAAGCAGTGCTACACTGTGTAGCGTCAAGCAGTGCTACACTGTGTAGCGTCAAGCAGTGCTACACTGTGTAGCGTCAAGCAGTGCTACACTGTGTAGCGTCAAGCAGTGCTACACTGTGTAGCGTCAAGCAGTGCTACACTGTGTAGCGTCAAGCAGTGCTACACTGTGTAGCGTCAAGCAGTGCTACACTGTGTAGCGTCAAGCAGTGCTACACTGTGTAGCGTCAAGCAGTGCTACACTGTAGCGTCAAGCAGTGCTACACTGTGTAGCGTCAAGCAGTGCTACACTGTGTAGCGTCAAGCAGTGCTACACTGTGTAGCGTCAAGCAGTGCTACACTGTGTAGCGTCAAGCAGTGCTACACTGTGTAGCGTCAAGCAGTGCTACACTGTAGCGTCAAGCAGTGCTACACTGTGTAGCGTCAAGCAGTGCTACACTGTAGCGTCAAGCAGTGCTACACTGTGTAGCGTCAAGCAGTGCTACACTGTGTAGCGTCAAGCAGTGCTACACTGTAGCGTCAAGCAGTGCTACACTGTGTAGCGTCAAGCAGTGCTACACTGTGTAGCGTCAAGCAGTGCTACACTGTGTAGCGTCAAGCAGTGCTACACTGTGTAGCGTCAAGCAGTGCTACACTGTGTAGCGTCAAGCAGTGCTACACTGTAGCGTCAAGCAGTGCTACACTGTGTAGCGTCAAGCAGTGCTACACTGTAGCGTCAAGCAGTGCTACACTGTGTAGCGTCAAGCAGTGCTACACTGTGTAGCGTCAAGCAGTGCTACACTGTGTAGCGTCAAGCAGTGCTACACTGTGTAGCGTCAAGCAGTGCTACACTGTGTAGCGTCAAGCAGTGCTACACTGTGTAGCGTCAAGCAGTGCTACACTGTGTAGCGTCAAGCAGTGCTACACTGTGTAGCGTCAAGCAGTGCTACACTGTAGCGTCAAGCAGTGCTACACTGTAGCGTCAAGCAGTGCTACACTGTGTAGCGTCAAGCAGTGCTACACTGTGTAGCGTCAAGCAGTGCTACACTGTGTAGCGTCAAGCAGTGCTACACTGTGTAGCGTCAAGCAGTGCTACACTGTGTAGCGTCAAGCAGTGCTACACTGTAGCGTCAAGCAGTGTTACACTGTGTAGCGTCAAGCAGTGCTACACTGTGTAGCGTCAAGCAGTGCTACACTGTAGCGTCAAGCAGTGCTACACTGTAGCGTCAAGCAGTGCTACACTGTGTAGCGTCAAGCAGTGCTACACTGTGTAGCGTCAAGCAGTGCTACACTGTAGCGTCAAGCAGTGCTACACTGTGTAGCGTCAAGCAGTGCTACACTGTGTAGCGTCAAGCAGTGCTACACTGTGTAGCGTCAAGCAGTGCTACACTGTAGCGTCAAGCAGTGCTACACTGTGTAGCGTCAAGCAGTGCTACACTGTAGCGTCAAGCAGTGCTACACTGTGTAGCGTCAAGCAGTGCTACACTGTGTAGCGTCAAGCAGTGCTACACTGTGTAGCGTCAAGCAGTGCTACACTGTGTAGCGTCAAGCAGTACTACACTGTAGCGTCAAGCAGTGCTACACTGTAGCGTCAAGCAGTGCTACACTGTAGCGTCAAGCAGTGCTACACTGTGTAGCGTCAAGCAGTGCTACACTGTGTAGCGTCAAGCAGTGCTACACTGTGTAGCGTCAAGCAGTGCTACACTGTAGCGTCAAGCAGTGCTACACTGTAGCGTCAAGCAGTGCTACACTGTGTAGCGTCAAGCAGTGCTACACTGTGTAGCGTCAAGCAGTGCGACACTGTGTAGCGTCAAGCAGTGCGACACTGTGTAGCGTCAAGCAGTGCTACACTGTGTAGCGTCAAGCAGTGCGACACTGTGTAGCGTCAAGCAGTGCTACACTGTGTAGCGTCAAGCAGTGCGACACTGTGTAGCGTCAAGCAGTGCTACACTGTAGCGTCAAGCAGTGCTACACTGTGTAGCGTCAAGCAGTGCTACACTGTGTAGCGTCAAGCAGTGCTACACTGTAGCGTCAAGCAGTGCTACACTGTGTAGCGTCAAGCAGTGCTACACTGTGTAGCGTCAAGCAGTGCTACACGCATCACAATATTCACTATCGTACAACCACAATATCATGTCCCAGTAAAAATGAAAACATCAATATTGCTTCCCGCAGTATTGTATGATCACTTCCCTCGTCGTCGTAGCTGTAGTTGGTAGCAGTAGTAACAGTGGTAACAATAGTGTAAGAGTAGTAATAGTAATATAAGATGATGTCGTTATCCGTTGATACTGACGTCGTCTTTGTCGTTCTCATTCATCGTCATTATTGTCGCATTTTTCCTGTTTCCGTTATTTTATGTTCTTGGTTATATTCATGTTGTTGTTGCCAGGGCGGGTTGCAGTACGATAACTTGATGACCTTCAAATCCACCACAAACTTTTCGACAAATGGACGACAGCAAGCAAGGAAGCGAGCATGGTTGTTGGTCAGTGTAGCGCCTCACCTGCCCACCTTACAACCAATCGTTGCAGACCATGGAACTGAACTCTTCTCCAGGCTGAGGGACTGACCACCTCAAATACTATTTTCTCCAAGATTTTTGGACTGATTACATCATCTTTACTTCGCTGATATTCCTGCTGACTCTATTTGTCTGAAGAAGTCTACTGTGTAGGCGAAACGTTTCAACAATAAAGATATCCAAGTTTTGTACGTGTCGCTTGCTCATGAACTTGTCGGTATTATATACTATTTTCAACCAAACATTGTTTGGGTGTACCACACTTGGTTATCCTCTGTGACACCCGAGACATGTCTAGGGTTATGCGCCGTCACAAACTTCACACAGTATGTTAGCTTTGGGATTTTATAAGTGCTTGTAGCGCATTCAGCGCTCTAGGTAATAAAATAACGACCACCACTTCAAATTTCTGACATTAAGTTGTTAATGTCAAAACGATTCCTTAAAGTTCCCCGAGATCCCTAAAGAGATCAACATTGATTACAAAAACCATGACATAAACACAAAGGCCAAAAACAGTTAAAATGTGTTTTAGTTACTCACAGGGGATGTGTGGGGAAAGGGGGGGGGAGAGCAGGATCACCTGCAAAGTTAATGTGCTCGATCTTTCAGCAACAGAGATTCGTCTCAAAGTAACGATTCCTGTGACTCACAGGACGAGCCTGCTAATATTCATAATATGAGCTGCGAGTCTGCTACGATTCACAGGATGAGCTATGATTGTTCCAGGAGCCTGGAGTCTACCTGTAGTGTGTTCGAGGTCAAGGTCTGATCAACTAGGCTATTACCGCTGGTAGCACAAAGTCCAACTCAAGAACCAGAGCCCGGCTGGTCATGTACTGACTTTAGGAATCTATCCAGTTCCCTCTTGAAGACAGCCTGAGGATCTATTGGTAATCCCCCATACGTATGATGGGAGGTTCTTACAGTCTTGGGCCTCTGATACTTCGTGTGTTTTCACTCAGTGTACTCCCGATACCCCTGCTTTTCTTTAGGGGTATGTTGCACCGTTTGGCGAGAATTTTGTTTTCGTAGGGAGTGATATGTGTGTGTAGATTTTTGACCAGTACTTCTAGGATTTTCCAAGCGTAAATTATGATGTACCTTTATCACCTGTGTTTCAAGGGACATCAAACGTTCACAATAATTAAGGTGAATGAACTTATACGTGAAATGAAGGTCCTCTGTACATTCTCCAGTGGTCAAGTAGTCTTGAGACGTAGGAGCAACCTGCTATGAATCTATGCTGCCCTGTGTTGTGCAACTGTTGGGAATCAGTGGTTGATTCTTAGAACCCTTTAAAAGATTTTTATAATTTGGGACGCTAGAGCTATCGGTATATGAATTCTGGTGCTACCTTAGTGGGGTGGGACTACACCTGTTGTTTCCAGCACCTGTGGGTCGACACTCGTGTTTAGGTTTCCTCAACATAGCATATAAGGCACGAGAAAGAGGTTTCTTGCAGTTTTTGATTAACAAGTTGTTTTTCTTTTTTTCTTTTACAAATATTTAATGGAGTATCTCTACGGTGTTTGCATTAAATACAAGATTAATGAAGAGAAAATACTGATTACTTATAACGATGTAAATTAGAATAACTCAGTGAAGCCATATAGCATAATTATTACAGACATATGATGGTTATCAGTTATAATTTAACGTAGGATATTTTAAGGACATGACGTAGTATGATTTATTCCCATGTTAGTTTAACCTAATGTATTTTGTATTAATATATGAGGAGAACACTTTATATTATTACTGAGATGTTTCACCAGTGGGTGGACGATGTTGTGGGCGGGGCGTGTGACGGACACTACCACGTGTGACGGACACTCCCACGTGTGACAGACACTCCCACGTGTGACGGACACTCCCACGTGTGACAGACACTCCCACGTGTGACGGACACTCCCACGTGTGACGGTCACTACCACGTGTGACGGTCACTACCACGTGTGACGGTCACTACCACGTGTGACGGACACTACCACGTGTGACGGTCACTACCACGTGTGACGGACACTACCACGTGTGACGGTCACTACCACGTGTGACGGTCACTACCACGTGTGACGGACACTACCACGTGTGACGGTCACTACCACGTGTGACGGACACTACCACGTGTGACGGTCACTACCACGTGTGACGGTCACTACCACGTGTGACGGACACTCCCACGTGTGACGGTCACTACCACGTGTGACGGTCACTACCACGTGTGACGGTCACTACCACGTGTGACGGTCACTACCACGTGTGACGGACACTACCACGTGTGACGGACACTACCACGTGTGACGGTCACTACCACGTGTGACGGTCACTACCACGTGTGACGGTCACTACCACGTGTGACGGACACTACCACGTGTGACGGTCACTACCACGTGTGACGGACACTACCACGTGTGACGGTCACTACCACGTGTGACGGTCACTACCACGTGTGACGGACACTACCACGTGTGACGGTCACTACCACGTGTGACGGTCACTACCACGTGTGACGGACACTCCCACGTGTGACTGTCACTACCACGTGTGACGGTCACTACCACGTGTGACGGTCACTACCACGTGTGACGGTCACTACCACGTGTGACGGACACTACCACGTGTGACGGACACTCCCACGTGTGACGGACACTCCCACGTGTGACGGACACTCCCACGTGTGACGGTCACTACCACGTGTGACGGTCACTACCACGTGTGACGGACACTACCACGTGTGACGGTCACTACCACGTGTGACGGACACTACCACGTGTGACGGTCACTACCACGTGTGACGGACACTACCACGTGTGACGGTCACTACCACGTGTGACGGTCACTACCACGTGTGACGGTCACTACCACGTGTGACGGTCACTACCACGTGTGACGGACACTACCACGTGTGACGGGCACTCCCACGTGTGACGGACATTCCCACGTGTGACGGACACTCCCACGTGTGACGGACACTACCACGTGTGACGGACACTACCACGTGTGACGGACACTACCACGTGTGACGGACACTACCACGTGTGACGGACACTACCACGTGTGACGGACACTACCACGTGTGACGGACACTACCACGTGTGACGGACACTACCACGTGTGACGGACACTACCACGTGTGACGGACACTACCACGTGTGACGGACACTCCCACGTGTGACGGACACTACCACGTGTGACGGACACTACCACGTGTGACGGACACTACCACGTGTGACGGACACTACCACGTGTGACGGTCACTACCACGTGTGACGGACACTACCACGTGTGACGGACACTACCACGTGTGACGGACACTACCACGTGTGACGGACACTACCACGTGTGACGGACACTACCACGTGTGACGGTCACTACCACGTGTGACGGTCACTACCACGTGTGACGGACACTACCACGTGTGACGGACACTACCACGTGTGACGGACACTCCCACGTGTGACGGACACTACCACGTGTGACGGACACTACCACGTGTGACGGACACTCCCACGTGTGACGGACACTACCACGTGTGACGGACACTACCACGTGTGACGGACACTACCACGTGTGACGGACACTACCACGTGTGACGGACACTCCCACGTGTGACGGACACTCCCACGTGCGACGGATACTCCCACGTGCGACGGACACTACCACGTGTGACGGACACTACCACGTGTGACGGACACTACCACGTGTGACGGACACTACCACGTGTGACGGACACTCCCACGTGTGACGGACACTCCCACGTGTGACGGACACTCCCACGTGAGACGGACACTCCCACGTGTGACGCACACTCCCACGTGTGACGGACATTTCCACGTGTGACGGACACTCCCACGTGTGACGCACACTCCCACGTGTGACGCACACTCCCACGTGTGACGGACACTCCCACGTGTGACGCACACTCCCACGTGTGACGGACACTCCCACGTGTGACCGACACTCCCACGAGTGACGGACACTCCCACGAGTGACGGACACTCCCACGTGTGACGGACACTCCCACGAGTGACGGACACTCCCACGTGTGACGGACACTCCCACGTGTGACGGACACTCCCACGAGTGACGGACACTCCCACGTGTGACGGACACTCCCACGTGTGACGGACACTCCCACGTGTCATGGACACCCACGTGTGACGGACACTACTACGTGTGACGGATATTTCCACGTGTGACGGACACTCCCACGTGTGACGGTCACTCCCACGTGTGATGGACACTCCCACGTGTGACGGACACTCCCACGCGTGACGGACACTACTACGTGTGACGGACATTTCCACGTGTGACGGACACTCCCACGTGTGACGGACACTCCCACGTGATGGACACTCCCACGTGTGACGGACACTACCACGTGTGACGGACATTTCCACGTGTGACGGACACTCCCACGTGTGACGGACATTACTACGTGTGACGGACACTCCCACGTGTGACGGACACCCCCACGTGTGACGGACACCCCCACGTGTGACGGACACTCCCACGTGTGATGGACACTCCCAAGTGTGACGGACACTACTACGTGTGACGGACATTTCCACGTGTGACGGACACTCCCACGTGTGACGGTCACTCCCACGTGTGATGGACACTCCCACGTGTTACGGACACTCCCACGTGTGACGGACACTCCCACGTGTGACGGACATTTCCACGTGTGACGGACACTCCCACGTGTGGCGGACACTCCCACGTGTGACGGACATTTCCACGTGTGACGGACATTTCCACGTGTGACGGACATTTCCACGTGTGACGGACACTCCCACGTGTGACGGACACTACCACGTGTGACGGACACTACCACGTGTGACGGACACTACAACGTGTGACGGACACTACCACGTGTGACGGCACTCCCACGTGTGACGGACACTACCACGTGTGACGGACACTACCACGTATGACGGACATTTCCACGTGTGACGGACACTCCCACGTGTGACGGACACTACTACGTGTGACGGACACTCCCACGTGTGACGGTCACTCCCACGTGTGGACACTCCCACGTGTGACGGACACTTCTACGTGTGACGGACATTTCCACGTGTGACGGACACTCCCACGTGTGACGGGCACTTCCACGTGTGACGGACACTCCCACGTGTGGACACTCCCACGTGTGACGGACACTCCCACGTGTGACGGGCACTCCCACGTGTGATGGACACTCCCACGTGTCACGGACACTACCACGAGTGACGGACACTACCACGAGTGACGGACATTTCCACGTGTGACGGATACTCCCACGTGTGATGGACACTCCCACGTGTGACGGACACTCCCACGTGTGACGGACACTCCCACGTGTGACGGACACTCCCACGTGTGACGGACACCCCCACGTGTGACGGACACTCCCACGTGTGACGGACACTCCCACGTGTGACGGACATTTCCACGTGTGACGGACACTCCCACGTGTGACGGACACTCCCACGTGTGACGGACATTTCCACGTGTGACGGACACTACCACGTGTGACGGACATTTCCACGTGTGACGGACACTCCCACGTGTGACGGACACTACGTATGGCGGACACTACCACGTGTGACGGACACTCCCGTGTGACGGACACTACAACGTGTGACGGACACTACCACGTGTGACGGCTCTCCCACGAGTGACGGACACTACCACGTGTGACGGACACTACCACGTATGACGGACATTTCCACGTGTGACGGACACTCCCACGTGTGACGGACACTACTACGTGTGACGGACACTCCCACGTGTGACGGTCACTCCCACGTGTGGACACTCCCGTGTGACGGACACTTCTACGTGTGACGGACATTTCCACGTGTGACGGACACTCCCACGTGTGACGGGCACTCCCACGTGTGAGGGACACTCCCACGTGTGATGGACACTACCACGTGTGACGGACACTACCACGTGTGACGGACACTACCACGTGTGACGGTCACTACCACGTGTGACGGACACTCCCACGTGTGACGGACACTACCACGTGTGACGGACACTACCACGTGTGACGGACACTACCACGTGTGACTGACACTACCACGTGTGACGGACACTCCCACGTGTGACGGACACTCCCACGTGTGACGGACACTACCACGTGTGACGGACACTACCACGTGTGACGGACACTACCACGTGTGACGGTCACTACCACGTGTGACGGACACTACCACGTGTGACGGACACTACCACGTGTGACGGACACTACCACGTGTGACGGACACTACCACGTGTGACGGACACTACCACGTGTGACGGACACTCCCACGTGTGACGGACACTACCACGTGTTACGGACACTACCACGTGTGACGGACACTCCCACGTGTGACGGACACTCCCACGTGTGACGGACACTACCACGTGTGACGGACACTACCACGTGTGACGGACACTCCCACGTGTGACGGACACTACCACGTGTGACGGAGACTCCCACGTGCGACGGATACTCCCACGTGCGACGGACACTACCACGTGTCACGGACACTACCACGTGTGACGGACACTACCACGTGTGACGGACACTACCACGTGTGACGGACACTCCCACGTGTGACGGACACTCCCACGTGTGACGGACACTCCCACGTGAGACGGACACTCCCACGTTTGACGGACACTCCCACGTGTGACGGGCACTCCCACGTGTGATGGACACTCCCACGTGTCACGGACACTACCACGAGTGACGGACACTACCACGAGTGACGGACATTTCCACGTGTGACGGATACTCCCACGTGTGATGGACACTCCCACGTGTGACGGACACTCCCACGTGTGACGGACACTCCCACGTGTGACGGACACTCCCACGTGTGACGGACACCCCCACGTGTGACGGACACTCCCACGTGTGACGGACACTCCCACGTGTGACGGACATTTCCACGTGTGACGGACACTCCCACGTGTGACGGACACTCCCACGTGTGACGGACATTTCCACGTGTGACGGACACTACCACGTGTGACGGACATTTCCACGTGTGACGGACACTCCCACGTGTGACGGACACTACGTATGGCGGACACTACCACGTGTGACGGACACTCCCGTGTGACGGACACTACAACGTGTGACGGACACTACCACGTGTGACGGCACTCCCACGTGTGACGGACACTACCACGTGTGACGGACACTACCACGTATGACGGACATTTCCACGTGTGACGGACACTCCCACGTGTGACGGACACTACTACGTGTGACGGACACTCCCACGTGTGACGGTCACTCCCACGTGTGGACACTCCCGTGTGACGGACACTTCTACGTGTGACGGACATTTCCACGTGTGACGGACACTCCCACGTGTGACGGGCACTCCCACGTGTGAGGGACACTCCCACGTGTGATGGACACTACCACGTGTGACGGACACTACCACGTGTGACGGACACTACCACGTGTGACGGTCACTACCACGTGTGACGGACACTCCCACGTGTGACGGACACTACCACGTGTGACGGACACTACCACGTGTGACGGACACTACCACGTGTGACTGACACTACCACGTGTGACGGACACTCCCACGTGTGACGGACACTCCCACGTGTGACGGACACTACCACGTGTGACGGACACTACCACGTGTGACGGACACTACCACGTGTGACGGTCACTACCACGTGTGACGGACACTACCACGTGTGACGGACACTACCACGTGTGACGGACACTACCACGTGTGACGGACACTACCACGTGTGACGGACACTACCACGTGTGACGGACACTCCCACGTGTGACGGACACTACCACGTGTGACGGACACTACCACGTGTGACGGACACTCCCACGTGTGACGGACACTCCCACGTGTGACGGACACTACCACGTGTGACGGACACTACCACGTGTGACGGACACTCCCACGTGTGACGGACACTACCACGTGTGACGGAGACTCCCACGTGCGACGGATACTCCCACGTGCGACGGACACTACCACGTGTCACGGACACTACCACGTGTGACGGACACTACCACGTGTGACGGACACTACCACGTGTGACGGACACTCCCACGTGTGACGGACACTCCCACGTGTGACGGACACTCCCACGTGAGACGGACACTCCCACGTTTGACGGACACTCCCACGTGTGACGGACATTTCCACGTGTGACGGACACTCCCACGTGTGACGCACACTCCCACGTGTGACGCACACTCCCACGTGTGACGCACACTCCCACGTGTGACGCACACTCCCACGTGTGACGGACACTCCCACGTGTGACGGACACTCCCACGAGTGACGGACACTCCCACGAGTGACGGACACTCCCACGTGTGACGGACACTCCCACGAGTGACGGACACTCCCACTTGTGACGGACACTCCCACGTGTGACGGACACTCCCACGTGTCATGGACACTCCCACGTGTGACGGACACTACTACGTGTGACGGACATTTCCACGTGTGACGGATACTCCCACGTGTGACGGTCACTCCCACGTGTGATGGACACTCCCACGTGTGACGGACACTCCCACGCGTGACGGACACTACTACGTGTGACGGACATTTCCACGTGTGACGGACACTCCCACGTGTGACGGACACTCCCACGTGATGGACACTCCCACGTGTGACGGACACTACCACGTGTGACGGACATTTCCACGTGTGACGGACACTCCCACGTGTGACGGACATTACTACGTGTGACGGACACTCCCACGTGTGACGGACACCCCCACGTGTGACGGACACCCCCACGTGTGACGGACACTCCCACGTGTGATGGACACTCCCAAGTGTGACGGACACTACTACGTGTGACGGACATTTCCACGTGTGACGGACACTCCCACGTGTGACGGACACTCCCACGTGTGACGGACACTACGTATGGCGGACACTACCACGTGTGACGGACACTCCCGTGTGACGGACACTACAACGTGTGACGGACACTACCACGTGTGACGGCACTCCCACGTGTGACGGACACTACCACGTGTGACGGACACTACCACGTATGACGGACATTTCCACGTGTGACGGACACTCCCACGTGTGACGGACACTACTACGTGTGACGGACACTCCCACGTGTGACGGTCACTCCCACGTGTGGACACTCCCGTGTGACGGACACTTCTACGTGTGACGGACATTTCCACGTGTGACGGACACTCCCACGTGTGACGGGCACTCCCACGTGTGAGGGACACTCCCACGTGTGATGGACACTACCACGTGTGACGGACACTACCACGTGTGACGGACACTACCACGTGTGACGGTCACTACCACGTGTGACGGACACTCCCACGTGTGACGGACACTACCACGTGTGACGGACACTACCACGTGTGACGGACACTACCACGTGTGACTGACACTACCACGTGTGACGGACACTCCCACGTGTGACGGACACTCCCACGTGTGACGGACACTACCACGTGTGACGGACACTACCACGTGTGACGGACACTACCACGTGTGACGGTCACTACCACGTGTGACGGACACTACCACGTGTGACGGACACTACCACGTGTGACGGACACTACCACGTGTGACGGACACTACCACGTGTGACGGACACTACCACGTATGACGGACACTACCACGTGTGACGGACACTCCCACGTGTGACGGACACTACCACGTGTTACGGACACTACCACGTGTGACGGACACTCCCACGTGTGACGGACACTCCCACGTGTGACGGACACTACCACGTGTGACGGACACTACCACGTGTGACGGACACTACCACGTGTGACGGACACTCCCACGTGTGACGGACACTACCACGTGTGACGGACACTCCCACGTGCGACGGATACTCCCACGTGCGACGGACACTACCACGTGTCACGGACACTACCACGTGTGACGGACACTACCACGTGTGACGGACACTACCACGTGTGACGGACACTCCCACGTGTGACGGACACTCCCACGTGTGACGGACACTCCCACGTGAGACGGACACTCCCACGTTTGACGGACACTCCCACGTGTGACGGACATTTCCACGTGTGACGGACACTCCCACGTGTGACGCACACTCCCACGTGTGACGCACACTCCCACGTGTGACGCACACTCCCACGTGTGACGCACACTCCCACGTGTGACGGACACTCCCACGTGTGACGGACACTCCCACGAGTGACGGACACTCCCACGAGTGACGGACACTCCCACGTGTGACGGACACTCCCACGAGTGACGGACACTCCCACGTGTGACGGACACTCCCACGTGTGACGGACACTCCCACGTGTCATGGACACTCCCACGTGTGACGGACACTACTACGTGTGACGGACATTTCCACGTGTGACGGATACTCCCACGTGTGACGGTCACTCCCACGTGTGATGGACACTCCCACGTGTGACGGACACTCCCACGCGTGACGGACACTACTACGTGTGACGGACATTTCCACGTGTGACGGACACTCCCACGTGTGACGGACACTCCCACGTGATGGACACTCCCACGTGTGACGGACACTACCACGTGTGACGGACATTTCCACGTGTGACGGACACTCCCACGTGTGACGGACATTACTACGTGTGACGGACACTCCCACGTGTGACGGACACCCCCACGTGTGACGGACACCCCCACGTGTGACGGACACTCCCACGTGTGATGGACACTCCCAAGTGTGACGGACACTACTACGTGTGACGGACATTTCCACGTGTGACGGACACTCCCACGTGTGACGGTCACTCCCACGTGTGATGGACACTCCCACGTGTTACGGACACTCCCACGTGTGACGGACACTCCCACGTGTGACGGACATTTCCACGTGTGACGGACACTCCCACGTGTGACGGACACTCCCACGTGTGACGGACATTTCCACGTGTGACGGACACTACCACGTGTGACGGACATTTCCACGTGTGACGGACACTCCCACGTGTGACGGACACTACCACGTGTGACGGACACTCCCGTGTGACGGACACTACAACGTGTGACGGACACTACCACGTGTGACGGCACTCCCACGTGTGACGGACACTACCACGTGTGACGGACACTACCACGTATGACGGACATTTCCACGTGTGACGGACACTCCCACGTGTGACGGACACTACTACGTGTGACGGACACTCCCACGTGTGACGGTCACTCCCACGTGTGGACACTCCCACGTGTGACGGACACTTCTACGTGTGACGGACATTTCCACGTGTGACGGACACTCCCACGTGTGACGGGCACTCCCACGTGTGACGGACACTCCCATGTGTGATGGACACTCCCACGTGTGACGGACACTCCCACGTGTGACGGACACTCCCATGTGTGATGGACACTCCCACGTGTGACGGACACTCCCACGTGTGACGGACACTACCACGAGTGACGGACATTTCCACGTGTGACGGATACTCCCACGTGTGATGGACACTCCCACGTGTGACGGACACTCCCACGTGTGACGGACACTCCCACGTGTGACGGACACTCCCACGTGTGACGGACACTCCCACGTGTGACGGACACTCCCACGTGTGACGGACACTCCCACGTGTGACGGACATTTCCACGTGTGACGGACACTCCCACGTGTGACGGACACTCCCACGTGTGACGGACATTTCCACGTGTGACGGACACTACCACGTGTGACGGACATTTCCACGTGTGACGGACACTCCCACGTGTGACGGACACTACGTATGACGGACACTACCACGTGTGACGGACACTCCCGTGTGACGGACACTACAACGTGTGACGGACACTACCACGTGTGACGGCACTCCCACGTGTGACGGACACTACCACGTGTGACGGACACTACCACGTATGACGGACATTTCCACGTGTGACGGACACTCCCACGTGTGACGGACACTACTACGTGTGACGGACACTCCCACGTGTGACGGTCACTCCCACGTGTGGACACTCCCGTGTGACGGACACTTCTACGTGTGACGGACATTTCCACGTGTGACGGACACTCCCACGTGTGACGGGCACTCCCACGTGTGACGGACACTCCCACGTGTGACGGACACTCCCACGTGTGACGGGCACTCCCACGTGTGATGGACACTCCCACGTGTGACGGACACTACGACGAGTGACGGACACTACCACGAGTGACGGACATTTCCACGTGTGACGGATACTCCCACGTGTGATGGACACTCCCACGTGTGACGGACACTCCCACGTGTGACGGACACTACCACGTGTGACGGACACTCCCACGTGTGACGGACACTCCCACGTGTGACGGACATTCCCGCGTGTGACGGACACTCCCGCGTGAGACGGACACTCCCACGTGGAACGGACACTCCCACGAGGGACGGACCCTCTCACGAGGGACGGACCCTCCCGCGTGTGACGGACCCTCCCGCGTGTGACGGACCCTCCCGCGTGTGACGGACACTCGTGCGTGTGACGGATACTCCTGCGTGTGACGGACACTCCCACGTGTGACGGACACTCCCACGTGAGACGGACACTTCTGCGTGTGACGGACACTCCCACGAGTGACGGACACTCCCACGAGTGACGGACACTCCCACGAGTGACGGACACTCCCACGTGTGACGGACACTCCCACGTGTGACCGACATTCCCACGTATGACGGACACTCCTGCGTGTGACGGACACTCCTGCGTGTGACGGACACTCCCACGTGTGACGGGCACTCCCACGTGTGACGGACACTCCCACGTGTGACGGACACTCACACACCGTTACTCTCACCCAGCGACCCAGCCACACACCACCCGCCCCAGCATCCTACCCACCAGCCAACAATCACAACCACCGATCCAGCCTCCCACGGACCACCCCACCCAAACGACAAGGGACCCAACCTCCCAACCACCACCCCACCGTCAAGACGAGAGACCCAGGGCCACACCCACCACCCAACCTTCACAACCAGCGATCCAGCCTCACACCCACCACCCTACTCTCACAACCAGCGACACAGCCTCACACCCACCACCCAACCTTCACAACCAGCGACCCAGCCTCACACCCACCACCCCACCCTAACAACCAGCGACCCAGCCTCACACCCACCACCCAACCTTCACAACCAGCGACACAGCCTCACACCCACCAACCAACCTTCACAACCAGCGACCCAGCCTCACACCCACCACCCAACCTTCACAACCAGCGACTCAGCCTCATACCCACCACCCAACCTTCACAACCAGTGACTCAGCCTCACACCCACCAACCAACCTTCACAACCAGCGACCCAGCCTCACACCCACCACCCAACCTTCACAACCAGCGACCCAGCCTCACACCCACCACCCAACCTTCACAACCAGTGACTCAGCCTCACACCCACCACCCAACCAGTGACTCAGCCTCACACCCACCACCCAACCTTCACAACCAGCGACCCAGCCTCACACCCACCACCCAACCTTCACAACCAGCGACCCAGCCTCACACCCACCACCCAACCTTCACAACCAGCGACCCAGCCTCACACCCACCACCCAACCTTCACAACCAGCGACCCAGCCTCACACCCACAACCCAACCTTCACAACCAGCGACCCAGCCTCACACCCACCACCCAACCTTCACAACCAGCGACCCAGCCTCACACCCACCACCCAACCTTCACAACCAGCGACCCAGCCTCACACCCACCACCCAACCTTCACAACCAGCGACCCAGCCTCACACCCACCACCCAACCTTCACAACCAGCGACCCAGCCTCACACCCACCACCCAACCTTCACAACCAGCGACCCAGCCTCACACCCACCACCCAACCTTCACAACCAGCGACACAGCCTCACACCCACCACCCAACCTTCACAACCAGCGACCCAGCCTCACACCCACCACCCAACCTTCACAACCAGCGACACAGCCTCACACCCACCACCCAACCTTCACAACCAGTGACTCAGCCTCACACCCACCACCCAACCTTCACAACCAGCGACCCAGCCTCACACCCACCACCCAACCTTCACAACCAGCGACCCAGCCTCACACCCACCACCCAACCTTCACAACCAGCGACCCAGCCTCACACCCACCACCCAACCTTCACAACCAGCGACCCAGCCTCACACCCACCACCCAACCTTCACAACCAGCGACCCAGCCTCACACCCACCACCCAACCTTCACAACCAGCGACCCAGCCTCACACCCACCACCCAACCTTCACAACCAGCGACCCAGCCTCACACCCACCACCCAACCTTCACAACCAGCGACCCAGCCTCACACCCACCACCCAACCTTCACAACCAGCGACCCAGCCTCACACCCACCACCCAACCTTCACAACCAGCGACCCAGCCTCACACCCACCACCCAACCTTCACAACCAGCGACCCAGCCTCACACCCACCACCCAACCTTCACAACCAGCGACCCAGCCTCACACCCACCACCCAACCTTCACAACCAGCGACCCAGCCTCACACCCACCACCCAACCTTCACAACCAGCGACCCAGCCTCACACCCACCACCCAACCTTCACAACCAGCGACCCAGCCTCACACCCACCACCCAACCTTCACAACCAGCGACCCAGCCTCACACCCACCACCCAACCTTCACAACCAGCGACTCACACCCACCACCTAACCTTCACAACCAGCCTCACACCCACCACCCAACCTTCACAACCAGCGACCCAGCCTCACACCCACCACCCAACCTTCACAACCAGCGACCCAGCCTCACACCCACCACCCAACCTTCACAACCAGCGACCCAGCCTCACACCCACCACCCAACCTTCACAACCAGCGACCCAGCCTCACACCCACCACCCAACCTTCACAACCAGCGACCCAGCCTCACACCCACCACCCAACCTTCACAACCAGCGACCCAGCCTCACACCCACCACCCAACCTTCACAACCAGCGACCCAGCCTCACACCCACCACCCAACCTTCACAACCAGCGACCCAGCCTCACACCCACCACCCAACCTTCACAACCAGTGACTCAGCCTCACACCCACCACCCAACCTTCACAACCAGCGACCCAGCCTCACACCCACCACCCAACCTTCACAACCAGCGACCCAGCCTCACACCCACCACCCAACCTTCACAACCAGCGACCCAGCCTCACACCCACCACCCAACCTTCACAACCAGCGACCCAGCCTCACACCCACCACCCAACCTTCACAACCAGCGACCCAGCCTCACACCCACCACCCAACCTTCACAACCAGCGACCCAGCCTCACACCCACCACCCAACCTTCACAACCAGCGACCCAGCCTCACACCCACCACCCAACCTTCACAACCAGTGACACGGCCTCACACCCACCACCCAACCTTCACAACCAGCCTCACACCCACCACCCAACCTTCACAACCAGCGACCCAGCCTCACACCCACCACCCAACCTTCACAACCAGCGACCCAGCCTCACACCCACCACCCAACCTTCACAACCAGCGACCCAGCCTCACACCCACCACCCAACCTTCACAACCAGCGACCCAGCCTCACACCCACCACCCAACCTTCACAACCAGTGACTCAGCCTCACACCCACCACCCAACCTTCACAACCAGCGACCCAGCCTCACACCCACCACCCAACCTTCACAACCAGTGACTCAGCCTCACACCCACCACCCAACCTTCACAACCAGCGACCCAGCCTCACACCCACCACCCAACCTTCACAACCAGCGACCCAGCCTCACACCCACCACCCAACCTTCCCAACCAGGGACTCAGCCTCACACCCACCACCCAACCTTCACAACCAGTGACTCAGCCTCACACCCACCACCCAACCTTCACAACCAGCGACCCAGCCTCACACCCACCACCCAAACCTTCACAACCAGCGACCCAGCCTCACACCCACCACCCAACCTTCACAACCAGCGACCCAGCCTCACACCCACCACCCAACCTTCACAACCAGCGACCCAGCCTCACACCCACCACCCAACCTTCACAACCAGCGACCCAGCCTCACACCCACCACCCAACCTTCACAACCAGCGACCCAGCCTCACACCCACCACCCAACCTTCACAACCAGCGACCCAGCCTCACACCCACCACCCAACCTTCACAACCAGCGACCCAGCCTCACACCCACCACCCAACCTTCACAACCAGCGACACCCAGCGACCCAGCATCACACCCACCACCCAACCTTCACAACCAGCGACCCAGCCTCACACCCACCACCCAACCTTCACAACCAGCGACCCAGCCTCACACCCACCACCCAACCTTCACAACCAGTGACTCAGCCTCACACCCACCACCCAACCTTCACAACCAGCGACCCAGCCTCACACCCACCACCCAACCTTCACAACCAGTGACTCAGCCTCACACCCACCACCCAACCTTCACAACCAGCGACCCAGCCTCACACCCACCACCCAACCTTCACAACCAGCGACCCAGCCTCACACCCACCACCCAACCTTCACAACCAGCGACCCAGCCTCACACCCACCACCCAACCTTCACAACCAGCGACCCAGCCTCACACCCACCACCCAACCTTCACAACCAGCGACCCAGCCTCACACCCACCACCCAACCTTCACAACCAGCGACCCAGCCTCACACCCACCACCCAACCTTCACAACCAGCGACCCAGCCTCACACCCACCACCCAACCTTCACAACCAGCGACCCAGCCTCACACCCACCACCCAACCTTCACAACCAGCGACCCAGCCTCACACCCACCACCCAACCTTCACAACCAGCGACCCAGCCTCACACCCAACACCCAACCTTCACAACCAGCGACTCAGCCTCACACCCACCACCCAACCTTCACAACCAGCGACCCAGCCTCACACCCACCACCCAACCTTCACAACCAGTGACTCAGCCTCACACCCACCACCCAACCTTCACAACCAGCGACCCAGCCTCACACCCACCACCCAACCTTCACAACCAGCGACCCAGCCTCACACCCACCACCCAACCTTCACAACCAGCGACCCAGCCTCACACCCACCACCCAACCTTCACAACCAGCGACCCAGCCTCACACCCACCACCCAACCTTCACAACCAGCGACCCAGCCTCACACCCACCACCCAACCTTCACAACCAGCGATGCCTCACTCACAACCAGCGCCTCACACCCACCACCCAACCTTCACAACCAGCGACCCAGCCTCACACCCACCACCCAACCTTCACAACCAGCGACCCAGCCTCACACCCACCACCCAACCTTCACAACCAGCGACCCAGCCTCACACCCACCACCCAACCTTCACAACCAGTGACTCGGCCTCACACACACCACCCAACCTTCAAACCAGCGACCCAGCCTCACACCCAACACCCAACCTTCACAACCAGTGACTCACACCCACCACCCAACCTTCACAACCAGCCTTACACCCACCACCCAACCTTCACAACCAGCGACCCAGCCTCACACCCACCACCCAACCTTCACAACCAGCGACTCAGCCTCACACCCACCACCCAACCTTCACAACCAGTGACTCAGCCTCACACCCACCACCCAACCTTCACAACCAGCGACCCAGCCTCACACCCACCACCCAACCTTCACAACCAGCGACCCAGCCTCACACCCACCACCCAACCTTCACAACCAGCGACCCAGCCTCACACCCACCACCCAACCTTCACAACCAGCGACCCAGCCTCACACCCACAACCCAACCTTCACAACCAGCGACCCAGCCTCACACCCACCACCCAACCTTCACAACCAGTGACTCAGCCTCACACCCACCACCCAACCTTCACAACCAGCGACCCAGCCTCACACCCACCACCCAACCTTCACAACCAGTGACTCAGCCTCACACCCACCACCCAACCTTCACAACCAGCGACCCAGCCTCACACCCACCACCCAACCTTCACAACCAGTGACTCAGCCTCACACCCACCACCCAACCTTCACAACCAGCGACCCAGCCTCACACCCACCACCCAACCTTCACAACCAGCGACCCAGCCTCACACCCACCACCCAACCTTCACAACCAGTGACTCAGCCTCACACCCACCACCCAACCTTCACAACCAGCGATCCAGCCTCACACCCACCACCCAACCTTCACAACCAGCGACCCAGCCTCACACCCACAACCCAACCTTCACAACCAGCGACCCAGCCTCACACCCACAACCCAACCTTCACAACCAGTGACTCAGCCTCACACCCACCACCCAACCTTCACAACCAGCGACCCAGCCTCACACCCACCACCCAACCTTCACAACCAGCGACCCAGCCTCACACCCACCACCCAACCTTCACAACCAGTGACTCAGCCTCACACCCACCACCCAACCTTCACAACCAGCGACCCAGCCTCACACCCACCACCCAACCTTCACAACCAGCGACCCAGCCTCACACCCACCACCCAACCTTCACAACCAGCGACCCAGCCTCACACCCACCACCCAACCTTCACAACCAGCGACACAGCCTCACACCCACCACCCAACCTTCACAACCAGCGACCCAGCCTCACACCCACCACCCAACCTTCACAACCAGTGACTCAGCCTCACACCCACCACCCAACCTTCACAACCAGCGACCCAGCCTCACACCCACCACCCAACCTTCACAACCAGTGACTCAGCCTCACACCCACCACCCAACCTTCACAACCAGTGACTCAGCCTCACACCCACCACCCAACCTTCACAACCAGTGACACAGCCTCACACCCACCACCCAACCTTCACAACCAGTGACACAGCCTCACACCCACCACCCAACCTTCACAACCAGCGACCCAACCTTACACCCACCACCCAACCTTCACAACCAGCGACACAACCATCATCATCACCCCCCAACCAAAATACCACTATTCCCCACCATTATGCAAAAACACGACAAAAACACCGCAAAAACACCACAAAACCACAAAACACCACAAAAACACCAAAAAACCACAAAACACCACAAAAACACCACAAAAACCACAAAACACCACAAAACACCACAAAACACCACAAACACCACAAACACCACAAAAACACCACAAAAACACCACAAAAACACCACAAAAACACCACAAAACACCACAAAACACAAAACACCACAAAAACACCACAAAAACACCACAAAACACCACAAAACACCACAAAAACACCACAAAAACACCACAAAACACCACAAAAACACCACAAAAACACCACAAAAACACCACAAACCACAAAAACACCACAAAAACACCACAAAAACACCACAAAAACACCACAAAAACACCACAAGACACCACAAAAACACCACAAAACACCACAAAAACACCACAAAACACCACAAAAACACCACAAAAACACCACAAGACACCACAAAAACACCACAAAAACACCACAAAAACACCACAAAAACACCACAAAAACACCACAAAACACCACAAAACACCACAAAAACACCACAAAAACACCACAAAAACACCACAAAAACACCACAAAACACCACAAAAACACCACAAAAACACCACAAAAACACCACAAAAACACCACAAGACACCACAAAAACACCACAAATACGACAAAAACACCACAAAAACACCACAAAAACACCACAATCACACCACAAAAACACCACAAAAACATCACAAAACACCACAAAAACACCACAAAAACACCACAAAACACCACAAAAACACCATAAAAACACCACAAAACACCACAAAACACCACAAAAACACCACAAAAACACCACAAAACACCACAAAAACACCACAAACCACAAAACACCACAAAAACACCACAAAAACACCACAAAAACATCACAAAAACACCACAAAAACACCACAAAAACACCACAAAAACACCACAAACCACAAAACACCACAAAAACACCACAAAAACACCACAAACCACAAACCACAAAGCACCACAAACCACAAAACACCACAAAAACACCACAAACCACAAAACACCACAAAAACACCACAAAACACCACAAACCACAAAACACCACAAACCACAAAACACCACAACACAAAAAAACAAAACACCACAAAACACCACAAACCACAAAACACCACAAAAACACCACAAAAACACCACAAACCACAAAACACCACAAACCACAAAACACCACAAACCACAAAACACCACAAAACACCACAACACAAAAAAACAAAAACACCACAAAACACCACAAACCACAAAACACCACAAAACACCACAAAACACCACAAACCACAAAACACCACAAAACACCACAAAACACCACAAAACACCACAACACAAAAAAACAAAACACCACAAACCACAAAACACCACAAAACACCACAACACAAAAAAACAAAAACACCACAAAACACCACAAACCACAAAACACCACAAAACACCACAAAAACACCACAAAACACCACAAACCACAAAACACCACAAACCACAAAAACACCACAAAACACCACAAAAACACCACAAAAACACCACAAAGCACCACAAAACACCACAAACCACAAACCACAAAAACACCACAAACCACAAAACACCACAAAAACACCACAAAGCACCACAAAACACCACAAACCACAAACCACAAAACACCACAAAAACACCACAAAGCACCACAAAACACCACAAACCACAAAACACCACAAACCACAAAACACCACAAAAAAACACCACAAAGCACCACAAAACACCACAAAACAAACCACACCACAAACCACAAAACACCACAAACCACAAAAAACACCACAAAAACACCACAAAACACCACAAACCACAAAACACCACAAACACCACAAACCACACCACAAACCACAAAACACCACAAAAACACCACCACAAAACACCACAAACAAAACACCACAAACCACAAAACACCACAAACCACAAAAACACCACAAAACACAAACACAAAAACCACAAACCACAAAACACCACAAAAACACAAACCACAAAACCACACCACAAAAACACCACAAAAACACCACAAACTACAAAACACCACAAACCACAAAGCACCACAAACCACAAAACACCACAAACCACAAAAACCACAAACCACAAAAACACCACAAAACACACCACAAAACACCACAAAACACCACAAACCACAAAACACCACAAACCACAAAACACCACAAACCACAAAGCACCACAAACCACAAAACACCACAAACCACAAAACACCACAAACCACAAAACACCACAAACCACAAAACACCACAAAACACCACAAACCACAAAACACCACAAACCACAAAACACCACAAACCACAAAACACCACAAACCACAAAACACCACAAACCACAAAGCACCACAAAACACCACAAACCACAAAACACCACAAACCACAAAACACCACAAACCACAAAACACCACAAACCACAAAGCACCACAAAACACCACAAACCACAAAACACCACAAAACACCACAAACCACAAAACACCACAAACCACAAAACACCACAAACCACAAAACACCACAAACCACAAACCACAAAACACCACAAACCACAAAACACCACAAACCACAAAACACCACAAACCACAAAACACCACAAACCACAAAACACCACAAACCACAAAGCACCACAAACCACAAAGCACCACAAACCACAAAACACCACAAACCACAAAACACCACAAACCACAAAACACCACAAACCACAAAACACCACCAACCACAAAGCACCACAAACCACAAAACACCACAAACCACAAAACACCACAAACCACAAAACACCACATACCACAAAGCACCACAAAACACCACAAACCACAAAACACCACAAACCACAAAGCACCACAAACCACAAAACACCACAAACCACAAAGCACCACAAACCACAAAACACCACATACCACAAAACACCACAAAACACCACAAACCACAAAGCACCACAAAACACCACAAAGCACAAAACACCACAAACCACAAAACACCACAAACCACAAAACACCACAAACCACAAAGCACCACAAAACACCACAAACCACAAAACACCACAAACCACAAAACACCACAAACCACAAAACACCACAAAAAACAAAACACCACAAACCACAAAACACCACAAACCACAAAACAGCACAAACCACAAAGCACCACAAAACACCACAAACCACAAAACACCACAAACCACAAAACACCACAAACCACAAAGCACCACAAAACACCACAAACCACAAAACACCACAAACCACAAAACACCACAAACCACAAAACACCACAAACCACAAAGCACCACAAACCACAAAACACCACAAACCACAAAACACCACAAACCACAAAGCACCACAAAACACCACAAACCACAAAACACCACAAACCACAAAACACCACAAACCACAAAGCACCACAAAACACCACAAACCACAAAGCACCACAAAACACCACAAAAACACCACAAAGCACCACAAACCACAAAACACCACAAAAACACCACAAAGCACCACAAAACACCACAAACCACAAAACACCACAAAAACACCACAAAGCACCACAAAACACCACAAAAACACCACAAAGCACCACAAAACACCACAAAAACACCACAAAGCACCACAAAACACCACAAACCACAAACCACAAAACACCACAAACCACAAACCACAAAATGCTAAAAACTACAATTATAAAACCTCAAATAATGCAATGAAAATAAACTTGTCTGTTGACCCAGTGTACAACAGTCCTGTTGACCCAGTGTACAACAGTCCTGTTGACCCAGTGTACAACAGTCCTGTTGACCCAGTGTACAACAGTCCTGTTGACCCAGTGTACAACAGTCCTGTTGACCCAGTGTACAACAGTCCTGTTGACCCAGTGTACAACAGTCCTGTTGACCCAGTGTACAACAGTCCTGTTGACCCAGTGTACAACAGTCCTGTTGACCCAGTGTACAACAGTCCTGTTGACCCAGTGTACAACAGTCCTGTTGACCCAGTGTACAACAGTCCTGTTGACCCACTGTACAACAGTCCTGTTGACCCAGTGTACAACAGTCCTGTTGACCCACTGTACAACAGTCCTGTTGACCCAGTGCACAACAGTCCTGTTGACCCAGTGTACAACAGTCCTGCTGACCCAGTGCACAACAGTCCTGTTGACCCAGTGTACAACAGTCCTGTTGACCCAGTGTACAACAGTCCTGTTGACCCAGTGTACAAGAGTCCTGTTGACCCAGTGTACAACAGTCCTGTTGAGCCAGTGTACAACAGTCCTGTTGACCCACTGTACAACAGTCCTGTTGATACACTGTACAACAGTCCTGCTGACCCCCTGTACAACATTACCATGACTGTGTTGACAGCCACTTCAACAGTCCTGCTGACCCTCTGTACAACAGTCCTGTTAACCCACTGTACAACATTACCATGACTGTGTTGACAGCCACTTCAACAGTCCTGCTGACCCTCTGTACAACAGTCCTGTTAACCCACTGTACAACTGTCCTCTTGACCCACTGTACAGCAGTTCTGTTGACCCAGTGTACAACAGTCATGCTGACCCAGTGTACAACAGTCCTTTTGACATACTGTTCAACAGTCCTGTTGACCCACTGTACAAGAGTCCTCTTGACCCAGTGCACAACAGTTCTGTCGACCCACTGTACAACAGTCCTGCTGACCCACTGTATAACAATCCTGTTGACCCAGTGTACAACAGTCCTGTTGACCCACTGTATAACAATCCTGTTGACCCAGTGTACAACAGTCCTGTTGACCCATTGTACAGCAGTTCTGTTGACCCATTGTGCAAGTCCTGTTGACTCACTGTGCAACAGTCCTGTTGACCCAGTGTACAACAGCACAGTTGACCTCAGTGTACAACAGTCCTGTCGACCCAGTGTACAACAGTCCTGTTCGAGTGTACAACAGTACTGTTGACCCACTATACAACAGTTGTGTTGATCCACTCTGCAACAGTCCTGTTGGTCCAGTATACAACAGTCCTGTTCACCCACTCTACAACAGTCCTGTTGACCCGTGTACAACAGTTATGTTCACCCAGTGTACAACAGTCCTGTTGATCCAGTGTACAACAGTCCTGCTGACCCAGTGTACAACAGTCCTGTTGAACCACTGTACAACAGTCCTGTTGAACCACTGTACAACAGTCCTGTGGATCCACTGTACAACAGTCCTGTTGACCCAGTGTACAACATTCCTGTTGACCCACTGTACACCAGTCCTGTTAGCCCACTGTACAACAGTCCTGTTGACTCACTATACAACAGTAATCTTGACCCAGTGTACAACAGTTCTGTTGACCCACTTTACATCAGTCCTGTTGACCCACTGTACAACAGTCCTGTTGACCCATTGTACAACAGTCTTGTTGACCCATTGTACAACAGTTCTGTTGAACCACTGTACAAGTCCTGTTGACCCACTGTACAACAGTCCTGTTGATCCATTGTACAACAGCCCTGTTGAGAGTTTACAACAGTCCTGTTGACCCAGTGTACAACAGTCCTGTCGACCCAGTGTACAACAGTCCTGTCGACCCAGTGTACAACAGTCCTGTCGACCCAGTGTACAACAGTCCTGTTGACCCAGTGTACAACAGTCCTGTTGACCCACTGTACAACAGTCCTGTTGACCCATTGTATAACAGTTCTGTTGATCCACTGTGCAAGTCCTGTTGACCCACTGTACAACAGCCCTGTTGACCCACTGTACAACAGCCCTGTTGACCTCAGTGTACAACATTCCTGTTGACCCAGTGTACAACAGTCCTGTTGACCTAGTGTACAACAGTCCTGTTGACCTAGTGTACAACAGTCCTGTGTACCTAGTGTACAACAGTCCTGTTGACCCATTGTACAACAGTTCTGTTGATCCACTGTGCAAGTCCTGTTGACCCACTGTACAGCAGTCCTGTTGACCCACTGTAGAACAGTCCTGTTGACCCACTGTACAACAGTCCTGTTGACCCACTGTACAACAGCCCTGTTGACCTCAGTGTACAACAGTCCTATTGACCCAGTGTACAACAGTCCTGCTGACCCAGTGTACAACAGTCCTGTTGAGCCAGTGTACAACAGTCCTGTTGACCCAGTGTACAACAGTCCTGCTGACCCAGTGTACAACAGTCCTGCTGACCCAGTGTACAACAGTCCTGTTGAGCCAGTGTACAACAGTCCTGTTGACCCACTGTACAACAGTCCTGCTGACCCCCTGTACAACATTACCATGACTGTGTTGACAGCCACTTCAACAGTCCTGCTGACCCTCTGTACAACAGTCCTGTTAACCCACTGTACAACTGTCCTCTTGACCCACTGTACAGCAGTTCTGTTGACCCAGTGTACAACAGTCATGCTGACCCAGTGTACAACAGTCCTTTTGACATACTGTTCAACAGTCCTCTTGACCCACTGTACAACAGTCCTCTTGACCCAGTGTACAACAGTCCTCTTGACCCACTGTATAACAGTCCTGTTGACCCACTGTACAACAGTCCTATTGACCCACTGTACAACAGTCCTGTTGACCCACTGTACAACAGTCCTGTTGACCCACTGTACAACAGTCCTGTCGACCAGTGTACAACAGTCCTGTTGACCCAGTGTACAACAGTCCTGTTGACCCAGTGTACAACAGTCCTGTTGACCCATTGTACAACAGTCCTGTTGACCCAATGTACAACAGTCCTGTTGACCCAATGTACAATAGTCCTGTTGACCCAGTGTACAACAGTTCTGCTGACCCAGTATACAACAGTCCTGTTGATACACTGTACAACAGTCCTGCTGACCCCCTGTACAACATTACCATCACTGTGTTGACAACCACTACAAGAGCCCTGTTGACCCACTGTACAACAGTCCTGTTGACCCACTGTACAACAGTCCTGTTGACCCACTGTACAACAGTCCTGTTGATCCACTGTACAACAGTCCTGTTGATCCACTGCACAACAGTCCTGTTGACCCACTGTACAACAGTCCTGTTGACCCACTGTACAACAGTCCTGTTGACCCACTGTACAACATTACCATGACCAGTCGTGCTGACCCCCAGCACAACATTACCATGACCAGTCGTGCTGACCCCCAGCACAACATTACCATGACCAGTCGTGCTGACCCCCAGCACAACATTACCATGACAAGTCGTGCTGACCCCCAGCACAACATTACCATGACCAGTCGTGCTGACCCCCAGCACAACATTACCACACTGACACCAGTACTGAGAGCAGCTGACACCAGTACTGAGAGCAGCTGACACCAGTACTGAGAGCAGCTGACACCAGTACTGAGAGCAGCTGACACCAGTACTGAGAGCAGCTGACACCAGTACTGAGAGCAGCTGACAACAGTACTAAGAGCAGCTGACAACAGTACTGAGAGCAGCTGACAACAGTACTGAGAGCAGCTGACACCAGTACTGAGAGCAGCTGACACCAGTACTGAGAGCAGCTGACAACAGTACTGAGAGCAGCTGACAACAGTACTGAGAGCAGCTGACAACAGTACTGAGAGCAGCTGACACCAGTACTGAGAGCAGCTGACACCAGTACTGAGAGCAGCTGACAACAGTACTGAGAGCAGCTGACACCAGTACTGAGAGCAGCTGACACCAGTACTGAGAGCAGCTGACACCAGTACTGAGAGCAGCTGACACCAGTGCTGAGAGCAGCTGACACCAGTACTGAGAGCAGCTGACAACAGTACTGAGAGCAGCTGACAACAGTACTGAGAGCAGCTGACACCAGTACTGAGAGTAGCTGACACCAGTACTGAGAGCAGCTGACAACAGTACTGAGAGCAGCTGACACCAGTACTGAGAGCAGCTGACACCAGTACTGAGAGCAGCTGACACCAGTACTGAGAGCAGCTGACAACAGTACTGAGAGCAGCTGACACCAGTACTGAGAGCAGCTGACAACAGTACTGAGAGCAGCTGACAACAGTACTGAGAGCAGCTGACAACAGTACTGAGAGCAGCTGACAACAGTACTGAGAGCAGCTGACACCAGTACTGAGAGCAGCTGACAACAGTACTGAGAGCAGCTGACAACAGTACTGAGAGCAGCTGAAACCAGTACTGAGAGCAGCTGACAACAGTACTGAGAGCAGCTGACAACAGTACTGAGAGCAGCTGACAACAGTACTGAGAGTAGCTGACAACAGTACTGAGAGCAGCTGACACCAGTACTGAGAGCAGCTGACACAACAGTACTGAGAGCAGCTGACACAACAGTACTGAGAGCAGCTGACACAACAGTACTGAGAGCAGCTGACACAACAGTACTGAGAGCAGCTGACACCAGTACTGAGAGCAGCTGACACCAGTACTGAGAGCAGCTGACACAAGTACTGAGAGCAGCTCACACAAGTACTGAGAGCAGCTGACACAAGTACTGAGAGCAGCTGACACAAGTACTGAGAGCAGCTGACACCAGTACTGAGAGCAGCTGACACCAGTACTGAGAGCAGCTGACACAACAGTACTGAGAGCAGCTGACACAACAGTACTGAGAGCAGCTGACACAACAATACTGAGAGCAGCTGACACAACAGTACTGAGAGCAGCTGACACAACCACTGAAAGCAGCTGACACAACAGCACTGAGAGCAGCTGACACCAGTACTGAGAGCAGCTGACACCAGTACTGAGAGCAGCTGACACCAGTACTGAGAGCAGCTGACACCAGTACTGAGAGCAGCTGACACAACAGTACTGAGAGCAGCTGACACAACAGTACTGAGAGCAGCTGACACAACAGTACTGAGAGCAGCTGACACAACAGTACTGAGAGCAGCTGACACAACAGTACTGAGAGCAGCTGACACCAGTACTGAGAGCAGGTGACACCAGTACTAAGAGCAGCTGACACCAGTACTGAGAGCAGCTCACACCAGTACTGAGAGCAGCTGACAAAACAGTACTGAGAGCAGCTGACACAACAGTACTGACAGCAGCTGACACAACAATACTGACAGCAGCTGACACAACAGTACTGAGAGCAGCTGACACCTGTACTGAGAGCAGCTGGCACCAGTACTGAGAGCAGCTGACACCAGTACTGAGAGCAGCTGACACAACAGTACTGAGAGCAGCTGACAACAGTACTGAGAGCAGCTGACACAACAGTACTGAGAGCAGCTGACACAACAGTACTGAGAGCAGCTGACACAACAGTACTGATAGCAGCTGACACAACTGTACTGATAGCAGCTGACACAACAGTAATGAGAGCAGCTGACACCAGTACTGAGAGCAGCTGACACCAGTACTGAGAGCAGCTGACACAACAGTACTGAGAGCAGCTGACACAACAGTACTGAGAGCAGGTGACACAACAGTACTGAGAGCAGCTGACACAACAGTACTGAGAGCAGCTGACACCAGTACTGAGAGCAGCTGACACCGCTACTGAGAGCAGCTGACACAACAGTACTGAGAACAGCTGACAACAGTACTGAGAGCAGCTGACAACAGTACTGAGAGCAGCTGACACCAGTACTGAGAGCAGCTGACACCAGTACTGAGAGCAGCTGACACAACAGTACTGAGAGCAGCTGACACAACAGTACTGAGAGCAGCTGACACAACAGTACTTAGAGCAGCTGACACAACAGTACTGAGAGCAGCTGACAACAGTACTGAGAGCAGCTGACACCAGTACTGAGAGCAGCTGACACCAGTACTGAGAGCAGATGACACAACAGTACTGAGAGCAGATGACAGTACTGAGAGCAGCTGACACAACAGTACTGAGAGCAGCTGACACAGTACTGAGAGCAGCTGACACAACAGTACTGAGAGCAGCTGACACAACAGTACTGAGAGCAGCTGACACAACAGTACTGAGAGCAGCTGACACCAGTATTGAGAGCAGCTGACACAACAGTATTGAAAGCAACTGAGACAACAGTATTGAAAGCAGCTGACACAACAGTACAGAGAGCAGCTGACACAACAGCATTGAAGGCAGTTGACACAACAGTATTCAGAGCAACTGACACAACAGTATTCAGAGCAGCTGACACATCAATACTGAGAGCAGCTGACACACAGTACTAAGAGCAGCTGACACAACAGTATTGTGGGCAGCTGACACAACAGTATTGTGGGCAGCTGACACAACAGTATTGAGAGCAGCTGACACAACAGTATTGAGAGCAGCTGACACAACAATATTGAGAACAGCTGACACAACAGTATTGAGAGCAGCTGACAACAGTATTCAGAGCAGCTGACACAATACTGAGAGCAGTTGACAAAACAGTATTGAGAGCAGCTAACAGAACAGTACTGAGAGCAGCTGGCACAACAGTATTGAGAGCACTTGACACAACAGTATTGAGAGCAGGTGACAGAACAGTACTGAGAGTAGCTGACACAACAGTACTGAAAGCACCTGACACAACAGTACTGAGAGCAGCTGACACAACAGTATTGAGAGCAGCTGACACAACAGTACTGAGAGTAGCTGACACAACAGTATTGAGAGCAGCTGACACAACAATATTGAGAGCAGCTGACACAACAGTACTGAGAGCAGCTGACACAACAGTATTGAGAGCAGCTGACACAACAGTACTGAGAGCAGCTGACACAATAGTAGAGGAGCTGACACAACAGTATTGACAGCAGGTGAAATAATAGTATTGAGAGCAGGTGACACAACAGTATTGAGAGCAGCTGACACAACAGTATTGAGAGCAGGTGACACAACAGTATTGAGAGCAGCTGACACAACAGTATTGAAAGCAGTTGACACAACAGTACTCAGAGCAGCTGACACAATAGTATTCAGAGCAGCTGACACAATAGTATTCAGAGCAGCTGACACAATAGTATTCAGAGCAGCTGACACAATACTGAGAGCAGTTGTCAAAACAGAATTGAGAGCACCTGACAGAACAGTACTGAGAGCAGCTGACACAACAGTACAGAGAGTAGCTGACACAACAGCACTGAAAGCAGCCGACACAACAGTACTGAAAGCAGCTGACACAACAGTACTGAGAGCAGCTGACACAACAGTATTGAGAGCAGTTGACACAACAGTATTGAGAGCAGCTGACACAATAGTATTGAGAGCAGCTGACAATAGTACTGAGAGCAGCTGACACAACAGCATTGTGAGCAGTTGACACAACAGTATATTGAGAGCAACTGACACAACAGTATTGAGAGCAGTTGACACAACAGTATTGAGAGCAGCTGACACAACAGTGCTGAGAGCAGCTGACTCAACAGTACTGAGAGCAGATGACAACAGTACTGAGAGCAGCTGATACAACAGTACTGAGATCAGCTGACACAACAGTATTCCGAGAATCTCACACAACAGCAGAGGATCTGACACAACAGTATTCAGAGGAGCTCACACAACAGTATTCAGAGGAGCTTACACAAGAGTATTCAGAGGAGCTCACACAATAGTATTCAGAGGAGCTTACACAAGAGTATTCAGAGGAGCTCACACAACAGTATTCAGAGGAGCTCACACAACAGTATTCAGAGGAGCTTACACAAGAGTATTCAGAGGAGCTCACACAATAGTATTCAGAGGAGCTTACACAAGAGTATTCAGAGGAGCTCACACAACAGTATTCAGAGGAGCTTACACAAGAGTATTCAGAGGAGCTCACACAACAGTATTCAGAGGAGCTCACACAACAGTATTCAGAGGAGCTTACACAAGAGTATTCAGAGGAGCTCACACAACAGTATTCAGAGGAGCTTACACAAGAGTATTCAGAGGAGCTCACACAACAGTATTCAGAGGAGCTTACACAAGAGTATTCAGAGGAGCTCACACAATAGTATTCAGAGGAGCTTACACAAGAGTATTCAGAGGAGCTCACACAACAGTATTCAGAGGAGCTTACACAAGAGTATTCAGAGGAGCTCACACAATAGTATTCAGAGGAGCTCACACAATAGTATTCAGAGGAGCTTACACAAGAGTATTCAGAGGAGCTTACACAAGAGTATTCAGAGGAGCTCACACAATAGTATTCAGAGGAGCTCACACAACAGTATTCAGAGGAGCTTACACAAGAGTATTCAGAGGAGCTCACACAACAGTGTTCAGAGGAGCTCACACAACAGTATTCAGAGGAGCTCACACAACAGTATTCACGGGAGCTTACACAACAGTATTCTGAGGAGCTTACACAAGACTATTCAGAGGAGCTCATACATTAGTATTCAGAGGAGCTCACACAACAGTATTCAGAGGAGCTCACACAACAGTATTCAGAGGAGCTCACACAACAGTATTCAGAGGAGCTCACATAGCAGTATTCAGAGGAGCTCACACAACAGAATTCAGACGAGCTCACACAACAGTATTCAGAGGAGCTCACACAGTAGTATTCAGAGGAGCTCACACAACAGTATATAGAGGAGCTCACACAACAGCATTCAGAGGAGCTCACACAACAGTATTCAGAGCTCACACAACAGTATTCAGAAAAGCTCACACAACAGTATTCAGAGGAGCTCACACAACAGTATTCAGAGGAGCTCACACAACAGTATTCAGAGGAGCTCACACAACAGTATTCAGAGGAGCTCACACAACAGTATTCAGAGGAGCTCACACAACAGTATTCAGAGGAGCTCACACAACAGTATTCAGAGGAGCTCACACAACAGTATTCAGAGCTCACACAACAGTATTCAGAGCTCACACAACAGTATTCAGAGGAGCTCACACAACAGAATTCAGAGGAGCTCACACAACAGTATTCAGAGGAGCTCCCACAATATTATTCAGAGGAGCTCACACAACAGTATTCAGAGGAGCTCACACAGTATCCAGAGGAGCTCACACAACAGTATTCAGAGGAGCTCACACTACAGTCTTCAGAGGAGCTCACACAATAGTATTCAGAGGAGCTCACACAACAGTACTCAGAGGAGCTCACACAACAGTATTCAGAGCTCACACAACAGTATTCAGAGGAGCTCACACAATAGTATTCAGAGGAGCTCACACAATAGTATTCAGAGGAGCTCACACAACAGTATTCAGAGGAGCTCACACAATAGTATTCAGAGGAGCTCACACAGCAGTATTCAGAGAAGCTCACACAACAGTATTCAGAGCTCACACAACAGTATTCAGAGGAGCTCACACAACAGTATTCAGAGCTCACACAACAGTATTCAGAGGAGCTCACACAACAGTATTCAGAGCTCACACAACAGTATTCAGAGGAGCTCACACAATAGTATTCAGAGGAGCTCACACAACAGTATTCAGAGGAGCTCACACAACAGTATTCAGAGGAGCTCACACAACAGTATTCAGAGGAGCTCACACAACAGTATTCAGAGGAGCTCACACAATAGTATTCAGAGCTCACACATCAGTATTCAGAGGAGCTCACACAACAGTATTCAGAGCTCTCACAACAGTATTCAGAGGAGCTCACATAACAGTATTCAGAGCTCACACAACAGTATTCAGAGGAGCTCACACAATAGTATTCAGAGGAGCTCACACAAAAGTATTCAGAGGAGCTCACACAACAGTATTCAGAGGAGCTCACACAACAGTGTTCAGAGCTCACACAACAGTATTCAGAGGAGCTCACACAACAGTATTCAGAGGAGCTCACACAATAGTATTCAGAGGAGCTCACACAATAGTATTCAGAGGAGCTCACACAACAGTATTCAGAGCTCACACAACAGTATTCAGAGCTCACACAACAGTATTCAGAGGAGCTCACACAACAGCATTCAGAGGAGTTCACACAACAGTATTCAGAGGAGCTCACACAACAGTATTCAGAGGAGCTCACACAACAGTATTCAGAGGAGCTCACACAACAGTATTCAGAGGAGCTCACACAACAGTATTCAGAGAAGCTCACACAACAGTATTCAAAGGAGCTCACACAACAGTATTCAGAGGAGCTCACACTACAGTCTTCAGAGGAGCTCACACAATAGTATTCAGAGGAGCTCACACAACAGTATTCAGAGGAGCTCACACTACAGTCTTCAGAGGAGCTCACACAATAGTATTCAGAGGAGCTCACACAACAGTATTCAGAGGAGCTCACACAATAATATTCAGAGCTCACACAGCAGTATTCAGAGGAGCTCACACAATAATATTCAGAGCTTACACAGCAGTATTCAGAGGAGCTCACACAACAGTATTCAGAGGAGCTCACACAATAGTATTCAGAGGAGCTCACACAACAGTATTCAGAGGAGCTCACACAACAATATTCAGAGGAGCTCACACAACAGTATTCAGAAGAGCTCACACAACAGTATTCAGAGAAGCTCACACAACAGTATTCAGAGGAGCTCACACAACAGTATTCAGAGGAGCTCACACAATAGTATTCAGAGGAGCTCACACAACAGTATTCAGAGGAGCTCACACAACAGTATTCAGAGAAGCTCACACAACAGTATTCAGAGCTCACACAGCAGTATTCAGAGGAGCTCACACAACAGTATTCAGAGGAGCTCACACAACAGTATTCAGAGGAGCTCACACAATAGTATTCAGAGGAGCTCACACAACAGTATTCAGAGGAGCTCACATAATAATATTCAGAGCTCACACAGCAGTATTCAGAGGAGCTCACACAGCAGTATTCAGAGGAGATTACACTACAGTATTCAGAGGAGCTCACACAACAGTATTCAGAGGAGCTCACACAATAGTATTCAGAGGAGCTCACACAACAGTATTCAGAAGAGCTCACACAACAGTATTCAGAGGAGCTCACACAACAGTATTCAGAGGAGCTCACATAATAATATTCAGAGCTCACACAGCAGTATTCAGAGGAGCTCACACAACAGTATTCAGAGGAGCTCACACAACAGTATTCAGAGGAGCTCACACAACAGTATTCAGAGGAGCTCACACAATAGTATTCAGAGGAGCTCACACAACAGTATTCAGAGGAGCTCACACAACAGTATTCAGAGGAGCTCACACAACAGTATTCAGAGGAGCTCACACAATAGTATTCAGAGGAGCTCACACAACAGTATTCAGAGGAGCTCACATAATAATATTCAGAGCTCACACAGCAGTATTCAGAGGAGCTCACACAGCAGTATTCAGAGGAGATTACACTACAGTATTCAGAGGAGCTCACACAACAGAGAGCTCACACAATAGTATTCAGAGGAGCTATTCAGAGGAGCTCACACAATAGTATTCAGAGCTCACACAACAGTATTCAGAAGAGCTCACACAACAGTATTCAGAGGAGCTCACACAACAGTATTCAGATGAGCTCACACAACAGTATTCAGAGGAGCTCACACAACAGTATTCAGATGAGCTCACACAACAGTATTCAGAGGAGCTCACACAACAGTATTCAGAGGAGCTCACACAACAGTCTTCAGAGGAGCTCACACAATAGTATTCAGAGGAGCTCACACAACAGTCTTCAGAGGAGCTCACACAACAGTATGCAGAGGAGCTCACACAACAGTATTCAGAGGAGCTCACACAATAGCATTCAGAGGAGCTCACACAACAGTATTCAGAGGAGCTCACACAAGAGTATTCAGAGGAGCTCACACAGCAGTATTCAGAGTAGCTCACACAGCAGTATTCAGAGGAGCTCACACAACAGTATTCAGAGAAGCTCACACAACAGTATTCAGAGGAGCTCACACAACAGTATTCAGAGGAGCTCACACAACAGTATTCAGAGGAGCTCACACAACAGTATTCAGAGGAGCCCACACAACAGTATTCAGAGGAGCTCACACAACAGTATTCAGAGCTCACACAACAGTATTCAGAGGAGCTCACTCAACAGTATTCAGAGGAGCTCACACAATAGTATTCAGAGGAGCTCACACAACAGTATTCAGAGCTCACACAACAGTATTCAGAGCTCACACAACAGTATTCAGAGGAGCTCACACAACAGTATTCAGAGCTCACACAACAGTATTCAGAGGAGCTCACACAACAGTATTCAGAGGAGCTCACACAACAGTATTCAGAGGAGCTCACACAATAGTATTCAGAGGAGCTCACACAATAGTATTCAGAGGAGCTCACACAATAGTATTCAGAGGAGCTCACACAACAGTATTCAGAGCTCACACAACAGTATTCAGAGGAGCTCACACAACAGTATTCAGAGGAGCTCACACAACAGTATTCAGAGGAGCTCACACAACAGTATTCAGAGGAGCTCACACAACAGTATTCAGAGAAGCTCACACAACAGTATTCAGAGGAGCTCACACAACAGTATTCAGAGGAGCTCACACAACAGTATTCAGAGGAGCTCACACAACAGTATTCAGAGGAGCTCACACAACAGTATTCAGAGGAGCTCACACAACAGTATTCAGAGGAGCTCACACAACAGTATTCAGAGGAGCTCACACAACAGTATTCAGAGGAGCTCACACAACAGTATTCAGAGGAGCTCACACAACAGTATTCAGAGGAGTTCACACAACATTATTCACAGCTCACACAACAGTATTCAGAGGAGCTCACACAACAGTATTCAGAGGAGTTCACATAACAGTACTCAGAGGAGCTCACACAACAGTATTCAGAGCTCACACAACAGTACTCAGAGGAGCTCACACAACAGTACTCAGATGAGCTCACACAACAGTATTCAGAGGAGCTCACACAACAGTATTCAGAGCTCACACAACAGTACTCAGAGGAGCTCACACAACAGTACTCAGAGGAGCTCACACAACAGTATTCAGAGGAGGTCACACAACAGTATTCAGAGGAGCTCACACAACAGTACTCAGAGGAGCTCACACAAAGTATTCAGAGGAGCTCACAACAGCACTCAGAGGAGCTCACACAACAGTACTCACTGGAGCTCACACAACAGTACTCAGAGGAGCTCACACAACAGTACTCAGAGGAGCTCACACAACAGTACTCAGAGGAGCTCACACAACAGTACTCAGAGGAGCTCACACAACAGTACTCAGAGGAGCTCACACAACAGTACTCAGAGGAGCTCACCTAACAGTACTCAGAGGAGCTCACACAACAGTACTCAGAGGAGCTCACCTAACAGTACTCAGAGGAGCTCACACAACAGTACTCAGAGGAGCTCACCTAACAGTACTCAGAGGAGCTCACACAACAGAAGCTACAAGCTACGTTAAACATTTAATTCTTATGTTAATTAGTGAGTGACGTGTGTGGTATGTGATGTGTGGTCGTGGGGAGGGTGGTCGTGGGGAGGGTGGTCGTGGGGAGGGTGGTCGTGGGGAGGGTGGTCGTGGGGAGGGTGGTCGTGGGGAGGGTGGTCGTGGGGAGGGTGGTCGTGGGGAGGGTGGTCGTGGGGAGGGTGGTCGTGGGGAGGGTGGTCGTGGGGAGGGTGGTCGTGGGGAGGGTGGTCGTGGGGAGGGTGGTCGTGGAGGGTGGTCGTGGGGAGGGTGGTCGTGGGGAGGGTGGTGGTCGTGGGGAGGGTGGTGGTCGTGGGGAGGGTGGTCGTGGGGAGGGTGGTCGTGGGGAGGGTGGTCGGGGAGGGTGGTCGTGGGGAGTGTGGTCGTGGGGAGGGTGGTGGTCGTGGGGAGGGTGGTGGTCGTGGGGAGGGGGATGGATGGGTTTCGAATCTTGGCTTCTGACCCGCCTCTGGGGCTTTAATAACAAACATTAAATGTTTTTTGGCTTCAGGAGGATTATTAAACAGTGTTAAAACTGTGTGTCTCCAGTCTAGTGCTTCATACACGGACGATGAACACGAAATGGGCGAAATTCGAGAAGACCAATATGATTCGATGTTCAGTAACTAACTAAACTAAAGGAAAGCAGGATGGAGAATATATAATGTTTTTCACTCTATCTGACGGCCACACACACCAAATAACTGACATTAGCACTTGCCCCATAGAGTTACAAAATAAGCAGAAAACATGCCCGCTCTTTCAGCACCTGGACCCGATTCCTAAAATTCCTTCTTCATAAAAAAAAGTGAAAAGTGCCATTAAGACGAGTACTCAGCATCCCTTGCAAAAAGTACTTAGATCTAGGTAAAATACTACAGACCTTAAATGTGCAGATATACCTTCACTGCATAAGAGAGCAGAGTGCTAGCCAAAAATTACATACCACAAGCCTTAAAATTCCACAAAATAAAAGTCTTAGAAAAAGTAAAGGGACACGGAATTACAAATTTTATGGAACCACCACCAGCACAAACCAAACCAACATTGTCTTAGAGGCGGGAGAGTATATGCCTCTAACAACTGATAAACCATTATGACAGAATTACGAAGGCGTTATAATAAAACCAAAATGCAGATATGATATACACGGATTTTGCATGTGTATTATGGGGAGACTGCACAAAAAATGAGGATCACAGACATAACGGGGAAAGTAGGCAGATGGACTTTCAACTTTCTGACAGACAGAACAAATATAGTAAACAGATCAAAATCCAGTGAAGTAAGAAGCTCAGTACCCCAAGGCATTATCCAGGCATTTCTATTCATATCCACATAGCAGACTTGGATACTTAGATAAAAAAAACATTCTTATCAACATTTGCGAATGACAGCCAAGTAAATCTGACAGTCACCTCGGTAAAAGGTATAAAAAAATACAAGACATAAGCAGAGTTGTCCAGTGGGCAGTGAAGAACAACATGACATTCTGTGGTGATAAGCTTCAGCTGCTTGCAAATGGAAAGAATAAAAAACTCAAAGGGACACCTTATAAAAAATTCAAGAGGATCACTAAATAGAACGAAAGACCTGGGAGTAATTATGTTTACTGACCTTTCTTTCAAAGAACACAAGGTAAATATCACGACAGCCAGGAAGATGACAGGGTGATAATGAGAACTTTCAAAACAAGGGAAAAAGTGAAAATGGTGATCCCATTGAAATTGCTTGTGCTCTCTCGTTTAGACCATTGTTCATTGTCGACGGCCCAGTTCACGGCAGGGAAGATATCAGAACTGAAATGGAGAAAATTTACATCCTGCATACATCAAATAAAGCATTTAAATTACTGGGAATGTACCCGATGGAATGAAGGAGAGACACATGATAATATGTACCTGGAAAGTACCTGAGGCCTTGTCCCAGCTCTGCACAATGTCCTAACATTTTAGAGTGAGAGATATGGGAGGAAGTGCAAAATAAACCCAGTGAACAGTCTGGTATGGTGCCCATACCAGACTATTCAACATCTAACCAGCTGATATCAGAAACACTGCTGGGACAAGTGTAGAAGTCTTCAAAAGGAAACTGGACACGTATCTCCACCAAGTGCTAGATTAGCCAGGCTGTGATGGACATATCGTGCCAGAGGTCCTCCAACAGCAACAACCTGGTTGACCAGGCAAGCACCAGACAAGTCTGGCCAAGGTCAGGCTCCGGAAGTGAGGAAAAACTGGAAACTCATCAATTCCACTTTCCTGCTACCCAGACACTGAAAAAAATACTACCTACCTCGAGTCTACCTGAAGCATGTTCTGGAGGTCAACGTCCCTGCGGCCCAGTCCTCAACCAGGCCTCCCGGTGGATCAGAGCCTGATCAACCAGGCTGTTACTGCTGGCCACACACAGTCCAACGTACAAACCACAGCCCAGCTGATTGGGTACCGACTTTACGTATCTAAGGTATCTGTCCAGCTCCCTTTAGAAGGCAGCCAGGGGTCTATTAATAATTTCCCTTACGGCTGGTGGAAGGCTGTTGAGCAGTCTTGGGTCCCGGACACTTAATGTGTTTCCTCTTAGTGTACTAATGGTGCCCTACTTTTCACTCTGGGTATACTACACCGTCTGCCCAGTCTTTGGCTTTCACAGGAAGTGATTTCTGGGATCAGTCCCTCTAGGATTTTCTAGGTTTAGATTATGATGTATCTCTTTTGCCTGCGCTCCAGCGAGTACAGATCAAGTAACCACTCACAGTAATTTAAGGTGTTTGACAAAACTTATATTTGTAGTAAAGGTTCACTGTATATTTTCTAGATCTGTGATTACACCGCCTTGAATGGAGCTGTTAGCGTACAACAGTATTCCTGTTTTCAAGGTTCTCATTATCCTATTATTCTCCTCACAGATGTGATAGTGGCATTGCTGTGATCCTTGATGGTGAGATCCTCTGACATTAACACTTGCAAGTCCTTCACACTACTTATTTGCTCTATTATGTGATTAGAGTTTGTAGTATACTCAGTTCTCGCTATTATTTTTTCCAGTTTCCCATAACGAATTAGTCGAAATTTGTCCTTACTGAACATCATATTTTTTTCGTTGCCCATTGGAAAACTTGGTTTATATCTGCTTGGAGACTTATCATCATCTTAATGGATGACAGTCATGCAGATTCTAGTATCGTCTGCAAAGGATGATACAGTACTATGGTTTACATCTCTGTCTATGTCTGATATGAGGATGAGGAACATGATGGGGGTGAGTACTGTGCCTTGTGGAACAGAGCTTTTCAATGTGGTAGTCTCTGACTTAACTCTGTGTACCATTACTCTTTTGTATTCGATTGATTAGAAAATTGAAAATCCATCTGCCCACTTTGTCAGTTATTCCTATAGCACACTGCCGTGTTCCTATCCTTCACAGTGGTCTTTTAATAAAAAGTACACACCCTCAAGTCTGGGACAAGTCGAGTTGGAAGCCTTCGGATCTACTCGAATTTCTAAGAAGGTTTGACCAGCTTGGCTCTCCAGGCTGGTGCTGTGTGAAGTCTCTCAAGCCTCTACCACTCTATGCGATGAATCACCCACAAAGGCTTTGCACTTCATGTAACAATAACAATAATTCTATATTTCACATCACTAGCAGACTGGCTCTGGTGCGCGCACACCTCCAGTAGTGGTCAGGCACGTCATGCTTTTAATAAATTAATCTGATTACTGTCAAATGAAATTAATTTATTATATGCCTTGAAACACAAGTCTTGCTGCATAGGAACATAACACTTGCGAAGTGCTCAACGACACGCTACATACACGCTACACACCACATGCATACACACTACATGCCACACACACACACACACACACACACACACACACACACACACACGCACACACACACGCACACACACACGCACACACACACGCACACACACACACACACACACACACACACACACACACAGACACACACACACAGACACACACACACACACACACACACACAGACACACACACACACAGACACACACACACACAGACACACACACACACAGACACACACACACACACAGGAAGAGTGGGGTAGGAAGCTGGAAGAGCTCGGCAAGAAAATGGAAGAAAGGATAGCTGCAGAGAGCAGGAAATGGGAGCTACAAGCCTTAGCAGCAGAAGGTAAGATACAGTATTTAGAAGAGGAACTAAAAATTCTGATATAGCCTAAAGTACCAAACGACAGTACACCCATGATATCAGGAACTTTTACATCAGCCACAGATGTGAGGACTGTAGGGAGCAAAGGAGCTATACTGTATGCAAAGGCCCTATCAGACCTATGTGGGGCCCAGGACAAGACGAGGAGCACATCAAGAACAAATGAGGGGACTACAATGAAGGAGCTAAGCTATATGCAGAGACTCTAACACCCAGCTGCAGTGGCCAGGAACAGCTGATCAGGAAAGACAGACCACTGAGCCCAGGGGCATCAGCCAGGGAAGAGACTGAAGGAAAGAAATCTTCAATGGAAGGAACTAAGTCACCTCAGGGGATACAAAAAGAGTTACAGTGAGAGGACAAAAGGAGAGGTCAGTTTTTCTCTATGGGTTCCAGGAGGTTGAAGGGGAAACCTATGAAGTAAGAAAAAAGGAGGAAAAAAAGATGATTGAAAGTATCATGAAAGCAATAGGTAAAAACCAATGGGGATTTGAGGAAATTGAAGGAATGGATGAGACTGGAGAAAGGGATTACATACGAGGTACAATTCAGTCTGGGGAACATAAGGTAGTCATTGCAGTGATGTATAACCCACCACAGAACTGCAGGAGGCCAAGAGAGAAATATGAAGAGAGCAACAGAGCAATGGTGGACACACTAGATGAGGTGGCCAGAAGGGCTCACTTGGGCAGAGCAAAGTTACTGATTATGGGCAATTTCAACCACAGGGAGATTGATTGTGAAAACCTGGAGCCACATGGAGGTCCCAAAACAGGGAGAGCCATGATGATGGATGTGGTGCTGGAAAACCTCATGCACCAACATGTTAGACACTACCAGAGAGAGAGGGGAGGATGAACCAGTGAGACTGAACCTCGTGTTCACCTTGAGCAGCTCGGACATTGAGGACATTACATATGAGAAGCCCCTTGGAGCTATTGATCACATAGTTCAAAGCTTTGAATACATAGTGGAGTTACAAGTGGAGAGGGTGATAGGAGTTGAATGGGAAAAGCCAAACTATAAAAGGGGAAACTACACAGGAATGAGGAACTTCCTGCAGGAGGTTCAATAGGAAAGTCAGTAAATGATATGATGAATTACGTAACAACAAAATGCAAGGAGGCAGAGGAAACGTTTGCTCCCAAGGGCAACAGAAATAATGGGAAGACCAGAACGAACCCTTGGTTTACCCAAAGGTGTAGGGAGGCAAAAACTAAGTGCACTAGAGAATGGAAAAAGCACAGAAGACAAAGGACCCAGGAAAATAAAGAGATTAGTCGAAGAGCCAGAAATGAGTATGCACAGATAAGGAGGGAGGCCCAGGGACAGTACAAAAACAGCATAGCATCGAAAGTCAAGTCTGACCCGAAACTGCTGTATAACCACATTAGAAGACAACAGTCAAAGACCAGGGAATCAGGCTCAGGAAATAAGGTGGGGAGCTCACAAGAAACGATCAAGAGGTATGTGGGGAGCTCAACACGAGATTTAAGGAAGTATTTACAGTAGAGACAGGAAGGACTCTGGGAAGACAGAATAGAGGGGGACACCAACAAGGATTATACCAACAAGTGTTGGATGAAATACACACAACTGAGGAGGAGGTGAAGAAGCTGCTAAGTAGCCTTGACACCTCAAAGGCAGTGGGACCAGACATCTCTCTGTGGGTCCTTAGAGAGGGAGCAGAGACACTGTGTGTGCCACTAACTACAATTTTCAACACATCCCTTGAAACTGGGCAACTACCTGAGGTATGGAAAATGGCAAATGGAGTCCCCATTTTTAAGAAAGGAGACAGAAACGAGGCACTAAACTATGGACCAGTGTCACTGATGTGTATAGTATGCAAAGTCATGGAGAAGATTATCAGGAGGAGAGTGGCGGACCACCTGGAACCGAACAAGATTATAAACGACAATCAGCACGGATTCATGGAAGGCAAATCCTGTGTCACAAACCTTCTGGAGTTTTATGACAAAGTAACAAAAGTAAGACACGAGTGAGAGGGGTGGGCTGATTGCATCTTCTTGGACTGCAAGAAGGCCTTTAACGCAGTTCCTTACAGGAGATTAGTGCAGAAGCTAGAGGATCAGGAGCATATAACAGGAAGGGCACTGCAATGGATCAGAGAATGCCTGACAGGGAGGCAACAACGAGTCATGGTACGTGATGAGGCATCCCAGTGGGCGCCTTTGACGAGCGGGGTCCCAAAGGGGTCGGTCCTAGGACCAATGCTATTTTGGTATATGTTCATGACTCAGAAGTGTCCCTGTTGGCAGATGATGTGAAGTTAATGAGGAGAATTAAATCAGATGGGATCAGGCAGGACTACAGAGAGACCTGGACAGGCTGGACAACTGGTCCAGCAACTGGCTCCTCGAATTTAACCCCGCCAGATGCAAAGCCATGAAGATTGGGGAAGGGCAAAGAAGACCACAGAGTATAGGCTAGGCAGCCAAAGACTGCAAACCTCGCTCAAGGAGAAAGATCGTCGGGTGAGTATAACACCGAGCATGTCTCTGGAAGCACACAACCAGATAACTGATGCAGCATATGGGCGCCTGGCAAACCTGAGAATAGAGTTCCGATACCTTAGTAATGAATCGTTCAAGATACTGTACACCGTGTACGTCAGGCCCATACTGGAGTATGCAGCACCAGTTTGGAACCCACACTGGGTCAAGCACGTCAAGAAATTAGAGAAAGTGCAAAGGTTTGCAACAAGGCTAGTTCCAGAGCTAAGAGGATTGTCCTATGAAGAAAGGTTAAGGGAAATTGGCCTGACAACACTGGAGGACAGGAGGGTCAGGGGAGACATGATAACGACATACAGAATACTGCGTGGAATACATAAGGTGGACAGAAACAGTATGTTCCAGAGAAGGAACACAGAGACAAGGGGTCACAATTGGAAGCTCAAGACTCAGATGAGTCAAAGGGATGTTAGGAAGTATTTCTTCAGTCATAGAGTTGTCAGGAAGTGGGATAGTCTAGCAAGTGATGTAGTGGAGGCAGGAACCATACATAGCTTTAAGATGAGGTATGATAAAGCTCATAGAGCAGGGAGAGAGAAGACCTAGTAGCGATCTGTGAATAGGCGGGGCCAGGAGCTGAGTCTCGACCCCTGCAGCCACAATTAGGTGAGTACATGCTACACACACACACTGCAGCACATGCTACACACACACTACACACACACGTTACACACGTTTACACACACACGATATACACACACACACACACACACACAACCTGTTCATGGACATGCCACGAGGGTACACAAACATACACAAACCCTCGTGTGAGTTACATTTACGTTGTGTGTACAACTTGTCAGACCTGCAGTCTTAACAGCACACTCTGAATGTAACCCTCCCTCTCCCTCCCTCTCCTTCCCTCTCCTTCCCTCTCCCACCCACTGCCTCCCCCGACCCCTTTCTGCTTTTTATTTTTACACCGATCAATTTTACACCTCAAAGATCAATGTTATCTAAGATATACTACCACCCCTAGAATGCCACCCACAACACTCGACTAACACTCAGGTACCTACTAGGTGAACAGGGACAGCAGATGTAAGGAAACATACCCAACGTTTCCACCCGGGCGGGAATCGAACCACGGACACTGGGTATGTGAGCCGAGAGCGCTACCTTTCTCTCTTTACGTTTACATTATCTTATATTTATTTACCAAAGGATTGTTGTGTGTGCACTCCCCTATTTGTACTTCCTTATTTAGGATTGCAGGGGTCGAGTCATGCTATGGCTCATGGCCCCGCCTCTTCGCTGGTCGCAACTAGGTCCACTCTTTCCTTTCTCCCCGAGCTTTATTATACCTAATCTTCAAGTTATGTATGGATCCTGCCTCCACTACATCACTCTCCAGGCTATTCCACTTCCTGACAACACTATGACTGAAGAAATACTTCCTAACATCCCTGTGACTCATCTGAGTTTTCAACTTCCAGCTTTGACCTCTTGTTGCTGTGTCCCATCTCTGGAACATCCTGTCTGTCCACCTTGTCAACTCCTTTCGGTATTTTATATGTCGTTATCAAGTCCCCCCATCCCTCCTGTCCTCCTGTGACGTCAGGTTAATTTCCCTTAACCTCTCCTCGTAGGACATACCCGTTAGCTCCGGAACAGTCTTGTAACAAATCTTTGTACTTCTCTAATTTCTTGACGTGCTTGACCAGGTGGGGGTTAAATACTGGTGCTGCATACTCCAATATGGGCCTAACGTACTCGGTGTACAGTCTTGAATGATTCCTTACTCAGGTGCCGAAACGCTATTCTTAGGTTTGCCAGGCGCCCATATGCTGCAGCAGTTATTTGGTTGATGTGCGCCTCAGATGTGCTCGGTACTATACTCATCCCATGATCCTTTTTCTTGAGTACAGTTTGCAATCTTTTGGCCCCCTAGCCTGTCTGCAGTCTTCTTTGACCTTCCCAATTTTCATGACTTTGCACTTGGTGGGGTTAAACTCCATAAGCCCGTTGTTGGACCAGGCTTGTAGCCTGTCCAGATCCCTTTGTAGTCCTATCTGATCCTCATCCACTTGAATTCTCAGCATTAGCTTCACATTGTCTGCAAACAGGGACACTTCTGAATCTAGCCCCTCCATCATGTCATTCACATATAGCAGAAACAGTATCGGCCCCAGGACTGACCTTTGTGGAACCCCGCTCGTCACAGGCGCCCCTCTTACACCTCGTGACGTACCAACACTCGTTGTTGCCTCCCTCTCAAGTACTCTCCGATCCATCCATTGCAGTACCTTTCCTATTATTCCTTCCTGCTACTCTAGTTTTGCATTTATCTCTTGTGAAGAACTGTCGAAAGCTTTCTTACAGTCCAAGAAAATGTAGCCTGCCTACTCACCCTTCTCTCTCCTTACTTCTATTACCTTGTTGTAAAACTAAAGTAGGTTTGTGTCACAGGAGTTCCCCTCCCTGAAACCGTGCTGGTTATCGTGTATAAGCTCATTTCTTTCTAGGTGCTTCACCACTCTTTTCTTGATAAATTTCTCCACGACTTTGCATACTATACATGTCAGTGCCAATGGTCTGTAGTTTAATGGTATCTGCCTGTCTCCTTTATTAAAGATTGGGACAACATTTGCTTTCTTCTACAACTCAGACAGTTGCCTTGTTTCGATACATATTTCAAAGATTATTAGTGGCACAAACAGTACCTTTGCTCCTCTCTCAGGACTCACAGATAGATGTCCGGTCCCACCCTCTTTGAGGTATCTAGCTCACTCAGCAGCCTCTTGACCTCCTGCTCTGTTGTGTGTATTTTGTGTACCCTTCCAACCAGGTTTACTGGATTCCTTTGTCTTCACTGAAAAATGTTCCTTAAATCTCGTGTTGAGCTCTTCACATAGTTCTTTGTCGTTTCTTGTAATCTCCCTTCCACAGCCTGATTACCTGGTCCTTGACTGTTGTTCCCCTGATGTGGCTGTACAACAGCTTTGGGTCAGATCTGGCTTTCGATGCTGTCATTCTCGTATTGCCTCTGGGCCTCCCTCCTTATCCATGCATAATCATTTCTGACTCTTCAGCTAATCTTATTTTTCTGGGTCCTCTGTCTTCCATGCATTTTATATTCTCTAAAGTTCTTAGTCCTGGTCTCTCTACATCTTTGGGTGAACCAAGGGCTCGTGCTGGTCTGCCCATTATTTTTGTTGCCCTTGGGTACGAACCTCTCTGCTTCCTTGCATTTTATTTTCACGTGTTCCATCATTCATTCACTTTTTTTTCCCACCAATTCTCTTTCCCACTTTACCTCATGCAGGAAATTCCTCTTGTCTGTGCAGTCCCCTCTTTTATAGCTTGGCTTCTTCATTCTCCACATTTAACTCTACAATGTATTCGAAGCTCACGACCACGTGATAACTAGCTCTGAGGGGCCTTTCACATGTGATGTCCTCAATGTCTGAACTACCCAAGGTGAATACTAGGTCCAGCCTTGCTGGTTCATCCTCTCCACTCTCTCTAGTAGTGTCCCCAAACATACTGACGCATGAGGTTCTCCAGTACTACCTCCATCACCTTAGCTCTCCATGTTTCTGGTTCCCTGTGTGGCTTCAGAGTTTTCCCCAGTCAAATCTCCTTGGCTTGAAATCACCCACAACTAGTAACTTGGCCCTACCCATATGGGTCGTTCTGGCCACCGTAGCTAGTGGGCTATTCTGCGGCGGGTTGTACATCACTACAATCGCCAGGTATGGTGATTGCACTCTTATAGGAATGGAAGGTCACTAGAATAGGAGTGAAGGTCATTCTCATATAAGTGGAGGTCACTCTTACAGGAGAGGAGGAGAGGGTCACTTACAGGAGTGGAGAGGGTCACTATTATAGGGGTGGAGATGGTCATTATGAGAGTGGAGATGGTTATTATAGGAGTGCAGAGGGTCACTTACAGAAGTGGAGGAGAGGGGTCACTATTATAGGAGTCTCAAGAGTCACTATTATAGTGGAGGAGTGTGCCACTGTAATAGTAGTGGAGAGGGTCACTGTTATAGTGGAGAGGGTCACTGTTATAGTAGTGGAGAGTTTCACTGTTATAGTAGTGGAGAGTTTCACTGTTATAGTAGTGGACGAGAGGGCCACTGCTGTAGTGGAGAGGGTCACTGTTATAGTGGAAGTGAGGGTCACTGTTATAGTAGAGAGGGGTCACTGTTATAGTGGAGAAGGACACTGTTACAGAAGAGGAGATGGGAATCAATCTCATAGTAGTGGAGGAGACAGGAAGAACTCCAAGAAGGATGTCAGCAAATATTAAGTTGAGAGTATACGGAAGGTTGAACAACTGTCATCATGTGTGCTGTCAAGTGTTACACTACCACCTAGATAACATCACAGCGTCTTGCCAGTACATGTGAAGCACGACTGGTACCCACGCTGGTTGCCAGTACATGAGAAGCACGGCTGGTACCCACGCTGGTTGCCAGCACATGTGAAGCATGGCTGGTACCCACGCTCGTTGCCAGTACATGTGAAGCACGGCTGGTACCCACGCTGGTTGCCAGTATATGTGAAGCACGACTGGTATCCACGCTGGTTGCCAGTACATGTGAAGCACGGCTGGTACCCACGCTCGTTGCCAGTACATGTGAAGCATGGCTGGTACCCACGCTGGTTGCCAGTACATGTGAAGCACGGCTGGTACCTACGCTGGTTGCCAGTACATGTGAAGCATGGCTGGTACCTACGCTGGTTGCCAGTACATGTGAAGCATGGCTGGTACCCACGCTGGATGCCAGTACATGTGAAGCACGGCTGGTACCCACGCTCGTTGCCAGTACATGTGAAGCACGGCTGGTACCCACGCTCGTTGCCAGTATATGTGAAGCACGACTGGTATCCACGCTGGTTGCCAGTACATGAGAAGCACGGCTGGTACCCACGCTGGTTGCCAGTACATGTGAAGCACGACTGGTATCCACGCTGGTTGCCAGTACATGTGAAGCATGACTGGTACCCACGCTGGTTGCCAGTACATGTGAAGCACGACTGGTACCCACGCCGGTTGCCAGCACATGTGAAGCACGACTGGTACCCACGCTGGTTGCCAGTACATGTGAAGCATGACTGGTACCCACGCTGGTTGCCAGTACATGTGAAGCACGGCTGGTACCCACGCTGGTTGCCAGTACATGTGAAGCACGACTGGTATCCACGCTGGTTGCCAGTACATGTGAAGCACGACTGGTACCCACGCTGGTTGCCAGTACATGTGAAGCACGGCTGGTACCCACGCTGGTTGCCAGTACATGTGAAGCACGGCTGGTACCCACGCTGGCTGCCAGTACATGTGAAGCACGGCTGGTATCCACGCTGGTTGCCAGTATATGTGAAGCACGGCTGGTACCCACGCTGGTTGCCAGTATATGCCAAGCACGGCTAGTACCCACGCTGGCTGCCAGTACATGTGAAGCACGGCTGGTATCCACGCTGGTTGCCAGTATATGTGAAGCACGGCTAGTGCCCACGCTGGTTGCCAGTATATGCCAAGCACGGCTAGTACCCACGCTGGTTGCCAGTACATGTGAAGCACGGCTGGTACCCACACTGGTTGCCAGTACATGTGAAACATGGCTGGTACCCACGCTAGCTGCAAGTACATGTGAAGCACGGCTGGTACCTACGCTGGTTGCCAGTACATGTGAAGCACGGCTGGTACCCACGCTAGCTGCAAGTACATGTGAAGCACGACTGGTACCCACGCTGGTTGCCAGTACATGTGAAACATGGCTGGTACCCACACTGGTTGCCAGCACATGTGAAGCATGGCTGGTACCCATGCTGGTTCCCAGTACATGTGAAACATGGCTGGTACCCACACTGGTTGCCAGTACATGTGAAGCACGGCTGGTACCCACGCTGGTTGCCAGCATATGTGAAGCACGGCTGGTATCCACGCTGGCTGCCAGTACATGTGAAGCACGGCTAGTACCCATGCTGGTTGCCAGTACATGTGAAGCACGGCTGGTACCCACGCTGGTTGCCAGAACATGTGAAGCACGGCCGGTACCCACGCTGGTTGCCAGCACATGTGAAGCACGGCTGGTACCCACGCTGGTTGCCAGCACACATGAAGCACGGCTGGTATGCACGCTGGTTGCCAGTACATGTGAAGCACGGCTGGTACCCACGCTGGTTGCCAGTACATGTGAAGCACGGCTGGTACCCACGCTGGTTGCCAGTACATGTGAAGCACGGCTGGTACCCACGCTGGTTGCCAGCACATGTGAAGCACGGCTGGTACCCACGCTGGTTGCCAGCACATGTGAAGCACGGCTGGTACCCACGCTAGTTGCCAGTACATGTGAAGCACGGCTGGTACCCACGCTGGTTGCCAGTACATGTGAAGCACGGCTGGTACCCACGCTGGTTGCCAGTACATGTGAAGCACGGCTGGTACCCACGCTGGTTGCCAGTACATGTGAAGCACGGCTGGTACCCACGCTGGTTGCCAGTACATGTGAAGCACGGCTGGTACCCACGCTGGTTGCCAGTACATGTGAAGCACGGCTGGTACCCACGCTGGTTGCCAGCACATGTGAAGCACGGCTGGTACCCACGCTGGTTGCCAGCACATGTGAAGCACGGCAGGTACCCACGCTGGTTGCCAGCACATGTGAAGCACGGCTGGTACCCACGCTGGTTGCCAGCACATGTGAAGCACGACTGGTACCCACGCTGGTTGCCAGCACATGTGAAGCACGGCTGGTACCCACGCTGGTTGCCAGCACATGTGAAGCACGGCTGGTACCAACGCTGGTTGCCAGCACATGTGAAGCACGGCTGGTACCCACGCTGGTTCCCAGCACATGTGAAGCGCGGCTGGTACCCACGCTGGTTGCCAGTACATGTGAAGCGCGGCTGGTACCCACGCTGGTTGCCAGCACATGTGAAGTACGACTGGTACCCACGCTGGTTGCCAGCACATGTGAAGCACGGCTGGTACCCACGCTGGTTGCCAGTACATGTGAAGTACGGCTGGTACCCACGTTGGTTGCCAGCACATGTGAAGCACGGCTGGTACCAACGCTGGTTGACAGCACATGTGAAGCACGGCTGGTACCCACGCTGGTTGCTAGCACATGTGAAGCACGGCTGGTACCCACGCTGGTTGCCAGTACATGTGAAGCACGGCTGGTACCCACGCTGGTTGCCAGTACATGTGAAACATGGCTGGTACCCACGCTGGTTGCCAGTACATGTGAAACATGGCTGGTACCCACGCTGGTTGCCAGCACATGTGAAGCACGGCTGGTACCCACGCTGGTTGCCAGTACATGTGAAGCACGGCTGGTACCCACGCTGGTTGCCAGTACATGTGAAGCACGGCTGGTACCCACGCTGGTTGCCAGCACATGTGAAGCACGGCTGGTACCCACGCTGGTTGCCAGTACATGTGAAGCACGGCTGGTACCCACGCTGGTTGCCAGCACATGTGAAGCACGGCTGGTACCCACGCTGGTTGCCAATACATGTCAAGCATGGCTGGTACCCACGCTAGTTGCCAGTATATGTGAAGCACGGCTGGTACCCACGCTGGTTGCCAGTACATGTGAAGCACGGCTGGTACCGACGCTGGTTGCCAGCACATGTGAAGCACGGCTGGTACCCACGCTGGTTGCCAGCACATGTGAAGCACGGGTGGTACCCACCCTGGTTGCCAGTACATGTGAAGCACGGCAGGTACCCACGCTGGTTGCCAGTACATGTGAAGCACGGCTGGTACCCACGCTGGTTGCCAGTACATGTGAAGCACGGCTGGTACCCACGCTGCTTGCCAGTACATGTGAAGCACGGCTGGTACCCACGCTGGTTGCCAGTACATGTGAAGCACGGCTGGTACCCACGCTGGTTGCCAGTACATGTGAAGCACGGCTGGTACCCACGCTGGTTGCCAGTACATGTGAAGCACGGCTGGTACCCACGCTGGTTGCCAGTACATGTGAAGCACGGCTGGTACCCACGCTGGTTGCCAGCACATGTGAAGCACGGCTGGTACCCACGCTGGTTGCCAGTACATGTGAAGCACGGCTGGTACCCACGCTGGTTGCCAGTACATGTGAAGCACGGCTGGTACCCACGCTGGTTGCCAGTACATGTGAAGCACGGCTGGTACCCACGCTCGTTGCCAGTACATGTGAAGCACGGCTGGTACCCACGCTGGTTGCCAGTACATGTGAAGCACGGCTGGTACCCACGCTGGTTGCCAGCACGTGTAAAGCACGGCTGGTACCCACGCTGGTTGCCAGCACGTGTGAAGCACGGCTGGTACCCACGCTGGTTGCCAGCACGTGTGAAGCACGGCTGGTACCCACGCTGGATGCCAGCACATGTGAAGCACGGCTGGTACCCACGCTGGTTGCCAGCACACGTGAAGCACGGCTGGTACCCACGCTGGTTGCCAGTACACGTGAAGCACGGGTGGTACCCACGCTGGTTGCCAGTACATGTGAAGCACGGCTGGTACCCACGCTGGTTGCCAGTACATGTGAAGCACGGCTGGTACCCACGCTGGTTGCCAGTACATGTGAAGCACGGCTGGTACCCACGCTGGTTGCCAGTACATGTGAAGCACGGCTGGTACCCACGCTGGTTGCCAGCACATGTGAAGCACGGCTGGTACCCACGCTGGTTGCCAGCACATGTGAAGCACGGCTGGTACCCACGCTGGTTGCCAGCACATGTGAAGCACGACTGGTACCCACGCTGGTTGCCAGCACATGTGAAGCACGGCTGGTACCCACGCTGGTTGCCAGCACATGTGAAGCACGGCTGGTACCCACGCTGGTTGCCAGCACATGTGAAGCACGGCTGGTACCCACGCTGGTTGCCAGCACATGTGAAGCACGGCTGGTACCCACGCTGGTTGCCAGTACATGTGAAGCGCGGCTGGTACCCACGCTGGTTGCCAGCATATGTGAAGTACGACTGGTACCCACGCTGGTTTCCAGCACATGAGAAGCACGGCTGGTACCCACGCTGGTTCCCAGTACATGTGAAGCACGGCTGGTACCCACGCTGGTTGCCAGTACATGTGAAGCACGGCTGGTACCCACGCTGGTTGCCAGTACATGTGAAGCACGGCTGGTACCCACGCTGGTTGCCAGTACATGTGAAGCACGGCTGGTACCCACGCTGGTTGCCAGTACATGTGAAGCACGGCTGGTACCCACGCTGGTTGCCAGCACATGTGAAGCACGGCAGGTACCCACGCTGGTTGCCAGCACATGTGAAGCACGGCTGGTACCCACGCTGGTTGCCAGTACATGTGAAGCACGGCTGGTACCCACGCTGGTTGCCAGTACATGTGAAGCACGGCTGGTACCCACGCTGGTTGCCAGTACATGTGAAGCACGGCTGGTACCCACGCTGGTTCCCAGCACATGTGAAGCACGGCTGGTACCCACGCTGGTTGTCAGTACATGTGAAGCACGGCTGGTACCCACGCTGGTTGCCAGCACATGTGAAGCACGGCTGGTACTCACGCTGGTTGCCAGTACATGTGAAGCACGGCTGGTACCCACGCTGGTTGCCAGTACATGTGAAGCACGGCTGGTACCCACGCTGTTTGCCAGCACATGTGAAGCACGGCTGGTACCCACGCTGGTTGCCAGTACATGTGAAGCACGGCTGGTACTCACGCTGGTTGCCAGTAGATGTGAAGCACGGCTGGTACCAACGCTGGTTGCCAGCACATGTGAAGCACGGCTGGTACCCACGCTGGTTGCCAGTACATGTGAAGCACGGCTGGTACCCACGCTGGTTGCCAGTACATGTGAAGCACGGCTGGTACCCACGCTGGTTGCCAGTACATGTGAAGCACGGCTGGTACCCACGCTGGTTGCCAGCACATGTGAAACACGACAGGTACCCACGCTGGTTGCCAGTACATGTGAAGCACGGCAGGTACCCACGCTGGTTGCCAGTACATGTGAAGCACGGCTGGTACCCACGTTGGTTGCCAGTACATGTGAAGCACGGCTGGTACCCACCCTGGTTGCCAGTACATGTGAAGCACGGCTGGTACCCACGCTGGTTGCCAGCACATGTGAAGCACGGCTGGTACCCACGCTGGTTGCCAGTACATGTGAAGCACGGCTGGTACCCACGCTGGTTGCCAGCACATGTGAAGCACGGCTGGTACCCACGCTGGTTGCCAGTACATGTGAAGCACGGCTGGTACCCACGCTGGTTGCCAGTACATGTGAAGCACGGCTGGTACCCACGCTGGTTGCCAGTACATGTGAAGCACGGCTGGTACCCACGCTGGTTGCCAGCACATGTGAAGCACGGCTGGTACCAACGCTGGTTGCCAGCACATGTGAAGCACGGCTGGTACCCACGCTGGTTGCCAGCACATGTGAAGCACGGCTGGTACCCACGCTGGTTGCCAGCACATGTGAAGCACGGCTGGTACCCACGCTGGTTGCCAGCACATGTGAAGCACGGCTGGTACCCACGCTGGTTGCCAGCACATGTGAAGCACGGCTGGTACCCACGCTGGTTGCCAGCACATGTGAAGCACGGCTGGTACCCACGCTGGTTGCCAGCACATGTGAAGCATGGCTGGTATCCACGCTGGTTGCCAGTACATGTGAAGCACGGCTGGTACCCACGCTGGTTGCCAGTACATGAGAAGCACGGCTGGTACCCACGCTGGTTGCCAGTACATGAGAAGCACGGCTGGTACCCACGCTGGTTGCCAGCACATGTGAAGCATGGCTGGTATCCACGCTGGTTGCCAGCACATGTGAAGCACGGCTGGTACCCACGCTGGTTGCCAGCACATGTGAAGCACGGCTGGTACCCACGCTGGTTGCCAGCACATGTGAAGCATGGCTGGTACCCACGCTGGTTGCCAGCACATGTGAAGCACGGCTGGTACCCACGCTGGTTGCCAGCACATGTGAAGCACGGCTGGTACCCACGCTGGTTGCCAGCACATGTGAAGCACGGCTGGTACCCACGCTGGTTGCCAGCACATGTGAAGCACGGCTGGTACCCACGCTGGTTGCCAGCACATGTGAAGCACGGCTGGTACCCACGCTGGTTGCCAGCACATGTGAAGCACGGCTGGTACCCACGCTGGTTGCCAGCACATGTGAAGTACGACTGGTACCCACGCTGGTTGCCAGCACATGTGAAGCACGGCTGGTACCCACGCTGGTTGCCAGCACATGTGAAGCACGGCTGGTACCCACGCTGGTTGCCAGCACATGTGAAGCATGGCTGGTACCCACCCTGGTTGCCAGCACATGTGAAGCACGGCTGGTACCCACGCTGGTTGCCAGCACATGTGAAGCATGAGTGGTACCCACCCTGGTTGCCAGCACATGTGAAGCACGGCTGGTACCCACCCTGAAATATAAACACATCAAATAGACTGTGAAAGCGTTTAGTAAAAAGAAATTTCGCTGACTTGAGAGCTTTATACATTGGGGTTATCTAGCTAATGATTTTATTGACGATGATCATACTTATGAATATGAAGGGATCTGCTTTTATGATTTTTTTCTTAATAATTTATAGTCAACACAGTAGTCAACACAGTAGTCAACACAGTGGTCAACACAGTAGTCAACACAGTAGTCAACACAGTAATCAACACAGTGGTCAACAGTGTCAGCACATAGTGAAGCACACCTGGTACCCACGCTGGTTGCACAGTGGTCAACACAGTAGTCAACACAGCAGTCAACACAGTGGTCAACACAGCGGTCAACACAGCGGTCAACACAGCGGTCAACACAGCGGTCAACACAGTGGTCAACACAGTAGTCAACACAGTGGTCAATACAGTAATCAACACAGTAGTCAACACAGTAGTCAACACAGTGGTCAACACAGTAGTCAACACAGTAGTCAACACAGTAAACACAATAGTCAACACAGTGGTCAACACAGTGGTCAACACAGTAGTCAACACAGTAGCCAACACAGTAGTCAGCACAGTAAACACAATGGTCAACACAGTAGTCAACACAGTAGTCAACACAGTAAACACAATAGTCAACACAGTAGTCAACACAGTGGTCAACACAGTGGTCAACACAGTAGTCAACACAGTAGCCAACACAGTAGTCAACACAGTAAACACAATGGTCAACACAGTAGTCAACACAGTAGTCAACACAGTAGTCAACACAGTGGTCAACACAGTGGTCAACACAGTAGTCAACACAGTAGTCAACACAGTGGTCAACACAGTGGTCAACACAGTAAACACAGTAGTCAACACAGTGGTCAACAGTGGTCAACACAGTAGTCAACACAGTAGCCAACACAGTGGTCAACACAGTGGTCAACACAGTAGTCAACACAGTGGTCAACACAGTGGTCAACACAGTATTCAACACAGTAGTCAACACAGTAGCCAACACAGTGGTCAACACAGTGGTCAACACAGTAGTCAATACAGTAGTCAACACAGTCAACAGTGGTCAACACAGTGGTCAACACAGTAGTCAACACAGTACTCAACACAGTAGTCAACAGTGGTCAACACAGTAGTCAATACAGTAGTCACCACAGTAGTCAACACAGTAGTCAACACAGTAGTCAACAGTGGTCAACACATTAGTCAACACAGTAGTCAACACAGTCTACACAGTAGTGAACACAGTGGTCAACACAGTAGTCAACACAGTAGTCAACACAGTGGTCAACAGTAGTCAACACAGTGGTCAACACAGTGGTCAACACAGTGGTCAACACAGTGGTCAACAGTAGTCAACACAGTGGTAACACAGTGGTCAACACAGTGGTCAACACAGTAGTCAACACAGTAGTAAACACAGTAGTGAACACAGTAGTGAACACAGTAGTGAACACAGTAGTCAACACAGTGGTCAATACAGTAGTCAAGACAGTAGTCAACACATTAGTCAACAGTGGTCAACACAGTAGTCAACACAGTAGTCAACACAGTCTACACAGTAGTGAACACAGTGGTCAACACAGTAGTCAACACAGTAGTCAACACAGTGGTCAACAGTAGTCAACACAGTGGTCAACACAGTGGTCAACACAGTGGTCAACACAGTGGTCAACAGTAGTCAACACAGTGGTAACACAGTGGTCAACACAGTGGTCAACACAGTAGTCAACACAGTAGTAAACACAGTAGTGAACACAGTAGTGAACACAGTAGTGAACACAGTAGTCAACACAGTGGTCAATACAGTAGTCAAGACAGTAGTCAACACAGTAGTCAACACAGTAGTCAACACAGTGGTGAACACAGTGGTGAACACAGTAGTCAACACAGCAGTCAACACAATATTCAACACAGTGGTCAACACACTATTCAACAGTGGTCAACACAGTGGTCAACACAGTATTCAACACAGTGGTCAACACAGTGGTCAACACAGTAGTCAACACAGTAGTCAACACTGGTCAACACAGTAGTCAACACAGTAGTCAACACAGTAGTCAACACAGTGGTCAACACAGTAGTCAACACAGTAGTCAACACAGTAGTCAACACAGTCAACACAGTAGTCAACACAGTAGTCAACAGTGGTCAACACAGTGGTCAACACAGTAGTCAACACAGTGTCAACACAGTAGTCAACACAGTGGTCAACACAGTGGTCAACACAGTAGTCAACACAGTAGTCAACACAGTAGTCAACACAGTGGTCAACACAGTGGTCAACACAGTAGTCAACACAGTAGTCAACACAGTAGTCAACACAGTAAACAGTAGTCAACAGTGGTCAACACAGTGGTCAACACAGTAGTCAATACAGTAGTCAAGACAGTAGTCAACACAGTGGACAACACAGTAGTCAACACAGTAGTCAACACAGTAGTCAACACAGTAGTCAACAGTGGTCAATACAGTGGTCAACACAGTGGTCAACACAGTAGTCAACACAGTAGTCAACACAGTAGTCAACACAGTAGTCAACACAGTGGTCAACACAGTAGTCACCACAGTGGTCAACACAGTAGTCAACACAGTGGTCAACACAGTAGTCAACACAGTGGTCAACACAGTAGTCAACACAGTGGTCAACACAGTAGTCAACACAGTAGTCAACACAGTAGTCAACACAGTGGTCAACACAGTAGTCAACACAGTAGCCAACACAGTAAACACAGTAGTCAACACAGTGGTCAACACAGTAGTCAACACAGTAGTCAACACAGTGGTCAACACAGTGGTCAACACAGTAGTCAACACAATATTCAACACAGTGGTCAACACACTAGTAAACAGTGGTCAACACAGTGGTCAACACAGTGGTCAACACAGTGGTCAACACAGTAGTCAACACAGTAGTCAACACAGTGGTCAACACAGTAGTCAACACAGTAGTCAACACAGTAGTCAACACAGTAGTCAACACAGTGGTCAACACAGTGGTCAACACAGTAGTCAACACAGTAGTCAACACAGTAGTCAACACAGTAGTCAACACAGTAGTCAACACAGTGGTCAACACAGTGGTCAACACAGTGGTCAACACAGTGGTCAACACAGTGGTCAACACAGTGGTCAACACAGTAGTCAACACAGTACACACCGTGGTCAACACAGTAGTCAACACAGTAGTCAACACAGTAGTCAACACAGTAGTCAACACAGTGGTCAACACAGTAGTCAACACAGTGGTCAACACAGTAGTCAACACAGTAGTCAACACAGTGGTCAACACAGTAGTCAACACAGTAGTCAACACAGTGGTCAACACAGTAGTCAACACAGTAGTCAACACAGTGGTCAACACAGTAGTCAACACAGTGGTCAACACAGTCAACACAGTAGTCAACACAGTGGTCAACACAGTAAACACAGTGGTCAACACAGTAGTCAACACAGTAGTCAACACAGTGGTCAACACAGTAGTCAACACAGTGGTCAACACAGTGGTCAACACAGTAGTCAACACAGTGGTCAACACAGTAGTCAACACAGTAGTCAACACAGTGGTCAACACAGTAGTCAACACAGTAGTCAACACAGTAGTCAACACAGTAGTCAACACAGTAGTCAACACAGTGGTCAACACAGTAGTCAACACAGTGGTCAACACAGTGGTCAACACAGTGGTCAACACAGTGGTCAACACAGTGGTCAACACAGTAGTCAACACAGTAGTCAACACAGTGGTCAACACAGTTGTCAACACAGTGGTCAACACAGTGGTCAACACAGTGGTCAACACAGTGGTCAACACAGTAGTCAACACAGTGGTCAACACAGTGGTCAACACAGTGGTCAACACAGTAGTCAACACAGTGGTCAACACAGTAGTCAACACAGTAGTCAACACAGTAGTCAACACAGTAGTCAACACAGTGGTCAACACAGTAGTCAACACAGTGGTCAACACAGTAGTCAACACAGTGGTCAACACAGTGGTCAACACAGTAGTCAACACAGTAGTCAACACAGTGGTCAACACAGTAGTCAACACAGTGGTCAACACAGTGGTCAACACAGTGGTCAACACAGTGGTCAACACAGTAGTCAACACAGTGGTCAACACAGTAGTCAACACAGTAGTCAACACAGTGGTCAACACTGTCAACACAGTAGTCAACACAGTGGTCAACACAGTAGTCAACACAGTGGTCAACACAGTAGTCAACACAGTGGTCAACACAGTGGTCAACACAGTGGTCAATACAGTAGTCAACACAGTAGTCAACACAGTCAACACAGTGGTCAACACAGTAGTCAACACAGTAGTCAACACAGTCAACACAGTGGTCAACACAGTAGTCAACACAGTAGTCAACACAGTAGTCAACACAGTCAACACAGTGGTCAACACAGTAGTCAACACAGTCAACACAGTGGTCAACACAGTAGTCAACACAGTAGTAAACACAGTAAACACAGTAGTCAACACAGTAGTCAACACAGTAGTCAACACAGTAGTCAACACAGTGGTCAACACAGTAGTCAACACAGTAGTCAACACAGTGGTCAACACAGTGGTCAACACAGTAGTCAACACAGTGGTCAACACAGTGGTCAACACAGTAGTCAACACAGTAGTCAACACAGTAGTCAACACAGTGGACAACACAGTAGTCAACAGTAGTCAACACAGTCAACACAGTAGTCAACACAGTAGTCAACAGTGGTCAACACAGTGGTCAACACAGTAGTCAACACAGTAGTCAACACAGTAGTCAACACAGTAGTCAACACAGTAGTCAACACAGTGGTCAACACAGTAGTCAACACAGTGGTCAACACAGTGGTCAACACAGTAGTCAACACAGTAGTCAACACAGTAGTCAACACAGTAGTCAACACAGTAGTCAACACAGTGGTCAACACAGTGGTCAACACAGTAGTCAACACAGTAGTCAACACAGTAGTCAACACAGTGGTCAACACAGTAGTCAACACAGTAGTCAACACAGTAGTCAACACAGTAGTCAACACAGTAGTCAACACAGTAGTCAACACAGTAGTCAACACAGTAGTCAACACAGTAGTCAACACAGTAGTCAACACAGTGGTCAACACAGTAGTCAACACAGTAGTCAACACAGTAGTCAACACAGTAGTCAACACAGTAGTCAACACAGTGGTCAACACAGTAGTCAACACAGTAGTCAACACAGTAGTCAACACAGTAGTCAACACAGTAGTCAACACAGTGGTCAACACAGTGGTCAACACAGTAGTCAACACAGTAGTCAACACAGTAGTCAACACAGTGGTCAACACAGTAGTCAACACAGTAGTCAACACAGTAGTCAACACAGTAGTCAACACAGTAGTCAACACAGTAGTCAACACAGTAGTCAACACAGTGGTCAACACAGTGGTCAACACAGTAGTCAACACAGTAGTCAACACAGTGGTCAACACAGTGGTCAACACAGTAGTCAACACAGTAGTCAACACAGTAGTCAACACAGTGGTCAACACAGTGGTCAACACAGTAGTCAACACAGTAGTCAACACAGTAGTCAACACAGTAGTCAACACAGTAGTCAACACAGTAGTCAACACAGTAGTCAACACAGTGGTCAACACAGTGGTCAATACAGTAAACACAGTGGTCAACACAGTAGTCAACACAGTAGTCAACACAGTAGTCAACACAGTAGTCAACACAGTAGTCAACACAGTGGTCAACACAGTAGTCAACACAGTAGTCAACACAGTAGTCAACACAGTGGTCAACACAGTAGTCAACACAGTAGTCAACACAGTGGTCAACACAGTGGTCAACACAGTGGTCAACACAGTAGTCAACACAGTAGTCAACACAGTAGTCAACACAGTAGTCAACACAGTAGTCAACACAGTAGTCAACACAGTAGTCAACACAGTGGTCAACACAGTAGTCAACACAGTGGTCAACACAGTAGTCAACACAGTAGTCAACACAGTGGTCAACACAGTAGTCAACACAGTAGTCAACACAGTGGTCAACACAGTGGTCAACACAGTAGTCAACACAGTAGTCAACACAGTAGTCAACACAGTAGTCAACACAGTGGTCAACACAGTAGTCAACACAGTAGTCAACACAGTGGTCAACACAGTAGTCAACACAGTGGTCAACACAGTAGTCAACACAGTAGTCAACACAGTAGTCAACACAGTGGTCAACACAGTAGTCAACACAGTAGTCAACACAGTGGTCAACACAGTAGTCAACACAGTAGTCAACACAGTGGTCAACACAGTGGTCAACACAGTAGTCAACACAGTAGTCAACACAGTGGTCAACACAGTGGTCAACACAGTAGTCAACACAGTAGTCAACACAGTAGTCAACACAGTAGTCAACACAGTAGTCAACACAGTAAACACAGTGGTCAATACAGTGGTCAACACAGTCAACACAGTAGTCAACACAGTGTCAAGTAGTCAACAGTAGTCAACACAGTAGTCAACACAGTAGTCAACACAACACAGTGTTCAACACAGTGTTCAACACAGTGTTCAACACAGTGGTCAACACAGTGTTCAAGTGTTCAACACAGTGTTCAACACAGTGTTCAACACAGTGTTCAACACAGTGTTCAACACAGTGTTCAACAGTAGTCAGTCAACACAGTGGTCAACACAGTAGTGGTCAACACAGTAGTCAACACAGTAGTCAACACAGTGGTCAACACAGTAGTCAACACAGTGGTCAACACAGTGGTCAACACAGTCAACACAGTTGTCAACACAGTAGTCACCACCGTGGTCAACACAGTGGTCAACACAGTAGTCAACACAGTGGTCAACACAGTAGTCAACACAGTAGTCAACACAGTGGTCAACACAGTAATCAACACAGTGGTCAACACAGTCAACACAGTGGTCAACACAGTGGTCAACACAGTGGTCAATACAGTAGTCAACACAGTAGTCAACACAGCGGTCAACACAGAGGTCAACACAGTGGTCAATACAGTAGTCAACACAGTAGTCAACACAGTCAACACAGTGGTCAACACAGTAGTCAACACAGTAGTCAACACAGTCAACACAGTGGTCAACACAGTAGTCAACACAGTAGTAAACACAGTAAACACAGTAGTCAACACAGTAGTCAACACAGTAGTCAACACAGTAGTCAACACAGTAGTCAACACAGTAGTCAACACAGTCAACACAGTAACACAGTAGTCAACACAGTAGTCAACACAGTGGTCAACACAGTAGTCAACACAGTAGTCAACACAGTAATCAACACAGTGGTCAACAGTAGTCAACACAGTAGTCAACACAGTCAACACCGTAGTCAACACAGTAATCAACACAGTGGTCAACACAGTGGTCAACACAGTAGTCAACACAGCAGTCAACACAGTGGTCAACACAGCGGTCAACACAGTGGTCAACACAGTGGTCAACACAGTGGTCAACACAGTGGTCAACACAGTAGTCAACACAGTAGTCAACACAGTGGTCAACACAGTAGTCAACACAGTAGTCAACACAGTGGTCAACAGTGGTCAACACAGTGGTCAACACAGTAGTCAACACAGTAGTCAACACAGCGGTCAACACAGAGGTCAACACAGTGGTCAATACAGTAGTCAACACAGTAGTCAACACAGTGGTCAACACAGTAGTCAACACAGTAGTCAACACAGTAGTCAACACAGTAGTCAACACAGTGGTCAACAGTGGTCAACACAGTGGTCAACACAGTGGTCAACACAGTAGTCAACACAGTAGTCAACACAGTAGTCAACATAATAAACACAGTCAACACAGTAGTCAACACAGTGGTCAACACAGTAGTCAACACAGTAGTCAACACAGTAGTCAACACAGTAGTCAACACAGTCAACACAGTGGTCAACACAGTAGTCAACACAGTAGTCAACACAGTAGTCAACACAGTAGTCAACACAGTAGTCAACACAGTGGTCAACACAGTAGTCAACACAGTAGTCAACACAGTGGTCAACACAGTAGTCAACACAGTGGTCAACACAGTAGTCAACACAGTAGTCAACACAGTAGTCAACACAGTGGTCAACACAGTAGTCAACACAGTAGTCAACACAGTGGTCAACACAGTAGTCAACACAGTGGTCAACACAGTAGTCAACACAGTAGTCAACACAGTGGTCAACACAGTAGTCAACACAGTAGTCAACACAGTAGTCAACACAGTAGTCAACACAGTGGTCAACACAGTAGTCAACACAGTAGTCAACACAGTAGTCAACACAGTAGTCAACACAGTAGTCAACACAGTAGTCAACACAGTGGTCAACACAGTAGTCAACACAGTGGTCAACACAGTGGTCAACACAGTGGTCAACACAGTAGTCAACACAGTAGTCAACACAGTGGTCAACACAGTAGTCAACACAGTAGTCAACACAGTAGTCAACACAGTGGTCAACACAGTAGTCAACACAGTGGTCAACACAGTGGTCAACACAGTAGTCAACACAGTAGTCAACACAGTAGTCAACACAGTAGTCAACACAGTAGTCAACACAGTGGTCAACACAGTAGTCAACACAGTAGTCAACACAGTAGTCAACACAGTAGTCAACACAGTGGTCAACACAGTGGTCAACACAGTGGTCAACACAGTGGTCAACACAGTAGTCAACACAGTAAACACAGTGGTCAACACAGTAGTCAACACAGTAGTCAACACAGTGGTCAACACAGTCAACACAGTGGTCAACACAGTGGTCAACACAGTAGTCAACACAGTGGTCAACACAGTAGTCAACACAGTGGTCAACACAGTAGTCAACACAGTAGTCAACACAGTCAACACAGTGGTCAACACAGTAGTCAACACAGTAGTCAACACAGTAGTCAACACAGTAGTCAACACAGTGGTCAACACAGTAGTCAACACAGTAGTCAACACAGTAGTCAACACAGTGGCCAACACAGTAGTCAACATAGTAGTCAACACAGTAGTCAACACAGTGGTCAACACAGTGGTCAACACAGTGGTCAACACAGTGGTCAACACAGTGGCCAACACAGTAGTCAACACAGTAGTCAACACAGTGGTCAACACAGTAGTCAACACAGTGGTCAACACAGTGGTCAACACAGTAGTCAACACAGTAGTCAACACAGTGGTCAACACAGTCAACATAGTAGTCAAGACAGTAAACACAGTGGTCAACACAGTAGTCAACACAGTGGTCAACACAGTGGTCAACACAGTGGTCAACACAGTAGTCAACACAGTAGTCAACACAGTAGTCAACACAGTAGTCAACACAGTGGTCAACACAGTAAACACAGTAGTCAACACAGTGGTCAACACAGTGGTCAACACAGTAGTCAACACAGTAGTCAACACAGTAGTCAACACAGTAGTCAACACAGTAGTCAACACAGTAGTCAACACAGTAGTCAACACAGTAGTCAACACAGTAGTCAACACAGTAGTCAACACAGTGGTCAACACAGTAGTCAACACAGTAGTCAACACAGTGGTCAACACAGTGGTCAACACAGTAGTCAACACAGTAGTCAACACAGTAGTCAACACAGTAGTCAACACAGTAAACACAGTGGTCAACACAGTAGTCAATACAGTAGTCAACACAGTGGTCAACACAGTGGTCAACACAGTAGTCAACACAGTAGTCAACACAGTGTCAACACAGTCAACACAGTAGTCAACACAGTGGTCAACACAGTAGTCAACACAGTAGTCAACACAGTGGTCAACACAGTAGTCAACACAGTGGTCAACACAGTAGTCAACACAGTAGTCAACACAGTAGTCAACACAGTGGTCAACACAGTAGTCAACACAGTAGTCAACACAGTGGTCAACACAGTAGTCAACACAGTGGTCAACACAGTAGTCAACACAGTGGTCAACACAGTGGTCAACACAGTAGTCAACACAGTAGTCAACACAGTGGTCAACACAGTAGTCAACACAGTGGTCAACACAGTAACACAGTCAACACAGTAGTCAACACAGTAGTCAACACAGTGGTCAACACAGTGGTCAACACAGTAGTCAACACAGTAGTCAACACAGTGGTCAACACAGTGGTCAACACAGTAGTCAACACAGTAGTCAACACAGTAGTCAACACAGTGGTCAACACAGTAGTCAACACAGTCAACACAGTAGTCAACACAGTAACACAGTAGTCAACACAGTGGTCAACACAGTAACACAGTGGTCAACACAGTAACACAGTAGTCAACACAGTAAACACAGTGGTCAACACAGTAGTCAACACAGTGGTCAACACAGTGGTCAACACAGTAGTCAACACAGTAGTCAACACAATAGTCAACACAGTAGTCAACACAGTAGACAACAACGTCGTCAACACAGTCAACACAGTAGTCAACACAGTGGTCAACACAGTCGTCAACACAGTAGTCAACACAGTGGCCAACACAGTAGTCAACACAGTAGTCAACACAGTAGTCAACACAGTAGTCAACACAGTGGTCAACACAGTAGTCAACACAGTAGTCAACACAGTGGTCAACACAGTGGTCAACACAGTGGTCAACACAGTAGTCAACACAGTAGTCAACACAGTAGTCAACACAGTAGTCAACACAGTGGTCAACACAGTAGTCAACACAGTAGTCAACACAGTGGTCAACACAGTAGTCAACACAGTAGTCAACACAGTAGTCAACACAGTGGTCAACACAGTGGTCAATACAGTAAACACAGTGGTCAACACAGTAGTCAACACAGTAGTCAACACAGTAGTCAACACAGTAGTCAACACAGTAAACACAGTGGTCAACACAGTAGTCAACACAGTGGTCAACACAGTAGTCAACACAGAAGTCAACACAGTAGTCAACACAGTAGTAGTCAACACAGTAGTCAACACAGTAAACAGTGGTCAACACAGTAGTCAACACAGTAGTCAACACAGTAAACACAGTGGTCAACACAGTAGTCAACACAGTAGTCAACACAGTGGTCAACACAGTAGTCAACACAGTGGTCAACACAGTAGTCAACACAGTAGTCAACACAGTAGTCAACACAGTAGTCAACACAGTAGTCAACACAGTGGTCAACACAGTGGTCAACACAGTAGTCAACACAGTGGTCAACACAGTAGTCAACACAGTGGTCAACACAGTAGTCAACACAGTAGTCAACACAGTAGTCAACACAGTGGTCAACACAGTAGTCAACACAGTAGTCAACACAGTAGTCAACACAGTAGTCAACACAGTGGTCAACACAGTAGTCAACACAGTAGTCAACACAGTAGTCAACACAGTGGTCAACACAGTGGTCAACACAGTAGTCAACACAGTAGTCAACACAGTGGTCAACACAGTAGTCAACACAGTAGTCAACACAGTAGTCAACACAGTAGTCAACACAGTGGTCAACACAGTAGTCAACACAGTAGTCAACACAGTGGTCAACACAGTAGTCAACACAGTAGTCAACACAGTAGTCAACACAGTGGTCAACACAGTGGTCAACACAGTGGTCAACACAGTAGTCAACACAGTAGTCAACACAGTAGTCAACACAGTGGTCAACACAGTAGTCAACACAGTAGTCAACACAGTAGTCAACACAGTAGTCAACACAGCGGTCAACACAGTGGTCAACACAGTAGTCAACACAGTCAACACAGTGGTCAACACAGTAGTCAACACAGTAGTCAACACAGTAGTCAACACAGTAGTCAACACAGTCAACAGTGGTCAACACAGTGGTCAACACAGTAGTCAACACAGTAGTCAACACAGTAGTCAACACAGTGGTCAACACAGTAGTCAACACAGTAGTCAACACAGTAGTCAACACAGTAGTCAACACAGTGGTCAACACAGTGGTCAACACAGTAGTCAACACAGTAGTCAACACAGTAGTCAACACAGTGGTCAACACAGTAGTCAACACAGTAGTCAACACAGTAGTCAACACAGTGGTCAACACAGTAGTCAACACAGTAGTCAACACAGTAGTCAACACAGTAGTCAACACAGTGGTCAACACAGTGGTCAACACAGTGGTCAACACAGTAGTCAACACAGTAGTCAACACAGTAGTCAACACAGTAGTCAACACAGTGGTCAACACAGTAGTCAACACAGTAGTCAACACAGTGGCCAACACAGTAGTCAACACAGTAGTCAACACAGTAGTAGTCAACACAGTAGTCAACACAGTGGTCAACACAGTGGTCAACACAGTAGTCAACACAGTAGTCAACACAGTAGTCAACACAGTAGTCAACACAGTAGTCAACACAGTGGTCAACACAGTAAACACAGTAGTCAACACAGTAGTCAACACAGTGGTCAACACAGTGGTCAACACAGTAGTCAACACAGTGGTCAACACAGTAGTCAACACAGTGGTCAACACAGTAGTCAACACAGTAGTCAACACAGTAGTCAACACAGTAGTCAACACAGTGGTCAACACAGTAGTCAACACAGTAGTCAACACAGTAGTCAACACAGTAGTCAACACAGTGGTCAACACAGTAGTCAACACAGTAGTCAACACAGTAGTCAACACAGTGGTCAACACAGTGGTCAACACAGTAGTCAACACAGTAGTCAACACAGTGGTCAACACAGTAGTCAACACAGTGGTCAACACAGTGGTCAACACAGTGGTCAACACAGTAGTCAACACAGTAGTCAACACAGTAGTCAACACAGTAAACACAGTGGTCAACACAGTAAACACAGTAGTCAACACAGTGGTCAACACAGTGGTCAACACAGTGGTCAACACAGTAGTCAACACAGTAGTCAACACAGTGGTCAACACAGTAGTCAACACAGTGGTCAACACAGTAGTCAACACAGTAGTCAACACAGTGATCAACACAGTAGTCAACACAGTGGTCAACACAGTAGTCAACACAGTAGTCAACACAGTAGTCAACACAGTGGTCAACACAGTAGTCAACACAGTAGTCAACACAGTGGTCAACACAGTAGTCAACACAGTGGTCAACACAGTAGTCAACACAGTGGTCAACACGGTGGTCAACACAGTAGTCAACACAGTAGTCAACACAGTGGTCAACACAGTAGTCAACACAGTGGTCAACACAGTAGTCAACACAGTAGTCAACACAGTAGTCAACACAGTGGTCAACACAGTGGTCAACACAGTGGTCAACACAGTGGTCAACACAGTGGTCAACACAGTAGTCAACACAGTAGTCAACACAGTAGTCAACACAGTGGTCAACACAGTAGTCAACACAGTAGTCAACACAGTAGTCAACACAGTAGTCAACACAGTGGTCAACACAGTAGTCAACAGTAAACACAGTGGTCAACACAGTAGTCAACACAGTAAACACAGTGGTCAACACAGTAGTCAACACAGTAGTCAACACAGTGGTCAACACAGTGGTCAACACAGTGGTCAACACAGTAGTCAACACAGTAGTCAACACAGTAGTCAACACAGTAGTCAACACAGTGGTCAACACAGTAGTCAACACAGTAAACACAGTGGTCAACACAGTAGTCAACACAGTGGTCAACACAGTGGTCAACACAGTAGTCAACACAGTAGTCAACACAGTAGTCAACACAGTAAACACAGTGGTCAACACAGTAGTCAATACAGTAGTCAACACAGTGGTCAACACAGTGGTCAACACAGTAGTCAACACAGTAGTCAACACAGTGGTCAACACAGTAGTCAACACAGTAGTCAACACAGTAGTCAACACAGTGGTCAACACAGTAGTCAACACAGTAGTCAACACAGTGGTCAACACAGTAGTCAACACAGTAGTCAACACAGTAGTCAACACAGTGGTCAACACAGTGGTCAACACAGTAGTCAACACAGTGGTCAACACAGTAGTCAACACAGTGGTCAACACGGTGGTCAACACAGTAGTCAACACAGTAGTCAACACAGTAGTCAACACAGTAAACACAGTGGTCAACACAGTAAACACAGTAGTCAACACAGTGGTCAACACAGTGGTCAACACAGTGGTCAACACAGTAGTCAACACAGTAGTCAACACAGTGGTCAACACAGTAGTCAACACAGTGGTCAACACAGTAGTCAACACAGTAGTCAACACAGTGGTCAACACAGTAGTCAACACAGTGGTCAACACAGTAGTCAACACAGTAGTCAACACAGTAGTCAACACAGTGGTCAACACAGTAGTCAACACAGTAGTCAACACAGTGGTCAACACAGTAGTCAACACAGTGGTCAACACAGTAGTCAACACAGTGGTCAACACAACATAGTAGTCAACACAGTAGTCAACACAGTGGTCAACACAGTAGTCAACACAGTAGTCAACACAGTAGTCAACACAGTAGTCAACACAGTGGTCAACACAGTGGTCAACACAGTAGTCAACACAGTAGTCAACACAGTGGTCAACACAGTGGTCAACACAGTAGTCAACACAGTAGTCAACACAGTGGTCAACACAGTAGTCAACACAGTAGTCAACACAGTAGTCAACACAGTAGTCAACACAGTGGTCAACACAGTAGTCAACACAGTAGTCAACACAGTGGTCAACACAGTAAACACAGTAAACACAGTGGTCAACACAGTAGTCAACACAGTAGTCAACACAGTGGTCAACACAGTGGTCAACACAGTAGTCAACACAGTAGTCAACACAGTAGTCAACACAGTAGTCAACACAGTGGCCAACACAGTAGTCAACATAATAAACACAGTCAACACAGTAGTCAACACAGTGGTCAACACAGTAGTCAACACAGTAGTCAACACAGTCAACACAGTGGTCAACACAGTGGTCAACACAGTAGTCAACACAGTAGTCAACACAGTAGTCAACACAGTCAACACAGTGGTCAACACAGTGGTCAACACAGTAGTCAACACAGTGGTCAACACAGTAGTCAACACAGTAGTCAACACAGTAGTCAACACAGTGGTCAACACAGTGGTCAACACAGTAGTCAACACAGTAGTCAACACAGTGGTCAACACAGTAGTCAACACAGTAGTCAACACAGTAGTCAACACAGTGGTCAACACAGTAGTCAACACAGTAGTCAACACAGTAGTCAACACAGTGGTCAACACAGTAGTCAACACAGTAGTCAACACAGTAGTCAACACAGTAGTCAACACAGTGGTCAACACAGTGGTCAACACAGTGGTCAACACAGTAGTCAACACAGTAGTCAACACAGTAGTCAACACAGTGGTCAACACAGTAGTCAACACAGTAGTCAACACAGTAGTCAACACAGTGGTCAACACAGTAGTCAACACAGTAGTCAACACAGTGGTCAACACAGTGGTCAACACAGTAGTCAACACAGTAGTCAACACAGTGGTCAACACAGTGGTCAACACAGTAGTCAACACAGTAGTCAACACAGTAGTCAACACAGTGGTCAACACAGTAGTCAACACAGTAGTCAACACAGTAGTCAACACAGTAGTCAACACAGTGGTCAACACAGTAGTCAACACAGTGGTCAACACAGTAGTCAACACAGTGGTCAACACAGTAGTCAACACAGTGGTCAACACAGTAGTCAACACAGTGGTCAACACAGTAGTCAACACAGAAGTCAACACAGTAGTCAACACAGTGGTCAACACAGTAGTCAACACAGTAGTCAACACAGTGGTCAACACAGTAGTCAACACAGTAGTCAACACAGTAGTCAACACAGTAGTCAACACAGTAGTCAACACAGTAGTCAACACAGTGGTCAACACAGTGGTCAACACAGTGGTCAACACAGTAGTCAACACAGTAGTCAACACAGTAGTCAACACAGTGGTCAACACAGTGGTCAACACAGTGGTCAACACAGTGGTCAACACAGTAGTCAACACAGTGTCAACACAGTAGTCAACACAGTTGTCAACACAGTAGTCAACACAGTCAAAACAGTGGTCAACACAGTGGTCAACACAGTGGTCAACACAGTAGTCAACACAGTAGTCAACACAGTAGTCAACACAGTGGTCAACACAGTGGTCAACACAGTAGTCAACACAGTAGTCAACACAGTAGTCAACACAGTGGTCAACACAGTGGTCAACACAGTGGTCAACACAGTAGTCAACACAGTAGTCAACACAGTAGTCAACACAGTGGTCAACACAGTGGTCAACACAGTGGTCAACACAGTGGTCAACACAGTAGTCAACACAGTAGTCAACACAGTGGTCAACACAGTGGTCAACACAGTAGTCAACACAGTCAACATAGTCGTCAACACAGTAGTCAACACAGTGGTCAACACAGTAGTCAACACAGTAGTCAACACAGTGGTCAACACAGTAGTCAACACAGTAGTCAACACAGTAGTCAACACAGTAGTCAACACAGTGGTCAACACAGTAGTCAACACAGTAGTCAACACAGTAGTCAACACAGTAGTCAACACAGTAGTCAACACAGTGGTCAACACAGTAGTCAACACAGTAGTCAACACAGTAGTCAACACAGTAGTCAACACAGTAGTCAACACAGTGGTCAACACAGTAGTCAACACAGTAGTCAACACAGTAGTCAACACAGTAGTCAACACAGTAGTCAACACAGTGGTCAACACAGTGGTCAACACAGTGGTCAACACAGTGGTCAACACAGTAGTCAACACAGTGGTCAACACAGTGGTCAACACAGTAGTCAACACAGTAGTCAACACAGTGGTCAACACAGTAGTCAACACAGTAGTCAACACAGTAGTCAACACAGTAGTCAACACAGTGGTCAACACAGTAGTCAACACAGTAGTCAACACAGTAGTCAACACAGTAGTCAACACAGTGGTCAACACAGTAGTCAACACAGTAGTCAACACAGTAGTCAACACAGTAGTCAACACAGTAGTCAACACAGTGGTCAACACAGTGGTCAACACAGTGGTCAACACAGTGGTCAACACAGTAGTCAACACAGTGGTCAACACAGTGGTCAATACAGTAGTCAACACAGTAGTCAACAGTAGTCAACACAGTCAACACTGTAGTCAACACAGTAGTCAACACAGTGGTCAACACAGTAGTCAACACAGTGGTCAACACAGTAGTCAACACAGTAGTCAACACAGTGGTCAACACAGTAGTCAACACAGTAGTCAACACAGTAGTCAACACAGTAGTCAACACAGTAATATTTTGTTTACTGATAATATAGAAACGTTTTCATTCAAATTTTGTCAGTATTTTATAATTATTATTATTATAATCAAGGGGGAAGCGCTAAACCCGGAGGATTATATAGAGCCTGGGGGGGGGGATATGGAAGGCATTCAGGCTTAATTCGGGGAACTGGAGCACAGATCCAATTCCCTAAATCAAGAGCCCCTCACCAACATCAAGGAACCTTCCTTGAGGGGAGTATTTTATAAACGTTTTTTTTTTTTTTTTTTTTTTTTTTTTTTTTTATGTCTGCACAATGTGCGAGTCTTTTATAAAAGTTATCCTTCACTACAGTCTTTTATAAAAGTTATCCTTCACTACAGTCTTTTATAAAAGTTATCCTTCACTACAGTCTTTTATAAAAGTTATCCTTCACTACAGTCTTTTATAAAAGTTATCCTTCACTACAGTCTTTTATAAAAGTTATCCTTCACTACAGTCTTTTATAAAAGTTATCCTTCACTACAGTCTTTTATAAAAGTTATCCTTCACTACAGTCTTTTATAAAAGTTATCCTTCACTACAGTCTTTTATAAAAGTTATCCTTCACTACAGTCTCTTATAAAAGTTATCCTTCACTACAGTCTCTTATAAAAGTTATCATTCACTACAGTCTCTTATAAAAGTTATCATTCACTACAGTCTTTTATAAAAGTTATCATTCACTACAGTCTCTTATAAAAGTTATCCTTCACTACAGTCTCTTATAAAAGTTATCATTCACTACAGTCTTTTATAAAAGTTATCATTCACTACAGTCTTTTATAAAAGTTATCCTTCACTACAGTCTCTTATAAAAGTTATCCTTCGCTAGTGTTTTATAAACGTTATCTTTCACTACTGCTTCTGGTTGTCCGCTGACCCACGTATCCAACATAGCCTGGTTGATCTGTCACCTGGTGAAAATACTTGTCCAGTTTCCTCTTGAAGACTTCTACATCTGTTACAGCAGTGTTTCTGCCATCTTACAAAGTAACTTAAAGCTGTAGAACGCGCTAAGTTACGAAAGGCTGTTTGAGACTGGGTAAAATTCTTCTGGCAAAGACTGTGAACGGCTGAAGACCCTTGACCTGTACTCTCTGAAACGTAGACGAGAGAGATACATGATAATATACACTTGGAAAATTTTAGAGGGACTAGTCCCCACTATCTACAAAACCAAAAGACTCGGCAGGAGATGCATCCCCCCTCCACAATGAAAACCAGGGGCGTCACGATTGTTCAACTTTCTCCCAGCATACGTAAGGGGGATTACTAATAGGCCCTTGGCTGTCTTCAACAGGGAGCTGGACAGCCGGGCTGTGGTTTTTATGTCAATTTGCGTGCAGCCAGCAGTAACAGCCTGGTTGATAAAGCCCTGATCCACCGTGAGGCCTGGTCATGGACCGGGCCGCGGGGACGATGACCCCCGGAACACCAAGTAATGAATAATCGATTTAGCATCTTGTGGTTCCTGCATAAAGTAATTCCTGTGCTTATTATTAGGTATCCAAGTAGGGGCACCTACCCTCAGGCAAGTTGCTGCCTCAGTTTATACCTCCAAAGTTTCGTTTTTATAGATCACAGCTTCATCAACATTGGTATTTGGTGAGTAAAGCAAAATTCATGAACCTACTGACATGTGCAGATAGGTACCCTCTGACCAAGGTTGGATAACCCATTCCAAGATTCCTGGAATAGGTTCGATAACCTCCAAAATCCTCTGTTACTTGGCTTTAAATATTAATAAAATATGCCCCTGCTTCCACAAAGACAGTGAACGATTTAGATTTTGCCACCGAAGTGGCTAGTTTATTGTGCACCCCATATCCATCCTGTGGACGGTAGCGCGAGAGCATGTGGATACACAAAAGGCCTAGGAACTAGGCCCCAAAGGGTTAACAGGAATACATATGGATTTATATCTGCATATCTATAGTTCACTTATCTGTTACAAGCAAATTTAGGAAATTTGCTTAGTATATCTGGTATCTTATTTTCAGTAATAAGATATCTTGACATGTCACATAGGTTATTATACTGTCTGTCTCTGTATTCCTCAATAAGTGGACAATTAAGCACATAGTGTTCAAGAGAGTGACCATATGCCTGATCACATAATTTACATTTAGTTTGATCATCATCTGTGTGTCTCCCAAACTGCCAGAAGTACTTGTAACCAAGCCTAAGCCTGGCCACTACAACATCAGTCAGTCTGTTCACATTGCAAGTTGCTCCATAAACATACTTATCTACGTTCATGTTATCATAGTGGGTTATAGATCTACTCAGGCTTCTAACTGCATTCCTATAACAATCATCTTCATTATTTACTTCTCTCCTAATATTATTCCTAATGCTAGACACAGTTATACCAAAGTTATATTCTACGTTCTCCTTCTGGATACTCTTCTTGGCTAACATATCAACTTTATCATGAAGGAGTAATCCAATGTGTGATGGGATCCATAGCAATTGTACATTAATTCCTTTGTCCCTAATTTTTGAGTATCTATACCTGGCTTCCCCAATGAGCATGTTGTTGGAGTCATTATATGAGCCAAGAGCCTTCAATGATGACATAGAATCAGAAATGATGATAGAGTCAAGCTCAGTGTCATAGGTTAGCTTTAGCGCCATTAGGATTGCAAACAATTCAGTTTGCAGTGTAGACGCCCAGTTGTTAATTCTTATGCCTAACTCAACAAATTTATTATCGTTCTTAACTAGGGAGGTGGCAACAAGAGCAGATGCAGCCCTGCCAGAAGACTCCTGTTTAGATCCATCAGTGTATATAACTTGTGATAACTTATTACTACCAGCTAGGCGAAAAATTTCTTCTTGAGCAGTTGCTCTAACAAGAGATTTAAGGAAGGGATTACTAGCAATGAGCTTCTTGGGAGGGACTTGTAGGTATGTGATATTAAATGAACACATCTTCCATGGAGGGGTGAAATGCTCTTGTTGCCTACAGTGATACAGTTCATGTAGGTTATAAAACTTAATGCAATTGCACGTTTTCACAATCCATTTAGATCTGTGTGTATTTACCTCTAGACACTTGGTAAGATTCACTGTGACAGTGTCTGGTTCGTTTCTCAACATTCTAATACCGAGTACAGTGTTAATTTCAACAATCCTATCACTGATACTAGAAATACCAAGCTCCTTCCTCATGTTAAGAACTTTTGTAGATCTGGGACAGCCAAGAATAGTCCTGAGAGCTTCATTTTGCATTAACTCCAAGGGTCGGAGGGAACTTTCTCTAGCTAATATCAACATGGGAGCAGCATAATCAATTAAGGACCTAACATAGGCTATGTACATCATTCTCACGATTCTCACATTAGCACCATAGTTGGGATTGTAGCCAGCAACAGCTTTGAGAGCATTTAGCCTAGCTTTACATTTCTTGTTTAGTTGTGGTATAGTGGATTTGTTAAAGGGTACATCTACACCAAGATATCTGTAAGTTTTAACGTAGCTAATGATTTCACCCTGCAAATAGATGGGTGGGGGATGTCGTTTGCTTGTTAATATCTTTGTTTTAGAGGAAGATATTATGAGGCCTAGTCGATTACAAATTGCTTGAACTTCATTAAGAATGGTATTCATCTTCTTATGCCCTGTTGTATGGATCATGATATCATCAGCATAGCTTATAGCTATATGTTTAGGTGAGGCAGGTAGAGCATTTAGGAGAGCATTAATCAGAATATTAAATAGCATGGGACTAAGAACTCCTCCCTGCGGTGTACCTAAAGACATTTCTTTAGAATCACTTCTGAAGCCTTGGTAAAGGACAGAGGATACTCTATTTGACAGGTATCCTATTATCCAGCAGAGTAAGCTACCACCAATATTCATTTTGGCTAGTTCATGTAGTATAACGGTTCTGTTTGCAATATCAAATGCAGATTTTTGATCAAGAAAAGTGGTAAAACTAGTAGAGGTGTGTGCAGTGAGAAAGGTGGAAATACAGTTCTGCACACTTTTACCTTTCATGAACCCATAGAGGTAGGGGGAAAGTTGATGTCTGATTCTGTAGTACAATCTGTTAAGCATCATTCTTTCAAAAGTTTTGCAAAGACAACTAGTTAAGGAGATCGGCCTAAATGTATCAGGCTGTTGGGGCTTAGGGATAGGCACAATGAGACTATTGGTCCAGGAAGTAGGAAGAACGCCCTCAATGTAACTGAGATTATACAGTGCCAACAAAGGGTTATCAGGCACGTGCCTTAGAGTTCTGAGAATATCATAGGTTATACCATCCTCTCCAGGAGCAGTTGATCGACCTTTGGTTAATGCATTATCTAATTCATACTCGGTAAAGAGGCAATCACTCTCATCAATATTTTGGCTCATAAAATTAATCAGTTTCAACATTTCTTCAGAAGTACTCTCTAAATTTTTTCTAATATGAGATGGAAGGCTTTCATGCCTGGATGTTTTGGACCAGTCATTTATGAGGTCATTTGCTTTTTCAAGAGGAAAGGGATGAGCAACATTGCCAGTCTTTTTCCTGGTTATTTTATTTATACCTTTCCAAGCCAAACTCAAAGGGGTGGACCTATTTAATCCACTAACAAACTGTTCCCATTCCTGTTGCCTAAGTTCTTCCTTTCTATTCCTTGCATTTGTTAGTGCAGCTTGGAACGTTCTGAGCAGGTCTGGGGTTCTACATTCACGGTATGCTTTACCAATCCTCCTAGCTGCATGTGTTAGATTGCGCAGCTGTGGATCATTATAGTATTTACATTGGTTTTTATTGTTATTTATAGTGGAGGGTCTTTGTTTCCTATTCCTGCCCACTTGATCTGTGAGAACACTCTCAATAGTGGTAATTAAATCATCATTAAAGACAGTGAACGTAAAGTGTAAAGGTGCACATTTTCCAACTTTATGTAAAATAATGAGAAACTTTATTCCCGTTGAATATATTTGAGCCTTCTTCTTAATGGCTTTAATATTTAATGCGTGACGTTCTTAGCAACAGCATAGTACCCATTAAGTTTGTGTGCAGGCAAAATTGTCTAGACACTAACTTAAATCACTTTAATGGCTTCAATCCAGGTGATAACCGAAGCCTGTCCACTATGATCATTTACAACTTCTTTAACCTGGTGTCCCCTCAAGGAAGGTTCCTTGATGTTGGTGAGGGGCTCTTGATTTAGGGAATTGGATCTGTGCTCCAGTTCCCCGAATTAAGCCTGAATGCCTTCCACATCCCCCCCCCCAGGCGCTGTATAATCCTCCGGGTTTAGCGCTTCCCCCTTGATTATAATAATAATAATAATAATAATTTAACCTGGTGTGTCTTCCAGGGTTGCCAATTTTATTAAAAAGTGATAATGATTCTTCTTCAGTTACTAAACAACGTCCCTTCTGACCAGCTTCCAGACACTGACGCTCTCCAGGAAGTTGACACTATATATCAGGAATGTGTAGCTGTAAATTGGAAATTTTACGCAAGTTGTTAAAATGGAATCGGTGAATTTAGATTAATTACTGGAGAATGGCTTTTCCGATAGGCTTCAAACTTTCAGTTTCGGTGGGCTTTATTATAAGAAACCTTGGCTCTTACTTAAAGCTGAACAAATTTTAATTTCCCAGTTTTATTAGATGTTTTCATGTGCTAACCAGAGAATGCCTCTTTTGGTTAATTCCAAACACTAGGAACTGGTGCTTCTGAATTGCAAGTATTTTTTAAATGAAACTGAGATGTGTTAAGTATCAATTTGTCAATTTTATGTTTTTTTTTCCAAATTTTACTTTTTTCAAGACAATAAAATGTTTATTCTCACAGGATTTTAGAGAATTTTCAATAGAATAAAACAGATATATTGAAATTCAAATGGTATGAAATACCGAGAGGTTGTTAGGTAAGACACATATGCAACAGTTAGGTATCTTTATTTCGAAACGTTTCGCCTACACAGTAGGCTTCTTCAGTCGAGTACAGAAAAGTTGATAGAAGCAGAAGATACTTGAAGACGATGTAATTAGTCCATCACCCTTGACGATATATTATTTCAGACTATGGAACAATACTCTTCTCCAGACTGAGGGACTGACTACCTCAAAACTTCAAGGGTAATGGACTGATTACATCGTCTTCAAGTATCTTCTGCTTCTATCAACTTTTCTGTACTCGACTGAAGAAGCCTACTGTGTAGGCGAAACGTTTCGAAATAAAGATACCTAACTGTTGCATATGTGTCTTACCTAACAACAGATATATTGAAAATTCAAGTTTCACGAGTTTACTGAGCCCTTAAACTTTATATTTTGACACGACTTTATTCCCAGGCCGGTCATAACGTTAGGTGCAGTGTTCTTGTCTTTCATTAACTTCCTCCAAGACTTTCGTTTATAACATCAGAACACCTTATTCAACTGACTGTCAATTTTCAAGCCTGGTGAACTAATACGAGGAGAGAGGTTGATGGAACAACTTGCTAGTGCTGGTGTCCGTCTTCTGTCAGCAAGGACGTTGACCCTCGCCACACTCCAGCTAGACAGGCAATATATACTACTTGGAAATGCGTTTATCATTAGTGGATTGTGTGAGGTAAAATGACTCGAATGCAATTAATGTGATATTTTATTGCGGCAACGTTTCGCTCTCCAGGGGTTTGGCAAAGCTCCTGGAGAGCGAAACGTTGCCACAATAAAATGTCACATTAGTGCATGTGTCCTTTTACAGTAGTGGTACTGGGAGGGGTACAGAATGCTGCTGGGAGGGGTATAGTAGTAGTGCTACTGGCAAGTGTACAGTAGTGCTACCGGCAGGCGTACAGCAGTAGTACTGGCAGGAGTACAGTAGTATTGGGAAGCAACATCAGCAGAGCACACAGAGTACAAAGGTGTCTAATACAGTTGTCCCGTAGCTCGATCGTTAGCACAATCGGCTCACACACTGAGGTCCGGAGTTCGAATCCCCGGTACGGCTGGATAACATTAGGACGCGTTTCCATAAGACACCTGCTGTCCATGTTCACTCATCAGGATAAAATGGGTACCTGGGTGTTAGTCGACTGGTGTGGGTCGCATCCCGGGACAAATCTGATCTAATTTGCCCGAAATGCTCTGCTTAACAAGCGGCTTTCTATATAATACTATGTCATTGATGTCAGCTGGGACTGTCTACCTTGTACATGTAGAAATAAAGATATATTATTATTATTATTATTATTATTATTATTATTATTATTATTATTAACAATACTCTGGCTAGTGGTTCAACTCATCAGAGGTAAGTGAAAACGGTGGGCATGTTTCCTTACACCTGTAGTCTGTAAGGTGTTCAGACACTCATTTATTTGTGGTTGCTGGGGTTGAGACTCAGCTCCTGCCCCCACCTCTGCGCTGGCTGTTACTGGGGTCTCTCCTGGTTGCAAGAGCCCTATCGTAACTATTCTTAACGCTACACACACACACATACACACGGCACTAAACCATAGACCAGTGTCACTGACGTGCATAGTATGCACAGTAATGAAGAAGATTATCAGGACAGTCTACCTGGAGGTTATTCCGGGGATCAACGCCCCCGCGGCCAGGTCCACGACCAGACCTCCCGGCGGATCAGGGCCTGATCAACCAGGCTGTTACTGCTGGCCGCACGCAGTCCAACGTACGAACCACAGCCCGGCTGATCCAGCATTGACTTTAGGTATCTGTCCAGCTCTCTCTTGATGGCAGCCAGAGGTTTATTGGTAATTCCCTTTATGCTTGGTGGGAGGCTGTTGAACAGTCTTGGTCCCCGGACACTTATGGTGTTTTCTCTTAGTGTACCAATGGCGCCCCTACTTTTAATTGGGGGTACCGCCTGGAACGGAACAAGAGTATAAATGCCAACCAGCACGGATTTATGGAAGGCAAATCCTGTGTCACAAACCTACTGGAGTTTTATGATAAAGTAACAGAAAATACGGAAGGGGTGGGCTGACTGCATCTTCTTGGACTGCAAGAAGGCCTTCGACACAGTTCCTCACAGGAGATTGGTACAGAAGCTAGAGGATCAGGAACGTATAACAGGAAGGGCACTGCAATGGATCAGAGAATACCTGACAGGGAGGCAACAACGAGTTATGGTACGTGATGAGGTATCAGTGGACACCTGTGACGAGCGGGGTCTCACAGGGGTTGGTCCTAGGATCAGTGCTATTTCTGGTATATGTGAATGACATGATGGAAGGGTGAGACTCAGAAGTGTCTCTGTTCGCAGATGATGTGAAGTTAATGAGAAGAATTAAATCGGATGAGGATCAGGTAGGACTTCAAAGAGACCCGGACAGGCTGGACAACTGGTCCAGCAACTGGCTTCTCGAATTTAACCCCGCCAGATGCAAAGTCATGAAGATCGGGGAAGGGCAAAGAAGACCGCAGACGGAGTATAGGCTAGGTGGCCAAAGACTGCAAACCTCGCTCAAGGATAAAGATCTTGGGGTGAGTATAACACCGAGCACGTCTCCTGAAGCATACATCAACCAGATAACTGCTGCAGCATATGGGCGCCTGGCAAACCTGAGAATAGCGTTGCGATACCTTAGTAAGGAATCTTTCAAGACACTGTACGCCAGGCCCATACTGGAGATTGCAGCACCTGTTTGGAACCCACACTTGATCAAGCACGTCAAGAAATTAGAGAAAGAGCTAAGGGGAATGTCCTACGAAGAAAGGTTAAGGGAAATCGGCCTGACGACAGTGGAGGACAGGAGGGTCAGGGGAGACATGATAACATACAAAATACTGCGTGGAATAGACAAGGTAAACAGAGACAGGATGTTCCAGAGAGGGGGCACAGACACAAGGGGTCACAACTGGAAGTTGTATTTCTTCAGTTATAGAGTAGTCAGGAAGTTATAGTCAACAAGTGAGGTAGTGGAGGCAGGAACCATACATAGCTTTAAGATGAGGTATGATAAAGCTCATGAGCAGGGAAAGAGAGGACCTAGTAGCACTCAGTGAAGAGGCGGGGTCAGGAGCCGAGTCTGGACCCCTGCAAGCACAATTAAATGAATATATATATATATATATATATATATATATATATATATATATATATATATATATATATATATATATATATATATATATATATATATATATATATATATATATATATATACCTCTATTACTTCACTGGGTGTTAAACGGTTATATAAAAAAAGACCTGGAAAACCCCTCTACCACCTACTGAAACAGCAGACTCGATGTTTTCTTCTCCACCGTAGGAAAAAATCTTATGGGTAAAATCCCAAGCTCAAATACCCCACCCAACGACTACCTCACTGGCACCTACCCGAACACACTGTTCCTAGCTCCGACCAACCAACTAAAGACCAAGACAGGATATTTAAATACCTTACCACCCTTTATATACAAAAAACCGTCACAAGTGTTATCACCAATCATTGCAACACTCTTTAACAAATCCATCGAATCCTCTACCTTCCCCACAGTTCTCAAAATAGCAAAGGTCACCCTGATACATAAAGGAGGAGATCAAGCAGACTTGAATAATTATAGGCCAATATCCAACTTACCCATTCTCTCTAAAATCTTTGAAAAATTAATTCATAAGCGAATCTATTTCTACCTCATCTCCCACAACATACTCAACCCCTGTCAGTTTGGGTTCAGGCCTAATAAAAATACGAATGATGTTATTATACACATGCTAGAATAAATATACACTGCACTCGAGAAAAAAGAAGTCCCATTGGAGATCTTCATTGATTTATGTAAAGCTTTTAAATACAGTTGACCATGACTTGCTCCACATAAAATTTTCACACTATGGTATAAGAGGGCACTCCCTCAACTACCTAAAGTCATACCTTAGCAGCAGAAGCCAATATGTGTGCACAAATGGGGCAAACTCTTCCACACAGTCAATTACAGTTGGTGTCCCACAGGGAAGTGTCCTTGACCCTCTTCTCTTAATCGTTTACATAAACGATCTACCAAATGCATCACAACTACTCAGACCCACACTATTTGCAGATGACACTACATACGTCTTCTCTCACCCGAGCCCAGTCATACTAGCCAATACTGTAAATACCAAATTACATAAAATATCTACCTGGATGATGATTAACAAACTTACTCTCAACATTGACAAAACCTACCTCATACAGTTTGGAAACAGAACTGCAGATGTTCCTCTTAACATAATGATAAACGGATCACCTATCACAAACATCACAGAGGGAAAATTCTTAGGAATCCACCTTGATAATAGACTCAAATTTCAAGCATATGTACAACAAATTTCCAAGAAAATTTCCAAGACCGTAGGCATACTATCGAAGATACGGTACTATGTCCCACAGTCAGCCCTCCTGGCCCTATATCACTCACTTATTTACCCCTATCTCACCTATGGAAATTGTGCATGGGGCTCAACAACAATAAACCATCTCAGATCATTGATTACCCAACAAAAGGCTGCAGTCAGAATAACAGATTCCCACTACAGGCAGCACACTCCACCAATATTCAAAACTCTAAACTTACTCACCGTACAAAACATTCATACATATTATTGCACCTACTACATACATAGAACACTTAACTCGGATATAAACCCTCCCCTCAAACTTCTCCATACCAACCTCAACAGAACATAAGATCATAACACAAGGCACAGATCACTCTTTGATGTTCCTCGTGTCCATCTCACACTATGTAAAAACTCAATGCACATAAAAGGCCAAAAATCTGGAATTCATTACCTGTGAATATAAATGAAACACTGTTTATCAATTCAAGACTCTTCTTAAAAACCACTTAGTCAACCACAACTAAATAAACACTGAATAACTACCAAACTATGTTTCTTTTTTTTAATTACATTACCTAATTACATTCCCTTGAATGCTCAGTAACTCATCTAATGACCATGTGACCTGTTTCTGCACTACAAATCAATGACTTTATTCCATTTGATCGGATTATATTATACATTGTTATGTTACAAATTTGTGTAACTTTAATTCTTATTTGAAATACTCATTTGTACTTCATGTTGTAATTTGTTTACTAAAATTTTTACCACTGAACATATCATTGCTTAGTTTATCTAAAGTTAATTTTAACCTGCCCATAATGCTCTGTATACAAGGGACTTCTGGCATGTACACTCAATCACTGTATTTCTTTGTACAACTATGTAACATGTCCAAATAAAAATAAATAAATAAAAGGTAATAAGCCACACAAAGTGGGTTAGTACAACTCCGAGTTAATCCAAATAAAATTTAGATATACAGGGCAAGAATGTGACATTTTCTGAAAAGATAAAGGAAATATGTGTAAGGGAAACCCAAGACGAAACGAAAACCAGGAGGCAGAAGAAATAGAAACCAGGGAGCAGAAGAAATAGAAACCAGGGAGCAGAAGAAACAGGAACCAGGGAGCAAAAGAAACAGGAACCAGGGAGCAGAAGAAACAGGAACCAGGGAGCAGAAGAAACAGGAACCAGGGAGCAGAAGAAACAGTAACCAGGGAGCAGAAGAAATAGAAACCAGGGAGCAGAAGAAACAGGAACCAGGGAGCAGAAGAAACAGGAACCAGGGAGCAGAAGAAACAGGAACCAGGGAGCAGAAGAAACAGGAACCAGGGAGCAGAAGAAACAGAAACCAGGGAGCAGAAGAAACAGGAACCAGGGAGCAGAAGAAACAAAAACCAGGGAGCAGAAGAAACAGGAACCAGGAAGCAGAAGAAACAGGAACCAGGGAGCAGTAGAAACAGGAACCAGGGAGCAGAAGAAACAGGAACCAGGGAGCAGAAGAAACAGGAACCAGGGAGCAGAAGAAATAGAAACCAGGGAGCAGAAGAAACAGGAACCAGGGAGCAGAAGAAACAGGAACCAGGGAGCAGAAGAAACAGGAACCAGGGAGCAGAAGAAACAGGAACCAGGGAGCAGAAGAAACAGGAACCAGGGAGCAGAAGAAATAGAAACCAGGGAGCAGAAGAAATAGAAACCAGGGAGCAGAAGAAACAGGAACCAGGGAGCAGAAGAAACAGGAACCAGGGAGCAGAAGAAACAGGAACCAGGGAGCAGAAGAAATAGAAACCAGGGAGCAGAAGAAATAAAAACCAGGGAGCAGAAGAAACAGGAACCAGGTAGCAGAAGAAATAGAAACCAGGGAGCAGAAGAAATAGAAACCAGGGAGCAGAAGAAACAGGAACCAGGGAGCAGAAGAAACAGGAACCAGGGAGCAGAAGAAACAGGAACCAGGGAGCAGAAGAAACAGGAACCAGGGAGCAGAAGAAACAGGAACCAGGGAGCAGAAGAAATAGGAACCAGGGAGCAGAAGAAATAGAAACCAGGGAGCAGAAGAAATAGAAACCAGGGAGTAGAAGAAATAGAAACCAGGGAGCAGTATAAACAGGAACCAGAGAGCAGAAGAAATAGGAACCAGGGAGCAGAAGAAATATAAACTAGGAAGCAGAAGAAACAGGAACCAGGGAGCAGAAGAAATAGGAACCAGGGAGCAGAAGAAACAGGAACCAGGGAGCAGAAGAAACAGGAAACAGGGAGCAGAAGAAATAGAAACCAGGGAGCAGAAGAAACAGGAACCAGGGAGCAGAAGAAATAGAAGCCGGGAAACAGAAGAAATAAAAACCAGGGAGAAGAAATAGAAACCAGGGAGCAGAAGAAACAGGAACCAGGGAGCAGAAGAAATAGAAGCCAGGAAACAGAAGAAATAGAAACCAGGGAGCAGAAGAAATAGAAACCAGGGAGCAGAAGAAATAGAAACCAGGGAGCAGAAGAAATAGAAATCAGGGAGCAGAAGAAATAGAAACCAGGGAGCAGAAGAAATAGAAACCAGGGAGCAGAAGAAACAGGAACCAGGGAGCAGAAATAGAAACAAGGGAGCAGAAGAAACAGGAACCAGGGAGCAGAAGAAATAGAAACCAGGGAGCAGAAGAAATAGAAACCAGGGAGCAGAAGAAATAGAAACCAGGGAGAAGGAATAGAAACCAGGGAGCAGAAACAGGAACTAGGAAGAAATAGAAACCAGGGAGCAGAACAAATAGAAACCAGGGAGCAGAAGAAATAGAAACCAGGGAGCAGAAGAAATAGAAACCAGGGAGCAGAAGAAATAGAAACCAGGGAGCAGAAGAAATAGAAACCAGGGAGTAGAAATAGAAACCAGGGAGTAGAAGAAATAGAAACCAGGGAGCAGAAGAAACAGGAACCAGGGAGCAGAAGAAACAGGAACCAGGGAGCAGAAGAAACAGGAACCAGGGAGCAGAAGAAATAGAAACCAGGGAGCAGAAGAAACAGGAACCAGGGAGCAGAAGAAATAGGAACCAGGGAGCAGAAGAAATAGAAACCAGGGAGCAGAAGAAATAGAAACCAGGGAGCAGAAGAAACAGGAACCAGGGAGCAGAAGAAATAGGAACCAGGGAGCAGAAGAAATAGAAACCAGGGAGCAGAAGAAATAGAAACCAGGGAGCAGAAGAAATAGAAACCAGGGAGCAGAAGAAACAGGAACCAGGGAGCAGAAGAAACAGAAACCAGGGAGCAGAAGAAACAGAAACCAGGGAGCAGAAGAAATAGGAACCAAGAAGCAGAAATAGAAACCAGGGAGCAGAAGAAATAGAAACCAGGGAGCAGAAGAAATAGAAACCAGGGAGCAGAAGAAACAGGAACCAGGGAGCAGAAGAAATAGAAACCAGGGAGCAGAAGAAATAGAAACCAGGGAGCAGAAGAAATAGAAACCAGGGAGCAGAAGAAATAGAAACCAGGGAGCAGAAGAAACAGGAACCAGAGAGCAGAAGAAACAGGAACCAGGGAGCAGAAGAAACAGGAACCAGGGAGCAGAAGGAACAGGAACCAGGGAGCAGAAGAAATAGAAACCAGGGAGCAGAAGAAACAGGAACCAGGGAGCAGAAGAAATAGAAACCAGGGAGCAGAAGAAACAGGAACCAGGGAGCAGTAGAAACAGGAACCAGGGAGCAGAAGAAATAGAAACCAGGGAGCAGAAGAAACAGGAACCAGAGAGCAGAAGAAACAGGAACCAGGGAGCAGAAGAAACAGGAACCAGGGAGCAGAAGAAACAGGAACCAGGGAGCAGAAGAAACAGGAACCAGGAAGCAGAAGAAATAGAAACCAGGGAGCAGAAGAAATAGAAACCAGGGAGCAGAAGAAATAGAAACCAGGGAGCAGAAGAAATAGAAACCAGGGAGCAGAAGAAATAGAAACCAGGGAGCAGAAGAAACAGGAACCAGAGAGCAGAAGAAACAGGAACCAGAGAGCAGAAGAAATAGGAACCAGGGAGCAGAAGAAACAGGAACCAGGGAGCAGAAGAAACATGAACCAGGAAGCAGAAGAAATAGAAACCAGGGAGCAGAAGAACCAGGGAGCAGAAGAAATAGAAACCAGGGAGCAGAAGAAATAGAAACCAGGGAGCAGAAGAAATAGAAACCAGGGAGCAGAAGAAATAGAAACCAGGGAGCAGAAGAAACAGGAACCAGGGAGCCGAAGAAATAGAAATCAGGGAGCAGAAGAAATAGAAACCAGAGAGCAGAAGAAATAGAAACCAGGGAGCAGAAGAAATAGAAACCAGGGAGCAGAAGCAATAGAAACCAGGGAGCAGTAGAAATAGAAACCAGGGAGCAGAAGAAACAGGAACCAGGGAGCAGAAGAAACAGGAACCAGGGAGCAGAAGAAATAGAAACCAGGGAGCAGAAGAAACAGGAACCAGGGAGCAGAAGAAATAGAAACCAGGGAGAAGAAACAGGAACCAGGGAGCAGAAATAGGAACCAGGGAGCAGAAATAGGAACCAGGGAGCAGAAGAAATAGAAACCAGGGAGCAGAAGAAATAGAAACCAGGAAGCAGAAGAAACATTAACCAGGGAGCAGAAGAAGTAGAAACCAGGGAGCAGAAGAAATAGGAACCTGGGAGCAGAAGAAATAGGAACCAGGGAGCAGAAGAAATAGGAACCAGGGAGCAGAAGAAATAGGAACCAGGGAGCAGAAGAAACGGAAACCAGGGATTAGAAGAAATGGGACCCAGGGAGCAGAAGAAACGGGAACCAGGGATTATAAGAAATGAGAACCAGGGAGCAGAAGAAATGGGAACCAGGGAGCAGAAGAAATGGGAACCAGGGATTAGAAGCAATGGGAACCATGGAGCAGAAGAAACGGGAACCAGGGATTAGAAGAAATGGGAACCAAGGAGCAGAAGAAACGGGAACCAGGGATTAGAAAAAAATGGGACCCAGGGAGCAGAAGAAACGGGAACCAGGGATTAGAAGAAATGGGAACCAGGAAGCAGAAGAAACGGGAACCAGGGATTAGAAGAAATGGGAACCATGGAGCAGAAGAAACGGGTGCCAGCGATTAGAAGAAATTGGAACCAGGGAGCAGAAGAAACGGGAACCAGCGATTAGAAGAAATTGGAACCAGGGAGCAGAAGAAACGGGAACCAGGGATTAGAAGAAATGGGAACCAGGAAGCAGAAGAAATGGGAACCAGGGATTAGAAGCAATGGGAACCATGGAGCAGAAGAAACGGGTGCCAGCGATTAGAAGAAATTGGAACCAGGGAGCAGAAGAAACGGGAACCAGCGATCAGAAGAAATTGGAACCAGGGAGCAGAAGAAACGGGAACCAGGGATTAGAAGAAATGGGAACCAGGGAGCAGAAGAAACGGGAACCAGCGATTAGAAGAAATTGGAACCAGGAAGCAGAAGAAATGGGAACCAGGGATTAGAAGAAATGGGAACCAGGAAGCAGAAGAAACGGGAACCAGGGATTAGAAGAAATGGGAACCAGGAAGCAGAAGAAACGGGAACCAGGGATTAGAAGAAATGGGAACCAGGGAGCAGAAGAAACGGGTGCCAGCGATTAGAAGAAATTGGAACCAGGGAGCAGAAGAAACGGGAACCAGGGATTAGAAGAAATGGGAACCAGGGAGCAGAAGAAACGGGAACCAGCGATTAGAAGAAATTGGAACCAGGAAGCAGAAGAAATGGGAACCAGGGATTAGAAGAAATGGGAACCAGGGAGCAGAAGAAACGGGAAATAGGGAGCAGAAGAAATGGGAACCAGGGAGCAAAAGAAACGGGAACCAGGGATTAGAAGAAATAGGAACCAGGGAGCAGAAGAAACGGGAAATAGGGAGCAGAAGAAATGGGAACCAGGGAGCAAAAAAAAAAAACGGGAACCAGGGATTCGAAGAAATGGGAACCTGGCAGAAGAAATGGGAACTTGGCAGAAATGGCAACCTGGCAGAATAAATGGAAACCTGGCAGAAGAAATGGCAACCTGGCAGAAGAAATGGCAACCTGGCAGAAGAAATGGCAACCTGGCAGAAGAAATGGCAACCTGGCAGAAGAAATGGCAACCTGGCAGAAGAAATGGCAACCTGGCAGAAGAAATGGCAACCTGGCAGAAGAAATGGCAACCTGGCAGAAGAAACGGGAACCTGGCAAAAGAAATGGGAACCTGGCAGAAGAAATGGGAACCTGGCAGAAAAAATGGGAACCTGGCAGAAGAAATGGCAACCTGGCAGAAATGGCAACCTGGCAGAAGAAATGGGAACCTGGCAGAAGAAATGGGAACCTGGCAGAAGAAATGGCAACCTGGCAGAAGAAATGGCAACCTGGCAGAAGAAATGGGAACCAGGCAGGATAAATGGGAATCTGGCAGAAGAAATGGGAACCATTGCAGAAGAAATGGGAACCATGGCAGAAGAAATGGGAACCTGGCAGAAGAAATGGGAACCTGGCAGAAGAAATGGGAACCTGGGAGGAGAAATGGCAACCTGGCAGAAGAAATGGGAACCTGGGAGGAGAAATGGCAACCTGGCAGAAGAAATGGCAACCTGGCAGAAGAAATGGCAACCTGGCAGAAGAAATGGCAACCTGGCAGAAGAAATGGCAACCTGGCAGAAGAAATGGCAACCTGGCAGAAGAAATAGGTACCAGGCAGAAGAAATGGAAACCTGGCAGAAGAAATGGGAACTTGGCAGAAGAAATGGGAACCTGGCAGAAGAAATGGGAACCTGGCAGAAGAAATGGGAACTTGGCAGAAGAAATGGGAACCTGGCAGAAGAAATGGGAACCTGGCAGAAGAAATGGGAACCTGGGAGGAGAAATGGCAACCTGGCAGAAGAAATGGCAACCTGGCAGAAGAAATGGCAACCTGGCAGAAGAAATGGCAACGTGGCAGAAGAAATGGCAACCTGGCAGAAGAAATGGCAACCTGGCAGAAGAAATAGGTACCAGGCAGAAGAAATGGAAACCTGGCAGAAGAAATGGGAACTTGGCAGAAGAAATGGGAACCTGGCAGAAGAAATGGGAACCTGGCAGAAGAAATGGGAACTTGGCAGAAGAAATGGGAACCTGGCAGAAGAAATGGGAACCTGGCAGAAGAAATGGGAACTTGGCAGAAGAAATGGGAACCTGGCAGAAGAAATGGGAACCTGGCAGAAGAAATGGGAACTTGGCAGAAGAAATGGGAACCTGGCAGAAGAAATGGGAACCTGGCAGAAGAAATGGGAACCTGGCAGAAGAAATGGGAACTTGGCAGAAGAAATGGGAACTTGACAGAAGAAATGGCATAAATCAGAGTTGAAGGCAATAAAAAGTTGGCGGAGGTATGAGAGCAGTGAAAGTTAGTGGGAAGTTAGGGCACGTACCTTGTTTACTGCCCATTCACCAGCAGTGAAACTTAGGTTACGTACCCTGTTTATTGCCCACTCATTCACTCACCAGCAGTGAAAGTTAGTGGGAAGTTAGGGCACGTAGCCTGTTTACTGCCCACTCACCTGCAGTGAACTTTAGTGGGAAGTTAGGGCACGTACCCTGTTTACTGCCCACTCACCAGCAGTGAAAGTTAGTGGCAAGTTAGGGCACGTACCCTGTTTACTGCCCACTCACCAGCAGTGAAAGTTAGTGGCAAGTTAAGGGCACGTACCCTGTTTACTGCCCACTCACCAGCAGTGAAAGTTAGTGGCAAGTTAGGGCACGTACCCTGTTTACTGCCCACTCACCAGCAGTGAAAGTTATTGGGAAGTTAGGGCACGTACCCTGTTTACTGCCCACTCATTCACTCACCAGCAGTGAAAGTTAGTGGAAAGTAACGACATAACTGTGCCTCTCGCAACAATTACAAACGTTATAACTTCAGTTTATCAGGAGCCCGGCAGTAACTACAGACAATAACTACGTCATCAGGACCGTACGTTCCTCCAGGCAGACTGACATAAAACAGAGACTTGTTAAAAACTAGTCAAGTTTATTTAGGCGCAGGTACACATAAATACAGTTACGTATATTATCATACACAGCAGCATATATGTAATTACCTAGCATAGCCCCACTGGGGCCCTTGTAATAACTTAATTATTAAAAATTAAAAACACAAAGGTAATCCACGTGAAAAACACTTACAAATGCTTGTTAAACAAAGTATTATATATAGTAACATATGTTTTAATTACCTTGGATAACCCAAAAAAACTAAGGCAAAGTGACTTATTTCCGTTGTCGTTGGCAAGGAAAAACCTCACATAAACGTAAAAAGAAAGCAGAGAGAGAGAGAGTAATGTGAGGCAGGATGTCAAGGACACTTACCAAGTCAATCAGCACTGCCACACAAGTCCTTCACAAGCCTAGAAGCTGCAAAACTATCCTTGATATAGAGGAAATCCCAACACCAGCACTATAACACTTTAGCAACACTTGTGGCACATACAGTGATCAATATCTTAGCCTCAGCAAGTTAACACAATCTGCTTAATTGACAGAAGTGGCTTTTGACAGGAGCCAGCGAGGTGTGCGGTGGAGTTGCGGAGCAGCACACCCTCCCACCACCACTGTTACAACGCGACTGACTTGGCAGCAGTGGGATGGAGGGACCTGGGGAGGGTCCCTGGGTGGGAGGGGGATGGGAGAGGGAGGTAGAGGAGGGCGGGTGTGTGAGGGAGGTAGAGGAGGGCGGGTGTGTGAGGGAGGTAGAGGAGGGCGGGTGTGTGAGGGAGGTAGAAGAGGGCGGGTGTGTGAGGGAGGTAGAGAAGGGCGGGTGTGTGAGGGAGGTAGAGAAGGGCGGGTGTGTGAGGGAGGTAGAGGAGGGCGGGTGTGTGAGGGAGGTAGAGGAGGGCGGGTGTGTGAGGGAGGTAGAGGAGGGCGGGTGTGTGAGGGAGGTAGAGGAGGGCGGGTGTGTGAGGGTGGTAGAGTTGGGCGGGTGTGTGAGGGAGGTAGAGGAGGGCGGGTGTGTGAGGGAGGTAGAGGAGGGCGGGTGTGTGAGGGAGGTAGAGGAGGGCGGGTGTGTGAGGGAGGTAGAGGAGGGCGGGTGTGTGAGGGAGGTAGAGGAGGGCGGGTGTGTGAGGGAGGTAGTGGAGGAAGGGGGTGAGAGGGAGGTAGCGGAGGGCGGGTGTGTGAGGGAGGTAGAGAAGGGCGGGTGTGTGAGGGAGGTAGAGAAGGGCGGGTGTGTGAGGGAGGTAGTGGAGGAAGGGTGTGAGAGGGAGGTAGAGGAGGGCGGGTGTGTGAGGGAGGTAGAGAAGGGCGGGTGTGTGAGGGAGGTAGTGGAGGTAGGGTGTGAGAGGGTGGTAGAGGAGGGCGGGTGTGTGAGGGAGGTAGAGAAGGGCGGGTGTGTGAGGGAGGTAGAGGAGGGCGGGTGTGTGAGGGAGGTAGTGGAGGAAGGGTGTGAGAGGGAGGTAGAGGAGGGCGGGTGTGTGAGGGAGGTAGAGAAGGGCGGGTGTGTGAGGGAGGTAGTGGAGGAAGGGTGTGAGAGGGAGGTAGAGGAGGGCGGGTGTGTGAGGGAGGTAGAGAAGGGCGGGTGTGTGAGGGAGGTAGAGGAGGGCGGGTGTGTGAGGGAGGTAGTGGAGGATGGGTGTGAGAGGGAGGTAGAGGAGGGCGGGTGTGTGAGGGAGGTAGAGGAGGGCGGGTGTGTGAGGGAGGTAGAGGAGGGCGGGTGTGTGAGGGAGGTAGAGGAGGGCGGGTGTGTGAGGGAGGTAGTGGAGGTCGGGTGTTTGAGGGAGGTAGAGGAGGGCGGGTGTGTGAGGGCGGTAGAGGAGGGCGGGTGTGAGGGAGGTAGAGGAGGGCGGGTGTGTGAGGGAGGTAGAGGAGGGCGGGTGTGTGAGGGAGGTAGAGGAGGGCGGGTGTGTGAGGGAGGTAGTGGAGGAAGGGTGTGAGAGGGAGGTAGAAGAGGGCGGGTGTGAGGAGGTAGTGGAGGAAGGGTGTGAGAGGGAGGTAGAAGAGGGTGGGTGTGAGAAGGAGGTAGTGGAGGAAGGGTGTAAGAGGGAGGTAGAAGAGGGCGGGTGTGAGAAGGAGGTAGTGGAGGGTGTGAGAGGGAGGTAGAAGAGGGTGGGTGTGAGAAGGAGGTAGTGGAGGAAGGGTGTGAGAAGGAGGTAGAAGAGGGCGGGTGTGAGAAGGAGGTAGTGGAGGAAGGGTGTAAGAGGGAGGTAGAAGAGGGCGGGTGCGAGAAGGAGGTAGTGGAGGAAGGGTGTGAGAGGGAGGTAGAAGAGGGCGGGTGTGAGAAGGAGGTAGTGGAGGAAGGGTGTAAGAGGGAGGTAGAAGAGGGCGGGTGCGAGAAGGAGGTAGTGGAGGAAGGGTGTGAGAGGGAGGTAGAAGAGGGCGGGTGTGAGAAGGAGGTAGTGGAGGGTGTGAGAGGGAGGTAGAAGAGGGCGGGTGTGAGAAGGAGGTAGTGGAGGGTGTGAGAGGGAGGTAGAAGAGGGCGGGTGTGAGAAGGAGGTAGTGGAGGGTGTGAGAGGGAGGTAGAAGCGGGCGGGTGTGAGAAGGAGGTAGTGGAGGGTGTGAGAGGGAGGTAGAAGCGGGCGGGTGTGAGAAGGAGGTAGTGGAGGGTGTGAGAGGGAGGTAGAAGAGGGCGGGTGTGAGAAGGAGGTAGTGGAGGGTGTGAGAGGGAGGTAGAAGAGGGCGGGTGTGAGAAGGAGGTAGTGGAGGGTGTGAGAGGGAGGTAGAAGAGGGCGGGTGTGAGAAGGAGGTAGTGGAGGGTGTGAGAGGGAGGTAGTGGAGGGTGTGAGAGGGAGGTAGTGGAGGGTGTGAGAAGGAGGTAGTGGAGGGTGTGAGAGGGAGGTAGTGGAGGGTGTGAGAAGGAGGTAGTGGAGGGTGTGAGAAGGAGGTAGTGGAGGGTGTGAGAGGGAGGTAGTGGAGGGTGTGAGAAGGAGGTAGTGGAGGGTGTGAGAAGGAGGTAGTGGAGGGTGTGAGAGGGAGGTAGTGGAGGGTGTGAGAGGGAGGTAGTGGAGGGTGTGAGAGGGAGGTAGTGGAGGGTGTGAGAGGGAGGTAGTGGAGGGTGTGAGAAGGAGGTAGTGGAGGGTGTGAGAGGGAGGTAGAAGAGGGCGGGTGTGAGAAGGAGGTAGTGGAGGGTATGAGAGGGAGGGGCTGGACAGGCCTGGACACCATCACATCTCTGCAGGTCACAATACATAACCTGAGGGTTAGGGACGCGCCAGCCAGAGACACCTGCAACAACTCCCATGGGTTATCTTCATGCTCTACACATACACTAACAACATGAACTTCACAATAAATATTTTAAGAATATCAACATATTAATATATTAATCACCACTGTATTAAAGAGAATATTTGTGAATGTGTAGCACTGTGTATTTCATGTATTTAGTATTAGCGCCATTTTGTATGTTGTCAACATGGACAGGAGTAGTGCCAGTCATAATTTATTATGAAAAGTCCCATTATAACATACTTAGTATGGTATATCTAAATTAATTTCGATTAACAATATAGTGATGTATGGCTTGTGTATATGTGTAAACATAAAGCCAGTGCTCATACTTGTTTATAATTTGTACTGCCAACTTATTAATGATACGTTCGATTTAATGTTTAATTAAATATGTAGGTGGTATCGTGTTTAACTAGGTGAGAGAAGACATGATTTTAACGTGTGTGTGGGGGAGGGTGCAGAAGTGTAGGATGTGTACTCACCTAACTGGTTGCAGGGATCGAGTCACAGCTCCTGGCCCCGCCTCTTCACTGGTCGCTACTAGGTCACTCTTCCTGCTCCATGAGCTTTATCATACCTCTTCTTAAAGCTATGTATTGGTCCTGCCTCCACTATATCACTTTCCAGATTATTCCACTTTATGACAACTCTGTGACTGAAGAAATACTTCCTAACATCAGTGACTCATCTAAGTCTTCAACTTCCATTTGGTCTAGAGATGCTGTGTCACATCTCTGGACCATCCTGTCTCTGTCCACCTTGTCAATTCCTCTCAGTATTTTATATGTTATCATATCCCATCTATTTCTCCTTTCCTCCAGTATCGTCAGGTAGATTTCCCTTAACCTCTCTTCAATGGACATGCACCTTAGCTCCGGGACTAGCCTCGTTGCAAACTTTTGCACTTTCTCTAATTTCCTGACCTGCCTGGCCAGGTGTGGGTTCCAAACTGGTGCTGCATACTCCAATATGGGCCTGGCGTGCAAGGTGTACAGGGTCCTGAACGATTCCTTACTGAGATGTTGGAATGCGATTCTTAGGTTTGCTAGGCGCCCATATGCTGCAGCAGTTATTTGGTTGATGTGCACCTCAGGAGATGTGCCTGGTGTTATACTCACCCCAAGATCTTTTTCCTTGAGTGAAGTTTATAGTCTCTGGCCCCCTAGACTGTACTCCATCTGCAGTCTTCTTTGCCCTTCCCCAATCTTCATGGCTTTGCACTTGGTGGAGTTGAACTCCAGGAGCCAATTGCTGGATCAGGCCTGCAGCCTGTCCAGATCCCTTTGTAGTTCTGCCTGGTCTCCGTCCAAATGAATTCTTCTCATCAACTTCACATCATCTGCAAACAGGGACATCATCTGCAAACAGGGAGTCTATTCCTTCCGTCATGTTGTTCAAAAATACCAGAAACAGCACTGGTCCTAGGACTGACCCCTGTGGGACCCTACTCGTCACAGGTGCCCACTCTGACACCTCGCCACGTACAATGACTCGCTGTTGTCTTCCTGACAAGTATTCCCTGATCCATTGTAGCGTTTTCCCTGTTATGCCTGCCTGGTCCTCCAGTTTTTGCACTAATCTCTTGTGTGGAACTGTGTCAAACGCCTTCTTACAGTCCAAGAAAATGCAATCTACCCACCCCTCTCTCTCTTGTTTTACTGCTGTTACCCTGTCATAGGACTCCAGTAGGTTGGTGACACAGGATTTCCCATCCCTGAAACCATGTTGGTTGCTGTTGATGAGATCATTCCTTTCTAGATGTTCCACCACTCTTCTCCTGATAATCTTCTCCATGACTTTGCATACTATACATGTCAGTGACACTGGTCTGTAGTTTAGTGCTTCATGTCTGTCTCCTTTTTTAAAAATTGGGACTCCATTTGCTGCCTTCCATACCTTAGGTAATCTCCCTGTTTCGATAAATTTGTCGAATATTGTTGTTAGGGGTACACATAGCACCTCTGCTCCCTCTCTCAGGACCCATGGGGAGATGTTATCTGGCCCCATTGCCTTTGAGGTGTTAGGCTCACTCAGAAGTCTCTTCACTTCTTCCTCGGTTGTGTGTATTGTGTCCAACACTTGGTGGTGGACCCCACCTCCCTATCTTTCTGGAGTCCCTTCTGTCTCCTCTGCATACACTTCTTTGAATCTCCTATTGGGTTCCTCACATACTTTGCGGTCATTTCTTGTCTCTCCTCCTTCCTTCCTTAGCCTGATTACCTGGTCCTTGACTATTGTTTTCCTCCTGATGTGGCTGTATAAAAGCTTCGGGAAAGATTTGGCTTTCGCTGCTATGTCGTTTTCGTATTGTCATTGGGTCTCCCTTCTTACCTGTGCATGTTCATTTCTGGCTCTACGACTGTTTTCCTTAGTCTCCTGGGTTCTTTGCCTTCTGTACTTCTTCCATTCCCTAGAGCACTAGGTTTGTGTGTGTGTGTGTGTGTGTGTGTGTGTGTGTGTGTGTGTGTGTGTGTGTGTGTGTGTGTACTCGCCTAATTCACCTAATTGTGGTTGCAGGGGTCGAGACTCAGCTCCTGGCCCCGCCTCTTCACTGATTGCTACTAGGTCCTCTCTCTCTCTCTGCTTTCTGAGCTTTATCATACCTCTTCTTAAAACTATGTATGGTTCCTGCCTCCACTACTTCACTTGCTAGGCTATTCCACTTCCTGACGACTCTATGACTGAAGAAATACTTCCTAACGTCCCTGTGACTCGTCTGAGTCTTCAGCTTCCAGTTGTGACCCCTTGTTCCTGTGACCCCTCTCTGGAACATCCTATCTCTGTCCACCTTATCTATTCCTCGCAGTATCTTGTATGTCGTTATCATGTCTCCCCTGACCCTTCTGTCCTCCAGTGTCGTCAGTCCGATTTCCCTCAACCTTTCCTCGTACGACATTCCCCTGAGCTCTGGGACTAGCCTTGTTGCAAACCTTTGTACTTTCTCTAACTTCCTGACGTGCTTGACCAGGTGTGGGTTCCAGACTGGTGCTGCATACTCCAGTATGAGCCTAACATACACAGTGTACAGTGTCTTGAACGATTCCTTATTTAGGTATCGGAACGCTATTCTCAGGTTTGCCAGGCGCCCATATGCTACAGCAGTTATTTGGTTGATGTGTGCCTCCGATGACGTGCTCGGTGTTATGGTCACCCCGAGGTCTTTCTCCCTGAGTGAGGTCTGTAGTCTTTGTCCACCTAGCCTATGCTCTGTCTGCGGTCTTCTTTGCCCCTCCCCAATCTTCATGACTTTGCATTTGGCAGGATTGAATTCGAGAAGCCAGTTTCTGGACCACATGTCCAGCCTGTCCAGATCTCTTTGCAGTCCTGCCTCATCCTCATCCGATTTAATTTTTCTCATCAACTTCACATCATCTGCGAATAGGGACACTTCAGAGTCTATTCCTTCCATCATGTCATTCGCATATATCAAAAATAGCACTGGCCCTAGAACTGACCCCTGTGGGACCCCGCTCGTCGCAGGCGCCCACTGTGATACCTCTTCACGTACCATGACTCGTTGCTGCCTCCCTGTCAGGTATTCCCTGATTCACTGCAGTGCCCTCCCTGTTGCATGCGCCTGATCCTCCAGCTTCTGCACTAATCTCTTGTGGGGAACTGTGTCAAAGGCCTTCCTGCAGTCTAGGAAAACGCAATCAACCCACCCCTCTCTCTCGTGTCTTACTTCTGTTACCTTGCCATAAAACTCCAGGAGGTTTGTGATACAAGATTTGCCTTCCATGAACCCATGCTGGTTTTCATTTATAATCTTGTTCCGTTCCAGGTGTTCGACCACTCTCCTGATAATCTTCTCCATGATTTTGCACACAATACATGTCAGAGACACAGGTCTCTAGTTTAGTGCCTCGTTTCTGTTTCCTTTCTTAAATATGGGGACTACATTTGCTGTCTTCCATTTCTCAGGTAGTTGCCCAGTTTCAAGGGATGTGTTGAAGATTGTGGTTAGAGGCATGCACAGCATCTCTGCTCCTTCTCTAAGGACCCTTGGGGAGATGTCCGGTCCCATAGCCTTTGAGGTATCAAGGTCACTTAGCAGCTTCTTCACCTCCTCCTCGGTTGTTCGTATGTCATCCAACACTTGGTGGTATATTCCTTCTTGATGTTCCCTTCTGTACTGACTTCCCACAGCCCTTCCTGTCTCTACTGTAAAAACTTCTTTAAATCTCCTGTTTAGCTCCTCACATATCTCCTGGTCATTTCTTGTGAGTTCTCCCCCTTCTGTCCTTAATCTGATCACCTGTTCTTTGACTGTTGTCTTCCTCCTGATGTGGCTATACAACAGTTTCGGGTCAGTCTTGATTTTCGATGCTATGTCATTTTCATACTGTCGCTGGGCCTCCCTCCTTACCTGTGTGTACTCGTTCCTGGCTCTGTGACTGATCTCCCTATTTTCGTGTGTTCTCTGCCTTCTGTACTTTTTCCATTCTCTATTGCACTTTGTTTTTGCCTCCTTATACCGTCGGGTAAACCAGGGGCTCGTTCTGGTCTTCCCGTTGTTTCTGTTGCCCTTGGGAATAAACCTTTCCACTGCCTCCTTGCATTTTGTTGTTACATATTCCATCATTTCATTTACTGGCTTTCCTGCCAGTTCCCTGTCCCATGGGACCTCCTGCAGGAAGTTCCTCAACCCTATGTGTCCCCTCTTTTATAGTCAGGCTTTTCCCATTCAACTCCTGTTACTCTCTCCACTTGCAGCTCTACTATATATTCAAAGCACAGAACCACATGGTCGCTAGCTCCTAGGGGACTCTCATACATGATGTCCTCAATGTCTGAACTGCCCAGGGTGAACACAAGGTCCAATCTTGCTGGTTCATCCTCCCCTCTCACTCTGGTAGTGTCCTTAACATGTTGGTGCATGAGGTTTTCCAGCACCACGTCCATCATCTTGGCTCTCCATGTTTCGGGACCCCCAAGTGGCTCCAGGTTTTCCCAGTCAATCTCCCTGTGGTTGAAATCCCCCATAACCAGCAACTTTGCTCTGGAGTGAGCTCTTCTTGCCACCTCAGCAAGTGCGTCCACCATTGCTCTGTTGCTCTCTTCATATTCCTCTCTTGGCCTCCTGCAATGACCACCTTGTGTTCCCCAGACTGAAGTGTACCTACTATGTAGTCTCTTTCTCCCATCTCATCTATGCCTTCCATTTTCTCGAATTTCCATCTGTTTTTTTACTAGCAGAGCAACCCCACCTCCCCCTCTGCCCCTTCTATCTTTCCTCATGATCTGGTATCCTGGTGGGAAGATTGCATCTGTTATTGTCCCTGTGAGTTTTGTCTCTGTAACTGCTATGATGTCTGGGGACTTCTCATTGATTCTTTCTTGCCATTCCTCATGTTTATTCGTTAATCCATCTGCATTTGTGTACCAAACCTTCAACTTCTGTTCTAATACTGTAACTGTGGTGCAGGGGGTGGGAACAGAGGGATCGGTGTGTGATGGTTGGTTTGGATTGTTCAGTTGCCTTGGGGGTGTCGTGGCTGGGGCCCTTCTGCAGGTGTTTCTGGGGGTGTGCTTGTCCTTCCACTTGTTCCTGGGTTATTCTGCTCTCCTTTTGCATTTCCTCCCATTTCTCCTTTCGTTTCTGAACTCTCTCTTTCATCGTCCTCCTTTCCTCCTGTGTTCTGTCTCGATCGAGGTACACACTCATGAACTCCTGCCTGCCTCTCAGCCGTGCTTTCTCCTGCAGGATCATGGTTTGAGTTGATTCTGCCTTGAAAATTACTTTGAGAGGCCGATTCCTTTTCTCTGTGAACCACCCGATTCTCCGAAAATTTGCCACCTGGGTCATTTCCCCCTCGCCTATCACCTTCATGATACCTTCAATCACTTTTTTCTCCTCCTGCTTTCTTTCCTCATAAGTTTCCCCTTTAGCTTCGTCTAGCCCATAGACAAACACTGATCTCTCCCTTTCCACCTCCCACTGTGACTCCCATTGCATCCTCTGATGTGTTTTAGTTCCTTCCCATGGAGTGTTCCTGTGTGTGTGTGTGTGTGTGTGTGTGTGTGTGTGTGTGTGTGTGTGTGTGTGTGTGTTTGTGTGTGTGTGTGTGTGTGTGTGTGTGTGTGTGCGTGTGTGTGTGTGTGTAACTATATGTGTCTGAAAGGTAGGTAGAATTGTGTGTTGTGGTGAATAAATGTGTGTTTGCAGTGCTCCCTTACCTGGCCACACCCTCTTGTGACCTGACCCAAGCCTACCTACTTTTACTTCCACCTTGTTCTATAAATTACCAATTGCTATTCCTTATTGAGTATCTGATAGCTATTCTTTATCGTACTAGGAGAGTTGGACGGTTCACAATCAGCTTGGCGGTTAATTGGAAACCAAAACTCACACCCAACAACCATGCATAGGTGAATACTTGTGAACAGTGGTGACGTGTACTTAGCCCAGTGGTGACGTGTACTTAGCTCAGTGAAGACCTGTTTGTGTGCTCTTGAGTGGTGACCTGTACTTTGAGTGCTGACCTGTACTTAACTCTGTGAAGAAGTGTCTTGTTTGCTCCCGTGGACTGAACCAAGATGCCCTCCATCGAGCAACTTTACCAGCAACTTAAGGAAGAATTGAGGGCAGCGAAGATGGAGATACGGCGATTGACCGAGGAAAACAAGAGGATTCGTAGTAGTCCTCCTGTTTCGAGTCCTCAGGTCAAAAAGGGATCGTGGTCAGTGGTTGGACAGCAGGGGACGACGAAGTTGACGATCAAGAAGACGAATGGAAAGCCAGAAACGATGAAGAAGAAAGAGACTGCTGTAGAAACTCCCGTGGAAACCTCCAACGCATTCTCGGTGCTACCCGACGAATGTGAGTCTACTACTGGGATCGTCACGACGAACGACAACAAGGAAGGTAAGAATATTGTTGTTGTTGGGGATAGCCAGGTTAGATACATGGATAGGGCATTCTGCTTGAAGGACAGGAGTAGGAGACAAAGGGTATGCTTTCCTGGGGCTGGGATGGAGGACATTGTTAGCCGGCTTGACAACATCATGAACGGTAATGGGATCAATCCTATTATTTGCCTCAGTGCTGGAGGCAATGATGTAGGCAAGCGTAGAAGTGAGGATTTAGTTAGAAAGTTCAGGACAGCTATAGACATGATTAGGAAGAAGGGGGGGCGCCCTGTTATATGTGGCATTTTGCCAAGAAGAGGTGTTGGTAATGAATGGTTGTCCAGAGCAATTGGTATTAATTGTTGGCTGGATAAACACTGTAAGGATAATGTAGTACCATTCATTGACAACTGGGACAACTTCTATGGCCGAAATGACATGTATGCCAGGGATGGGGTTCACTTATCCAGGGCAGGTGTGGGTTTTCTTGCTAACTCAGTTGAGGGGGTTGTTAGGACTTTAAACTAGGATTAGTTAGAGGTATGGGTTTTGAAATGATTAATAATGAATATGGATATATTGACTTATGCTCTGATATTAAGAATCTTAATAGTAACTGTCATGGAGTAACTCTGGGTAATGATAATTTCAGAAATTGTGTAAAAACAAAGATGAATAGGAAAAATGTGCAGAAGAAAAAACATATGATGGTATTTTATGCTAACAGTCGAAGTGCAAGAAATAAAATTAATGAACTACGTTTGGTAGCATGTGCTGGGAACTTTGATATCATTGCATTAACTGAAACGTGGTATGATTTAAAGAGTCGGGATATGACTGCTGAGTGTAATATTCAGGGATTTAAGTTATTCAATGTGGATAGATGTAATGGGAAGGGGGGAGGAGTTGCATTGTATGTTCGAGAAAATATTAATTGTTGCATAAAAAAGGTATAAAAATAGATGGAGCAGTAACAGAGTCTGTTTGGGTAGAGTTCGTGGAGGGTCAAGAAAAACTAATTCTAGGTGTAATATACCGACCTCCAGGCTTGGATCACGATAGAGGGAGACTTCTTTGGGACGAAATTGTTAGGGCTTCTGGACACAGTAACGTAGTCATAGTAGGGGACTTTAACTTTAGCCAAATTGACTGGAATTCTTTGACAGGTAATCTAGAGTCCAGTGACTTCATGGAAACAGTTCAGGACTGTTTTCTGAAACAGAGTGTAACTGAACCTACCAGGGGTAATAATTTGCTAGACCTAGTCTTGTCAAATAAGGAAACACTCGTGAATAATCTGGAGATCACTGAAGAGCTTGGCGCAAATGATCACAAATCCATCACCTTTAGCATTAATTGGGAATGCAAGAATAATGATAATACAGTAAAAATCCCCGATTTTCGTTCTGCCGATTATAATGGACTTAGGGAACATCTGTCTAATCTTGATTGGGGTTATTTAGCTAATGATTTTATTGACGATAATCATACTTATGAATATGAAGGGATCTGCTTTTATGATTGTTTTCTTAATAATGTACACAGTGCCCAGAGTATATACATTCCCCAGAGAGAAATTAGGTCTAATAATAACGATCCCAAATGGGTTAACAGGAGGCTAAAGCATCTATTAGGGGAGAAAAGGGGAATTTATAGGCGCATCAGAAGAGGAGAGGTTAACCTTACTGACCAATATGTTCAGCTTAAAAGAGAAGTAAAAAAGGCGATTAGAAAGGCTAAACGTGACTATGAAATTAGAGTTGCTAATGAATCAGACTAATCCAAAGGGGTTCTTTCAAGTGTATAGGACGAAGGTGAAGGAAAAAGTAGGACCTCTGAAATCTGGGAATGGACAGCTGACGGATAATGAACTGGAAATGTGTTCCTTATTTAATGACTATTTTTTGTCAGTTTTTACACAGGAAGATGTAAATGAGATTCCAGTAATTAACAATTATTTAGTTCCTGATGAATTTAAGTTAACTAATATTACTGTCACGAGGGACATGGTTATTAAACAGATAGACAAACTGAAACAAAATAAGTCCCCGGGACCCGATGAGTTGTTTTCAAGGATACTTAAGGAATGCAAGATGGAGCTTAGTCAGCCATTAACGAGTGTATTCAATGCGTCCATCCTTACCAGTGTTGTGCCAGAGATGTGGAAGATGGCTAATGTGGTTCCTATATTCAAATCAGGGGATAAGTCCACTCCTTCAAATTACCGTCCAATAAGCCTGACATCTATAGTGGGCAAGTTATTAGAATCAATTATAGCTGACATTATCAGAAGTCACCTTGAATAGCATAACTTGATAAATGAATCTCAGCATGGATTCACGAGAGGTCGTTCCTGCCTGACAAACTTACTGACGTTCTTCAATAGAACATTTGAGGCAGTTGACAGTGATAAGGAATATGATATTGTTTATTTGGATTTTAGTGGCAGCTCATGGTATAGGAGGTAAAGTTCTAGCATGGATTGAGGCATGGCTTACCAATAGAAAGCAGAGAGTTACCATTAATGGAGTGAAATCTGAATGGGGATTAGTCACTAGTGGCGTTCCACAAGGATCAGTTTTAGGCCCTCTCTTGTTCATAATTTACATTAATGACCTTGATGAAGGGATTACTAGTGACATGAGTAAGTTTGCTGATGATACAAAGATAGGCCGTATAATTCACTCTGAGGAGGATATCAATGAACTCCAGGACGATTTGAACAAATTAATGTCTTGGTCTGAGAAATGGCAGATGAAGTTTAATGTGGATAAGTGTAAGGTACTTGCCCTTGGTAATGAAAATAACCCTCGAAGCTATAATCTAGGTGAAGTAGAGCTTGGTCATACAGAATGTGAAAAAGACTTGGGAGTCATGGTAAGCAGAAATCTAAAGCCAAGACAGCAGTGCCTCAGTGTGCGCAACAAGGCCAACAGATTACTTGGATTTATCTCAAGAAGTATAAGTAACAGAAGTCCAAAAGTTATTTTACAGCTCTATACATCACTAGTGAGGCCTCATTTAGATTATGCTGCTCAGTTTTGGTCCCCTTACTACAGGATGGACATAGACTCATTAGAGAACATACAGAGAAGAATGACTAAAATGATTTACTGTGTAAGGAACCTCCCGTATGAAGATAGACTTAAAGCCTTAAATCTCCACTCTCTGGAGAGGCGTAGAATGAGGGGAGATATCATTGAAGTGTATAAGTGGATGACGGGCATAAACAAGGGAGACATTAATAAAGTACTGAGGGTGTCGAACCAGGTAAGAACCAGGAATAATGGATTTAAGTTGGATAAATTTAGATTTAGAAAGGACATAGGTAAGTACTGGTTTTCTAACAGAGTTGTAGATGCGTGGAACAGTCTTCCCAGTGGGGTGATAGAGGCTAGGACCTTGGGTAGCTTTAAGAAGAGACTGGACAAATATATGAGCGGGAGGGGCTGGGTTTGATTGGTGTTGGGGGGTGCGGGAGTTGTTTCTTGAGTAGCTTTAGGTAGATGTCGTTTTGATAAGGACCTGCCTCGTATGGACCAGTAGGCCTTCTGCAGTGTTCCTACATTCTTATGTTCTTATGTTCTTATGAACAGCCTGTAGATTGTCCAGCTCAATGTGATGTCCTGGCATAGATCCACCTCTGTTTCTTCTTGATATATAATATACCCTATTCATTGTATATCTTTCACTGGTCACACATTTGTTTCACTTTATTATCTGTCTTGGGTGACACGTAACAACGTCGCCTGGAGCACACTAGGCCTACCCACTCTGAATGCGCCACCAAGTATCACTTATGTGGCTCAGGGCAAATTGTAAATTGCTTCAAGGATTGTTCACTACCTTGATGCACTTAACGACCTTTGCAGTACACTTGGGTAGCCCTCAAAAATACTTATATTCATGGAACAAGGGAGGCTTGACTCGTGCACGCGGTGTCCCACGTGTATTCACCTATTTGTGGTTGCAGGGGTCGATTCATAGCTCCTGGCCCTGCCTCTTCACTGATTGCTACTAGGTCCTCTCTCTCCCTGCTCCATGAGCTTTATCATACCTCGCCTTAAAACTATGTATGGTTCCTGTCTCCATTACGTCACTTTCTAGGCTATTCCATGGCCTGACTACTCTATGACTGAAGAAATACTTCCTAACATCCCTTTGATTCATCTGAGTCTTCAACTTTCAATTGTTTCTGTGTCCCATCTCTGGAACATCCCATCTTTGTCCACCTTGTCTATTCCGCGCAGTCTTTTATATGTTGTTATCATGTCTCCCCTGGCCCTCCTGTCCTCCAGTGTCGTCAGGCCGATTTCACTCAACCTTTCATCGTAGGACAATCCCCGTAGCTCTGGGACTAGTCTTGTTGCAAACCTTTGCACTTTCTCTAATTTCTTGACGTGCTTGACCAGGTGTGGATTCCAAACTGGTGCTGCATGCTCCAGTATGGGCCTGACATAAATGGTATACAGTTTTGAACGATTCCTTACTGAGGTATCGAAATGCTATCCATAGGTTTGCCAGACGCCCATATGCTGCAGCAGTTATCTGATTGATGTGCGCCTCAGGAGATATGCTCGGTGTTATACTCACCCCCAGATCTTTTTCCTTGAGTGAGGTTTGCAGTCTTTGGCCATCTAGACCATATTGTGTCTGCGGTCTTCTTTGCCATTCCCCAATCTTCATGACTTTGCATTTGGCAGGGTTAAACTCAAGGAGCCAGTTGCTGGACCAGGCTTGTAGCCTGTCCAGATCTCTTTGTAGTCCTGCCTGATCCTCGTCCGATTTGATTCTTCTCATTAACTTCACATCATCTGCAAACAAGGACACTTCTGAGTCTATCCCTTCCATTATGTCATTCACATATACCAAAAACAGCACAGGTCCTAGGACTGACCCCTGTGGAACCCCACTTGTCACAGGCGCCCACTCTGACACCTCGCCACGTACCATGACTCATTGTTGCCTCCCTGTCAGGTATTCTCTGATCCATTGCAGTGCCTTTCCTGTTGTGTGTGCCTGATCCTCTAACTTTTGCAGCAACCTCTTGTGAGGAACTGTGCCGAAGGCCTTCTTGAGGTCCAAAAAAATGCAGTCGATCCACCCCTCTCTCTCGTCTTACTTCTGTCACCTTGTCATAAAACTCCAGTAGGTTTGTGACACAGGATTTTCCTTCCCTGAAACCGTGTTGGTTGTCAATTATACACTTGTTTCTTTCCAGGTGCTCCACCACTCTCCTCCTGATGATCTTCTGCATGACTATGCATACTATACACGTTAGTGATACAGGTCTCTAGTTTAGTGCCTCATGTCTGTCTCCCTTTTTAAAAATTGGGACTACATTTGCCATCTTCCATACCTCAGGGAGTTGCCCAGTTTCAATGGATGTGTTGATCTTTGTTAATGGCACACACAGCATCTCTGCTCCCTCTCTAAGGACCCATGGAGAGATGTCTGGTCCCACCTCCTTTGAGGTGTCAAGTTCACATAGCAGCTTCTTCACCTCCTCCTTGGTTATGTGTACCTCATCCAGCACTTGTTGGTGTACACCTCTGTTCTGATTTCCTGGAGTCCTACTGGTTTCCACTGTAAATACTTCTTTAAATCTCGTGTTGAGCTCCTGACATACCTCTCGGTCGTTTCTTGTGAGCTCCCCATCACCCTTCTTCAGTCTGATTGCCTGGTCCTTGACTGTTGTTTTCCTCCTGATGTGGCTATACAACAGCTTCGAGTCAGGCTTGACTTTCGATGCTATGTCATTTTCATATTGTCGCTGAGCCTCCCTTCTTGTCTGTGCATATTCGTTTCTGGCTCTTCATCTAATCTCTTTATTGTGTGTGTGTGTGTGTGTGTGTACTCACCTAGTTGAGGTTGCAGGGGTCGAGTCCAAGCTCCTGGCCCCGCCTCTTCACTGGTCGCTACTAGGTCACTCTCCCTGAACCATGAGCTTTATCGTACCTCTGCTTAAAGCTATGTATGGATCCTGCCTCCACTACATCGCTTCCCAAACTATTCCACTTCCTGACTACTCTGTGGCTGAAGAAATACTTCCTAACATCCCTTTGATTCATCTGTGTCTTCAGCTTCCAACTGTGTCCCCGTGTTGCTGTGTCCAGTCTCTGGAACATCCTGTCTTTGTCCACCTTGTCAATTCCTCTCAGTATTTTGTAAGTCGTTATCATGTCCCCCCTATCTCTCCTGTCCTCCAGTGTGTGTGTGTGTGTGTGTGTGTGTGTGTGTGTGTGTGTGTGTGTGTGTGTGTGTGTGTGTGTGTGTGTGTGTGTGTGTGTGTGTGTGTGTGTGTGTGTGTGTGTGTGTGTGTACTCACCTAATTGTACTCACCTAATTGAGGTTGCAGGGGTCGAGACTCAGCTCCTGGCCCCGCCTCTTCAGTGATTGCTACTAGGTGTGTGTGTGTGTGTCACTATATGAGTGTGGGTTTATTAAGGGTATGAAAAGTAGTGGTGGGATTGTGTGTTATGGTGTATGAGTATGTATGTGGAGTTTGTGTTTGACACGTAGTCTACAGTGCTCTACCTGACCTGATCCACAGCCACCTGACCTGATCCACAGCCACCTGGCCAGACCCACACTCACCTACTAGCTTATGTCTTCAATGCTTCACCTGTGTGCTCGCCCCGTTCTACCATGAATTACCAATTGCTATTTGTTATTGACTACCTGATATCCTATTCTTTATCGTACTAGGAGAGTTGGACCATTCACAAACAGCTTGGCGGTTAATTTGAACTCACACCCAACTCGAAGTGATGTCCTGGTGACTATCCACTTCCCTTTCTTGTCGATACATAAACTATTCACTGTATTTCTTTCACTGGTGTGTGTGTGTGTGTGTGTGTGTGTATGTGTGTCGTGCCGAATACGTAAAATTGGTCAATTAGCAAGAACTCATTTGAAATTAAGTCGTTTCTAAATTTTACTCTTATACAGTTAAAGACATATTTTTTATTTGTTTTAATGTAAAAATTAATAATTTTGTACCAAAAGAACCTTAGAAAACTTACCTAACGTTTATTATATAAAGCACAATTTAATTTAGCCTGATGCAACTAAATATATTGTAGATAGGCTTACAATAATTTAATAATAAACAAACACAATCAACTATATATTTTTTCGATAGCTTTAGAATGATTTTTGCAAAATTATTGCTGTATTCGGCAACACGGGCATTGCTATTTAAGCCAAAATTGCAAGTTTTACGTATCCAGTTTGACACACACACACACACACACACACACACACACACACACTGCCCCCTCCCCACCAACCTCTCACTCCTTCCCCTGATCCCCCCCCTCTCTCAGTCACCCTCCTCCTCCCCACCTCTCCCTCCTTCCCCCTCTCCCTCTCCCATTCACCCCATTACTTCTCCCTCCTTCTCACTCCCCATATTCCCCCCTAAATCCCCCTCCCCACCCCTCTCTCCCATATAGCCACTGTCCACAGTTCCTCCTCTACCTCCCCCCCCACACTCTGACAAACACACTACTAACCTAACACACAGAATTACGTAAGTTTTCCATTCTGAGGCATTCAAAATAAAAAAAAAATGGGTTGCCAGAGAGCAGGAAGGAAAACCAAGGGGCAGGAGGATGAATCTGCAAAGGAAGATTGGGCAGCAGAGCTCACAAGAAGGGAACATGAATGGGAAAAGAAACTAGAAGAACTTAGCATGAGAATGGAAGAGAGGATAGATACGGAAAGCAGGAAGTGGGAGATGCAAGTCATAGTAGCAGAGGCTAGGATACAGACATTAGAAGAGGAACTGAAAAATCTGAAACAGCCTAAAGAACTAGAGAACATTTTGGGATTGACATCAGAGACTGCTACCTCAGTCACAAATAAGGGGACTGTAGGGAAAGGAGCAAAACTGTAAGTAGAAGCTCTATCAGAGGGGACTGTAATAAATGAAAGATCTAAGCTATATGTGGAGGCCCTAACAGCCCACAGCAGAGCCCAGGGAAAGCCGAGAAGGGAAAATGACAGGCCACAGAGCCCAAGTACAATAGATAGTGAAACTGAAGAAAGGAAAGCTGCAATGGAGGAAATTAAATTGAATGAGTGGATACACAAGGATATGCAGTGGGAGAATGAAAGGAAGAGGTCAATCTTTGTGTATAGGCTCCAGGAAGTTGAAGGGGAAACATATGAAGCAAGAAAACAAGGGAAAAAAAAGCAATTGAAAGCATAAAAGCAATAGGAGAAGATGACATGACCCAGCTGGAAAATTTTCGGAGAATAGGGGGGTTTGCAAGAAGAAGAACAGGGCTTATGAAAGTGACTTTCAAGGCAGAATCGACTTGGAACAGGATCCTGCAGGAGAAAGCAAGATTAAGGGATATGCCGGCATACAGGAAGGTGTATCTCGACCGCAACAGAACACGAGAAGGCAGAAACTGAGAAAGATGGTACAAAGGAGGAAAGAGAGGGGATGGAGGAGACAGACAGGAGATCCCAGACCCAGAAAGATCAAATACAGCCTCCCTTACAACTTCCTATAGAAGCCCCCCAACCAGGTCAACCCCAGTGCAACCAAACATTCTAAACCAAAACACTCATGCCATATCCAATGCCCCCACCCACTGCATTACAAACTCCACCCCCACAGCAACCACCCATAGTTTCTCATCAGGTCTCCCACTTCCTCAACCCTAATATACCTCCCAAACCACAGTCTTAGAAAAGAAGTTGAAGGTGTGGTATACAAATGCAGATGGAATAACAAATAAGTGTGAGGAGTGGCATGAAAGAATCAAGGAGACATCCCCAGACATAATAGCACTCACAGAAACAAAACTCACCAGCAAAATAACAGATGCAATCTTCCCATCCGGATATCAAATCCTCAGGAAAGACAGAGGGAGGAGAGGGGGAGGAGGAGTTGCACTGCTCATTAAAAACCAGTGGGGTTTTGAGAAAATGGAAGGAATGGATGGCACGGGCAAAAGGGACTACTTAGTAGGAACAATCCAGTCTGAGGGACATAAGGTGATAATTGCAGTAATGTACAACCCACCACAGAACTGCAGGAGGCCAAGAGAAGAATATGATGAGAGCAACAGAGCAATGGTCGACACACTAGCCGAGGTGGCCAGAAGAGCACACATGGGGGGAGCAAAGTTACTAGTTATGGGTGATTTCAATCACAAGGAGATTGACTGGGAAAACCTGCAGCCCCATGAGGGTCCTGAAACATGGAGAACCAAGATGATGGATGTGGTACTGGAAAACCTCATGCATCAACATGTTAGAGACACTACCAGAGAGAGAGGTGAGGATGATCCAGCAAGACTGGACCTTGTATTCTCCTTAAGTAGCTCGGACATCGAGGATATCATGTATGAAAGGCCCCTAGGAGCTAGTGATCATGTGGTTCTGTGCTCTGACTACATAGTTGAGCTTCAAGTAGAGAGAGTAGCAGGAATAGGATGGGAAAAACCAAACTACAAAAGGGGGAACTACTCAGGCATGAGGAACTTCCTGCAAGACATTCAGTGGGAGAGAGAACTGACAGGAAAACCAGTACAAGAAATGGACTATGTGGCAACAAAATGCAAGGAGGCAGAGGAAAGGTTTGTTCCCAAGGGAAACAGAAATAATGGGAAGAACAGAACGAGTCCTTGGTTCACCCAAAGGTGTAGGGAGGCAAAAACTAGGTGTACTAGAGAATGGAAAAGGTACAGAAGACAGAGAACTCAGGAAAATAAAGAGATTAGCCGAAGAGCCAGAAACGAATATGCACAGATAAGAAGGGAGGCTCAGCGACAATATGAAAATGACATAGCATCGAAAGTCAAGTCTGACCCGAAGCTGTTGTATAGCCACATCAGGAGAAAAACAACAGTCAAGGACCAGGTAATCAGATTGAGGAAGGGTGATGGGGAGCTCACAAGAAACGACCGAGAGGTATGTCAGGAGCTCAACACGAGATTTAAAGAAGTATTTACAGTGGAAACCAGTAGGACTCCAGGAAATCAGAACAGGGGGGTACACCAACAAGTGCTGGATGAGGTACACATAACCAAGGAGGAGGTGAAGAAGCTGCTATGTGAACTTGACACCTCAAAGGCGGTGGGACCAGACATCTCTCCATGGGTCCTTAGAGAGGGAGCAGAGATGCTGTGTGTGCCATTAACAAAGATCTTCAACACATCCATTGAAACTGGGCAACTCCCTGAGGTATGGAAGATGGCAAATGTAGTCCCAATTTTTAAAAAGGGAGACAGACATGAGGCATTAAACTAGAGACCTGTATCACTAACGTGTATAGTATGCAAAGTCATGCAGAAGGTCATCAGGAGGAGAGTGGTGGAGCACCTGGAAAGAAACATGTGTATAATTGACAACCAGCACGGTTTCAGGGAAGGAAAATCCTGTGTCACAAACCTACTGGAGTTTTATGACAAGGTGACAGAAGTAAGACGAGAGAGAGGGGTGGATCGACTGCATTTTTTTGGGCTGCAAGAAGGCCTTCGACACAGTTCCTCACAAGAGGTTACTGCAAAAGTTAGAGGATCAGGCACACATAACAGGAAAGGCACTGCAATGGATCAGAGAATATCTGACATGGAGGCAACAACGAGTCATGGTACGTGACGAGGTGTCAGAGTGGGCGCCTGTGACGAGCGGGGTTCCACAGGGGTCAGTCCTAGGACCTGTGCTGGACAAGCTCCTCAAATCAGTGCCTGACTAGCCGGGCTGTGGTTCGTACGTTGGACTGCGTGCAGCTAGCAGTAACAGCCTGGCTGATCAAGTTATGATCCTCCATTAGGAATACAAATATTTTCAATTCCATTTGGAATGCAGTCAAAAATTTCAGGAAAAAACCATGAGTGAAGTCCGGCACAAAGTTTGTTGTGTTTGTGACATTCTTAATACAACTGTTGGAAAAATGTTGTATTATGTTTTGTGTTGTTGTTGTGAAGGAGAAATATTGAGTTTATATCAGAGCTCAGAGTACCATTGTTGGTAAGCTGAGATTATGATACCACTCCCACTACACCCTCCACCACTCCCACTACACCCTCCACCACTCCCACTACACCCTCCACCACTCCCACTACACCCTCCACCACTCCCACTACACCCTCCACCACTCCCACTACACCCTCCACCACTCCCACTACACCCTCCACCACTCCCACTACACCCTCCACCACTCCCACTACACCCTCCACCACTCCCACTACACCCTCCACCACTCCCACTACACCCTCCACCACTCCCACTACACCCTCCACCACTCCCACTACACCCTCCACCACTCCCACTACACCCTCCACCACTCCCACTACACCCTCCACCACTCCCACTACACCCTCCACCACTCCCACTACACCCTCCACCACTCCCACTACACCCTCCACCACTCCCACTACACCCTCCACCACTCCCACTACACCCTCCACCACTCCCACTACACCCTCCACCACTCCCACCTCCACCACTCCCACTACACCCTCCACCACTCCCACTACACTACACCTCCACCACTCCCACTACACCCTCCACCACTCCCACTACACCCTCCACCACTCCCACTACCCTCCACCCTCCACCACTCCCACTACACCCTCCACCACTCCCACTACACCCTCCACCACTCCCACTACACCCTCCACCACTCCCACTACTACCCTCCACCACTCCCACTACACCCTCCACCACTCCCACTATACCCTCCACCACTCCCACTCCACCACCCCACTATACCCTCCACAACTCCCACTACACCCTCCACCACTCCCACTACACCCTCCACCACTCCCACTACACCCTCCACCACTCCCACTACACCCTCCACCACTCCCACTACACCCTCCACCACTCCCACTACACCCTCCACCACTCCCACTACACCCTCCACCACTCCCACTACACCCTCCACCACTCCCACTACACCCTCCACCACTCCCACTACACCCTCCACCACTCCCACTACACCCTCCACCACTCCCACTACACCCTCCACCACTCCCACTACACCCTCCACCACTCCCACTACACCCTCCACCACTCCCACTACACCCTCCACCACTCCCACTACACCCTCCACCACTCCCACTATACCCTCCACCACTCCCACTATACCCTCCACCACTCCCACTACACCCTCCACCACTCCCACTATACCCTCCACCACTCCCACTACACCCTCCACCACTCCCACTACACCCTCCACCACTCCCACTATACCCTCCACCACTCCCACTACACCCTCCACCACTCCCACTACACCCTCCACCACTCCCACTATACCCTCCACCACTCCCACTACACCCTCCACCACTCCCACTACACCCTCCACCACTCCCACTACACCCTCCAACACTCCCACTACACCCTCCACCACTCCCACTACACCCTCCACCACTCCCACTACACCCTCCACCACTCCCACTACACCCTCCACCACTCCCACTACACCCTCCACCACTCCCACTATATCCTCCATCACTCCCACTACACCCTCCACCGCCCCCACTATATCCTCCACCACTCCCACTACACCCTCCACCACTCCCACTATACCCTCCACCACTCCCACTACACCCTCCACCACTCCCACTATACCCTCCACCACTCCCACTACACCCTCCACCACTGCCAACATACCCTCCATCACTCCCACTACACCCTCCACCACTCCCACTATATCCTCTACCACTCCAACTACACCCTCCACCACTCCCACTATACCCTCCACCACTCACACTACACCCTCTACCACTCCCACTATACCCTCCACCACTCACACTACACCCTCCACCACTCCCACTATACCCTCCACCACTCCCACTACACCCTCCACCACTGCCAACATACCCTCCATCACTCCCACTACACCCTCCACCGCCCCCACTATATCCTCCACCACTCCCACTACACCCTCCACCACTCCCACTATATCCTCCATCACTCCCATTACACCCTCCACCACTCCCACTATACCCTCCACCACTCCCACTATTCCCTCCACCACTCCCACTACACCCTCCACCACTCCCACTATACCCTCCACCACTCCCACTACACCCTCCACCACTCCCATTATACCCTCCACCACTCCCACTATACCCTCCACCATTCCCGCTACACCCTCCACCACTCCCACTATAACCTCCACAACACCCACTACACCCTCCACCACTCCCACTATACCCTGCACCACTCCCACTACACCCTCCACCACTCCCATTATATCCTCCACCACTCCCACTACACCCTCCACCACTCCCACTACACCCTCCACCACTCCCAATACACCCTCCACCACTCCCACTATATCCACCACTCCCACTACACCCTCCACCACTCCCACTACACCCTCCACCACTCCCACTATACCCTCCACCACTCCCACTACACCCTCCACCACTCCCATTATACCCTCCACCACTCCCACTACACCCTCCACCACTCCCACTACACCCTCCACCACTCCCACTACAACCTCCACCACTCCCACTATATCCTCCACCACTTCCACTACACCCTCCACCACTCCCACTACACCCTCCACCACTCCCTCTACACCCTCCACCACTCCCACTACACCCTCCACCACTCCCACTATACCCTCCACCACTCCCACTACACCTTCCACCACTCCCACTACACCCTCCACCACTCCCACTACCCCCTCCACCACTCCCACTGCACCCTCCACCACTCCCACTATACCCTCAACCACTCCCACTACACCACTCCCAATACACCCTCCATCACTCCCAATATACCCTCCACCACTCCCACTCCACCACCCCCGCTACACCCTCCCCCACTCCCACTACACCCTCCACCCCTCCCACTCCACCACTCCCACTACACCCTCCACCACTCCCACTACACCCTCCACCACTCCCACTACACCCTCCACCACTTCCACTACACCCTCCACCACTCCCACAGCACCCTCCACCACTCCTACTCCACTGCCACTACACCCTCCACCACTTCCACTACACCCTCCACCACTTCCACTACACCCTCCACCACTCCCACAGCACCCTCCACCACACCTACTCCACCACTACCGCTACACCCTCCACCACTTCCACTACACCCTCCACCACTCCCACTACACCCTCCACCCCTCCCACTCCACCACTCCCACTACACCCTCCACCACTCCCACTACACCCTCCACCACTTCCACTACACCCTGCACCACTCCCACTACACCCTCCACCCCTCCCACTCCACCACTCCTACTCCACTGCCACTACACCCTCCACCACATCCACTACACCCTCCACCACTTCCACTACACCCTCCACCACTCCCACAGCACCCTCCACCACACCTATTCCACCACTACCGCTACACCCTCCACTACTTCCACTACACCCTCCACCGCTCCCACTACACCCTCCACCACTCCTACTCCACCGCTCCCACTACACCCTCCACCACTTCCACTACACCCTCCACCACTCCCACAGCACCCTCCACCACTCCCATTCCCCCTTTACCACTCTCATTCCACTCCCACTCCCCTCCACCATTCCTGCTCCCTCTCCACCTCTCTCCCTCCCACCACTACTGCCACTCCCACCTCCACCACTCCCTCCTCCACCACTCCCTTCTCCACCACTTCCACCTCCACCACTCCCTCATCACCACCACTCCCACCTCCACCACTCCCACCTCCACCACTCCCTCCTCCACCACTCCCTCCTCCACCACTCCCACCTCCACCATTCCCTCCTCCACCACTCCCACCTCCACCACTCCTTTCTCCACCACTCCCACCTCCACCACTCCCACTACACCCTCCACCACTCCCACTACACCCTCCACCACTCACACTACACCCTCTACCACTCCCACTACACCCTCCACCACTCCCACTACACCCTCCACCACTCCCACTACACCCTCCACCACTCCCACTACACCCTCCACCACTCCCACTACACCCTCCACCACTCCCACTACACCCTCCCACACTCCCACTACACCCTCCACCAATCCCACTACACCCTCCACCACTCCCACTACACCCTCCACCACTCCCACTACACCCTCCACCACTCCACACCCTCCACCACTCCACACCCTCCACCACTCCACACCCTCCACCACTCCACACACTCCACCACTCCACTCCACCACTCCACACCCTCCACCACTCCACACCCTCCACCACTCCACACACTCCACCACTCCACTCCACACCCTCCACCACTCCCACTACACCCTCCACCACTCCCACTATACCCTCCACCACTCCCACTACACCCTCCACCACTCCCACTACACCCTCCACCACTCCCACTACACCCTCCACCACTCCCACTACACCCTCCACCACTCCCACTACACCCTCCACCACTCCCACTACACCCTCCACCACTCCCACTACACCCTCCACCACTCCCACTACACCCTCCACCACTCCCACTATATCCTCCATCACTCCCACTACACCCTCCACCGCTCCCACTACACCCTCCACCACTCCCACTATACCCTCCACCACTCCCACTACACCCTCCACCACTCCCACTATACCCTCCACCACTCCACTACACCCTCCACCACTACATACCCTCTCCACTCCCACTACACCCTCCACCACTCCCACTATACCCTCCACCACTCCCACTACACCCTCCACCACTCCCACTATACCCTCCACCACTCCCACAACACCCTCCACCACTCCCACTACACCCTCCACCACTCCCACTATACCCTCCACCACTCCCACTACACCCTCCACCACTACCCTCCACTCCCACTACACCCTCCACCACTCCCACTAAACCCTCCACCACTCCCACTATACCCTCCACCACTCCCACTACACCCTCCACCACTCCCACTACACCCTCCACCACTCCCACTATACCCTCCACCACTCCCACTATACCCTCCACCACTCCCACTACACCCTCCACCACTCCCACTACACCCTCCACCACTCCCACTACACCCTCCACCACTCCCACTATACCCTCCACCACTCCCACTACACCCTCCACCACTCCCACTATACCCTCCACCCTCCACCACTCCCACTACACCCTCCACCACTCCCACTATACCCTGCACCCTCCACCACTCCCCACTCCCATACACCCTCCACCACTCCCACTATACCCTCCACCACTCCCACTATACCCTCCACCACTCCCACTATCCACCCTCCACCACTCCCACTACACCCTCCACCACTCCCACTACACCCTCCACCACCCTCCCACTACACCCTCCACCACTCCCACTACACCCTCCACTATATCCTCCACCACTCCACTACTATACCCTCCACCACTCCCACTACCACCCTCCACCACTCCCACTATACCCTCCACCACTCCCACTACACCTTCCACCCTCCCACTACACCCTCCACCACTCCCACTACCCCCTCCACCACTCCCACTGCACCCTCCACCACTCCCACTATACCCTCACCCTCCACTACACTCCCACTCCATACTCCTCCACCACTCCCACTCCACCACCCCCGCTACACCCTCCACCACTCCCACTACACCCTCCACCCCTCCCACTCCACCACTCCCACTACACCCTCCACCACTCCCACTACACCCTCCACCACTCCCACTACACCCTCCACCACTTCCACTACACCCTCCACCACTCCCACAGCACCCTCCACCACTCCTACTCCACTGCCACTCCACCCTCCACCACTTCCACTACACCCTCCACCACTTCCACTACACCCTCCACCACTCCCACAGCACCCTCCACCACACCTACTCCACCACTACCGCTACACCCTCCACCACTTCCACTACACCCTCCACCACTCCCACCACTACCCCTCCCACCCTCCACCACTCCCACTACACCCTCCACCACTCCCACTACACCCTCCACCCCTCCCACTCCACCACTCCTACTCCACTTCCACTACACCCTCCACCACTCCCACTACACCCTCCACAACTCCCACTATACCCTCCACCACTCCCACTACACCCTCCACCACTCCTACTCCACTGCCACTACACCCTCCACCACATCCACTACACCCTCCACCACTTCCACTACACCCTCCACCACTCCCACAGCACCCTCCACCACTCCCATTTCCCCTTTACCACTCTCATTCCACTCCCACTCCCCTCCACCATTCCTGCTCCCTCTCCACCTCTCTCCCTCCCACCACTACTGCCACTCCCACCTCCACCATTCCCTCCTCCACCACTCCCACCTCCAACACTCCCTTCTCCACCACTCTCACCTCCCCCACTCCCTCATCCCCACCACTCCCACCTCCACCACTCCCTCCTCCACCACTCCCACCTCCACCACTCCCACCTCCACCACTCCCACCTCCACCACTCCCTCCTCCACCACTCCCTTCTCCACCACTTCCACCTCCACCACTCCCTCATCACCACCACTCCCTCCTCCACCACTCCCACTCCACTCACAGAGACACAAGCAATATTTATATCACTCACAGAAACACAATGTTTATAGCTCTCACAGAGACACAAGCAATGTTTATAGCTCTCACAGAGACACAAGCAATGTTTATAGCTCTCACAGAGACACAAGCAATGTTTATAGCTCTCACAGAGACACAAGCAATGTTTATAGCTCTCACAGAGACACAAGCAATGTTTATAGCTCTCACAGAGACACAAGCAATGTTTATAGCTCTCACAGAGACACAAGCAATGTTTATAGCTCTCACAGAGACACAAGCAATGTTTATAGCACTCAGAGAGACACGAGCAATGTTTATAGCTCTCCCAGAGACACAAGCAATGTTTATACCTCTCACAGAGACACAAGCAATGTTTATAGCACTCAGAGAGACACGAGCAATGTTTATAGCTCTCCCAGAGACACAAGCAATGTTTATAGCTCTCACAGAGACACAAGCAATGTTTATAGCTCTCCCAGAGACACAAGCAATGTTTATACCTCTCACAGAGACACAAGCAATGTTTATAGCACTCAGAGAGACACGAGCAATGTTTATAGCTCTCCCAGAGACACAAGCAATGTTTATAGCTCTCACAGAGACACAAGCAATGTTTATAGCACTCAGAGAGACACGAGCAATGTTTATAGCTCTCCCAGAGACACAAGCAATGTTTATAGCTCTCACAGAGACACAAGTAATGTTTATAGCACTCAGAGAGACACGAGCAATGTTTATAGCTCTCCCAGAGACACAAGCAATGTTTATAGCTCTCACAGAGACACAAGTAATGTTTATAGCACTCAGAGAGACACGAGCAATGTTTATAGCTCTCCCAGAGACACAAGCAATGTTTATAGCTCTCACAGAGACACAAGTAATGTTTATAGCACTCAGAGAGACACGAGCAATGTTTATAGCTCTCCCAGAGACACAATGTTTATAGCTCTCCCAGAGACACAAGCAATGTTTATAGCTCTCACAGAGACACAAGTAATGTTTATAGCACTCAGAGAGACACGAGCAATGTTTATAGCTCTCCCAGAGACACAAGCAATGTTTATAGCTCTCACAGAGACACAAGTAATGTTTATAGCTCTCCCAGAGACACAAGCAATGTTTATAACGCTCACAGAGACACAAGCAATGTTTATAATGCAGAGATATACACTAGCGATGTTTATAATGCACACAAAGATACAAGCAATGTTTATAGTGCTCACAGAGACGCAAGCAATGTTTATAGCGCTCATGGAGACACACACAAGCAATGTTTACAGCGGTCAAGGAGACACACACAAGCAATGTTTACAGCGGTCAAGGAGACACACACAAGCAATGTTTACAGCGGTCAAGGAGACACACACAAGCAATGTTTACAGCGGTCAAGGAGACACACACAAGCAATGTTTACAGCGGTCAAGGAGACACACACAAGCAATGTTTACAGCGGTCAAGGAGACACACACAAGCAATGTTTACAGCGGTCAAGGAGACACACACAAGCAATGTTTACAGCGGTCAAGGAGACACACACAAGCAATGTTTACAGCGGTCAAGGAGACACACACAAGCAATGTTTACAGCGGTCAAGGAGACACACACAAGCAATGTTTACGGCGGTCAAGGAGACACACACAAGCAATGTTTATAGTGCTCACAGAGACACAAGCAATGTTTACGGCGGTCAAGGAGACACACACAAGCAATGTTTACAGCGGTCAAGGAGACACACACATGCAATGTTTACAGCGGTCAAGGAGACACACACAAGCAATGTTTACAGCGGTCAAGGAGACACACACAAGCAATGTTTACAGCGGTCAAGGAGACACACACAAGCAATGTTTACAGCGGTCAAGGAGGCACACACAAGCAATGTTTACAGCGGTCAAGGAGACACACACAAGCAATGTTTACAGCGGTCAAGGAGACACACACAAGCAATGTTTACAGCGGTCATGGAGACACACACAAGCGATGTTTACAGCGGTCAAGGAGACACACACAAGCAATGTTTACAGCGGTCAAGGAGACACACACAAGCAATGTTTACAGCGGTCAAGGAGACACACACAAGCAATGTTTACGGCGGTCAAGGAGACACACACAAGCAATGTTTATAGTGCTCACAGAGACACAAGCAATGTTTACGGCGGTCAAGGAGACACACACAAGCAATGTTTACAGCGGTCAAGGAGACACACACAAGCAATGTTTACAGCGGTCAAGGAGACACACACAAGCAATGTTTACAGCGGTCAAGGAGACACACACAAGCAATGTTTACAGCGGTCAAGGAGACACACACAAGCAATGTTTACAGCGGTCAAGGAGACACACACAACCAATGTTTACAGCGGTCAAGGAGACACACACAAGCAATGTTTACAGCGGTCAAGGAGACACACACAAGCAATGTTTACAGCGGTCAAGGAGACACACACAAGCAATGTTTACAGCGGTCAAGGAGACACACACAAGCAATGTTTACAGCGGTCAAGGAGACACACACAAGCAATGTTTACAGCGGTCAAGGAGACACACACAAGCAATGTTTACAGCGGTCAAGGAGACACACACAAGCAATGTTTACAGCGGTCAAGGAGACACACACAAGCAATGTTTACGGCGGTCAAGGAGACACACACAAGCAATGTTTATAGTGCTCACAGAGACACAAGCAATGTTTACGGCGGTCAAGGAGACACACACAAGCAATGTTTACAGCGGTCAAGGAGACACACACAAGCAATGTTTACAGCGGTCAAGGAGACACACACAACCAATGTTTACAGCGGTCAAGGAGACACACACAAGCAATGTTTACAGCGGTCAAGGAGACACACACAAGCAATGTTTACAGCGGTCAAGGAGACACACACAAGCAATGTTTACAGCGGTCAAGGAGACACACACAAGCAATGTTTACAGCGGTCAAGGAGACACACACAAGCAATGTTTACAGCGGTCAAGGAGACACACACAAGCAATGTTTACAGCGGTCAAGGAGACACACACAAGCAATGTTTACAGCGGTCAAGGAGACACACACAAGCAATGTTTACAGCGGTCAAGGAGACACACACAAGCAATGTTTACAGCGGTCAAGGAGACACACACAAGCAATGTTTACGGCGGTCAAGGAGACACACACAAGCAATGTTTATAGTGCTCACAGAGACACAAGCAATGTTTACGGCGGTCAAGGAGACACACACAAGCAATGTTTACAGCGGTCAAGGAGACACACACATGCAATGTTTACAGCGGTCAAGGAGACACACACAAGCAATGTTTACAGCGGTCAAGGAGACACACACAAGCAATGTTTACAGCGGTCAAGGAGACACACACAAGCAATGTTTACAGCGGTCAAGGAGGCACACACAAGCAATGTTTACAGCGGTCAAGGAGACACACACAAGCAATGTTTACAGCGGTCAAGGAGACACACACAAGCAATGTTTACAGCGGTCATGGAGACACACACAAGCGATGTTTACAGCGGTCAAGGAGACACACACAAGCAATGTTTACAGCGGTCAAGGAGACACACACAAGCAATGTTTACAGCGGTCAAGGAGACACACACAAGCAATGTTTACGGCGGTCAAGGAGACACACACAAGCAATGTTTATAGTGCTCACAGAGACACAAGCAATGTTTACGGCGGTCAAGGAGACACACACAAGCAATGTTTACAGCGGTCAAGGAGACACACACAAGCAATGTTTACAGCGGTCAAGGAGACACACACAAGCAATGTTTACAGCGGTCAAGGAGACACACACAAGCAATGTTTACAGCGGTCAAGGAGACACACACAAGCAATGTTTACAGCGGTCAAGGAGACACACACAACCAATGTTTACAGCGGTCAAGGAGACACACACAAGCAATGTTTACAGCGGTCAAGGAGACACACACAAGCAATGTTTACAGCGGTCAAGGAGACACACACAAGCAATGTTTACAGCGGTCAAGGAGACACACACAAGCAATGTTTACAGCGGTCAAGGAGACACACACAAGCAATGTTTACAGCGGTCAAGGAGACACACACAAGCAATGTTTACGGCGGTCAAGGAGACACACACAAGCAATGTTTACGGCGGTCAAGGAGACACACACAAGCAATGTTTACAGCGGTCAAGGAGACACACACAAGCAATGTTTACGGCGGTCAAGGAGACACACACAAGCAATGTTTACAGCGGTCAAGGAGACACACACAAGCAATGTTTACAGCGGTCAAGGAGACACACACAAGCAATGTTTACAGCGGTCAAGGAGACACACACAAGCAATGTTTACAGCGGTCAAGGAGACACACACAAGCAATGTTTACAGCGGTCAAGGAGACACACACAAGCAATGTTTACAGCGGTCAAGGAGACACACACAAGCAATGTTTACAGCGGTCAAGGAGACACACACAAGCAATGTTTACAGCGGTCAAGGAGACACACACAAGCAATGTTTACAGCGGTCAAGGAGACACACACAAGCAATGTTTACAGCGGTCAAGGAGACACACACAAGCAATGTTTACAGCGGTCAAGGAGACACACACAAGCAATGTTTACAGCGGTCAAGGAGACACACACAAGCAATGTTTACAGCGGTCAAGGAGACACACACAAGCAATGTTTACAGCGGTCAAGGAGACACACACAAGCAATGTTTACAGCGGTCAAGGAGACACACACAAGCAATGTTTACGGCGGTCAAGGAGACACACACAAGCAATGTTTACGGCGGTCAAGGAGACACACACAAGCAATGTTTACAGCGGTCAAGGAGACACACACAAGCAATGTTTACGGCGGTCAAGGAGACACACACAAGCAATGTTTACAGCGGTCAAGGAGACACACACAAGCAATGTTTACAGCGGTCAAGGAGACACACACAAGCAATGTTTACAGCGGTCAAGGAGACACACACAAGCAATGTTTACAGCGGTCAAGGAGACACACACAAGCAATGTTTACAGCGGTCAAGGAGACACACACAAGCAATGTTTACAGCGGTCAAGGAGACACACACAAGCAATGTTTACAGCGGTCAAGGAGACACACACAAGCAATGTTTACAGCGGTCAAGGAGACACACACAAGCAATGTTTACAGCGGTCAAGGAGACACACACAAGCAATGTTTACAGCGGTCAAGGAGACACACACAAGCAATGTTTACAGCGGTCAAGGAGACACACACAAGCAATGTTTACAGCGGTCAAGGAGACACACACAAGCAATGTTTACAGCGGTCAAGGAGACACACACAAGCAATGTTTACAGCGGTCAAGGAGACACACACAAGCAATGTTTACAGCGGTCAAGGAGACACACACAAGCAATGTTTACAGCGGTCAAGGAGACACACACAAGCAATGTTTACAGCGGTCAAGGAGACACACACAAGCAATGTTTACAGCGGTCAAGGAGACACACACAAGCAATGTTTACAGCGGTCAAGGAGACACACACAAGCAATGTTTACAGCGGTCAAGGAGACACACACAAGCAATGTTCCACATAATATACTCTAGGTGTAGCACTGTGAGGTAAGTGAATGTTGCCAGATAAATACATCCCAGAGAGTAGTAAGAGAATCACTTTGTTATACAGAGCTCGGCAGGTCACTATAAGACTAAGACCTGCGTCAGGAAACACTTGTCCTATTTTCTGACAAACCTTACCTTACCTTACCTATACAGAACTATTGGTATCATCAAATGATACAGTAGAATTAATAGATATTAAAATGAACAAGCTGGTAATTACCCTTGTATATAAACCACCATCAGTATGCCAGAGGAATCTAAGCAATGTAAAGAGAAAGACGGATAGCTGTCTTCAAAACCCCATGTCATAAATTCATAAAGCATGAGATTATATATCTTTTTATATAACATTTAACATTAAAATGCTAGTTATTTCTTTATAAGGCATGAAATTATATATATATATATATATATATATATATATATATATATATATATATATATATATATATATATATATATATATATATATATATATATATATATATATATATATATATCATTTTTATGTACCATTTAATATTAAAATTTTTTTTATTTTTATAATAGCTAAAACGAAAATATTACGGATTATAGTATCATTCCTTTTATATTTAGCTATGCTGGTAGGATGGAATCTGTTATCTGGCAGTTTCCACTGTAATACCTACTTAGTTATCCTCATCCTCTGGTGATAGTTACACTTGTTTGTCTTGTTGCTGGAGATTAAGGCACCGCTGACTCTACTGCTAATCAAGGTGAGAATATTCTGATTGTGCGAGACTCTCAGGTAAGACATATGGACCGTGCATTTTGTAAAAGAGATAAGAAGGTCAGAGAGAGGGTGTGCCTCCCAGGAGCTGGTGTTGGTGACATAGCAGGTTGAATAATATTATGTCAGGTAATGGGAACAAACCCATTATCTGTCTTAGTGCTGGTGGAAATGACATCTGGAAGGGCAAGGGACAGGAACTACTGGATAAGTACTAGTCAGCCATAGAAGTTGTCAGGTCTAAGGGAGGGATCCCAATCATATGTAGCATCTTGCCTAGAAAGGGAGTGGGCAATGAGTGGATGTCTAGGGAAACTGGTATAAATTGCTGGCTAGACAGGTACTGCAAGGAACTTGCACTCCCATTCATTGATAACTGGGACAAATTCTATGGAAATGGAATATGTATGCAAGGGATGGGGTTCATCTCTCTGGGGCTGGAGTGGTTGCATTAGCCAATTCGATTGAGGGGGTCACTGATGACTTGTCTAGGATTTTAAATTGATAGATTATAGAGGTACTAGGGCTGAAAAAAGCAGATATTACCAGGATACCGCAGGGATATATTTAAAAGGCAATATTCAAAACAAAGTTGCTAGTAAAATCAAAGCAATTGCTCAACAAAGAGAGATAGTAGAGGGCAATGAGTGACCAGCTCCCTTAAGGTTTACTATACAAATAGTAGGAGTCTAAAAAATAGATGAGCAAAGATTACTTGCAAGTGCAGGTAATATAGATATTATTGCTATAACAGAGACCTGCTTCAATTTGAAAGATAGAGAAATGCCTTCTGAATGCAACACACAGGGTTATAAACTATTCCACGCTGATAGAGTCAACATGAAGGGTGGTGGTGTGGCGATATCAGAGATAATTTAAATTGCTGTGCTAGACATGATATAAGACTGGAAACATCGGACACAGAATCTGTTTGGCTATAGTCTCTCGAAGGTCGTGAAAAACTAGTTTTGGGAGTGATTGATAGACCCCCAAACCTTGATAGGGAGTGTGGTAGGCAGCTATGGGACGAAATTCAAAAGGCGTCTAGATATGAAAATGTTGTGTTAATGAGAGATTTTTAACTTTAGACAAACTGATTATGGTTCAGGATTGCTTTTTTAAACAGTGTGTGACAGAACCAACTAGAGGAAACAACCTGCTTGACTTGGTTCTTGCCAACAAAGAATCACTAGTTAATAATCTTGAATTACCCAAGTAACTGCAATCAAGTCTCTGTCCCAGACTTCCACTTGGCCAACTTCATGGGACTGAGAAATTACCTGGGTGGGATAAATTGGGGTGACCTGAATATGGGTCAGGTAGGTGGTGTTTCAGAGCATAGTGCTAACTGCCCAGACAAATTTTGTTCTGAGTAAGGAAATTAGATCTAACAATGTTCCCAAATGGATAAACAATAGATGAAAATATCTCATTGCTCAAAAGAGAAGCACATATAGGCGTATCAAAAGAGTGGATGGGCAGTTAAGAAATCAATATATTGAATTAAAGAGAGAAATAAAAAAAATAAGAAAAGCAAAAAAATTATTATGAGGCTAAAGTCGAAAGGGATTCAAAGGTTAACCCAAAAGGGTTCTCTCACGTATACAGAAGTAAGATTAGGGACAAGGTAGGCCCACTTAAGAGTAACTCTGGTCAGATCACTGACAGTGATAAGGATATGTGTGAACTTTTCAACACTTACTTCCTCTCACTTTTTACTCAGGAAATTAGCAAAATTCCAGAAATAATAAATTATGTAGAACAGGATGCTAATAAACTATGCATGATTGGGATAACTAGTGACATGGTCCTCAGGCAAATAGAGAAATTAAAACCTAACAAATCCCCAGGCCCTGATGAACTATTTGCAAGGGTTTTAAACGAATGTAAAGAGGAACTTAGCTAATATTTTCAATATATCACTACAACTGGCATAGTGCCAGACAAGTGGAAAATGGCAAATGTAATACCTGTTTACAAGGCAGGTGACAGGTCCTTAGCTTCGAACTATAGACCAATAAGCCTTACCTCCATAGTGGGAAAATTTATGGAATCAATAACTGCAGAGGCAATTCGTAGCCATCTTGAAAAGCATAAATTGATTAATGAATCTGAGCACGGTTTTACAGAAGGGCGTTCCTGTCTTACGAATTTACTAAGTTAAGGCACACGAAATAGGAGAAGAAATTTTTTTCTGGGCAGAGGCATGGTTGACAAATAGGCAGCAGAGAGTTTGCATAAATGGGGAGAAATCAGAACGGGGGCACGTCACAAGCGGTGTTCCACAGGGGTCAGTCAGTGTTGGGCCCCTTGTTGTTCGCAATTTACATAAACGACATAGATGAGGGAATAAATAGCGACATAAGCAAATTTGCTGATGACACCAAAACAGGCCGTCCAATTCATTCTAATGAGGACATTAGAGCACTCCAGGACGATTTGAAGAGACTGATGCAGTGGTCGGAGAAGTGGCAGATGCAGTTTAATATAGACAAATGCAAAGTTCTAAATGTTGGACAGGAAAATAACCATGCTACATATAAACTAAATAATGTAGATCTTAATATTACTGATTGCGAAAAGGATTTAGGAGTTCTGGTTAGCAGTAATCTAAAACCAAGACAAAAGTGCTTAAGTGTTTTTAGTAAAGCTAACAGAATCCTTGGCTTCATATCAACACATATAAATAATAAAAGTCCTCAGGTTGTTCTTCAACTCTATACGTATATCTTTGGTTAGGCCTCATTTAAATTATGCTGCACAGTTTTGGTCATCATATTACTGAATGGATATAAATGCTCTGGAAAACGTACATAGGAGGATGACAAAGTTGATCCCACGTATCAGAAATCTTCCCTATAAGGATAGGCTGAGGGACCTGAATCTGCACTCTCTAGAAAGGCGAAGAATTAGGGGAGATATGACTGAGGTGTATAAATGGAAAACAGGAATTAATAAAGGGGATGTAAATAGCATGCTAAAAATATCTAGCCTAGACAGGACTCGCCGTGATGGCTTTAAGCTGGAAAAATTCAGATTCAGGAAGGATATAGGAAAGCACTGGTTTGGTAATAGAGTTGTGGATGAGTGGAACAAACTCCTGAGTACCGTCATGGAAGCTAAAACGTGTCGTTTTAAAAACAGGTTTGTTAAAAACACGAGTGGGTGTGAGTTTGACCTGACTAGCTTGTGCTACTAGGTTAAGGAATTGGCTTAAGCCGGTGGGAGAATTCAATCAGCCTCGCATAGACCAGTAGGCCTGTTGCAGTGTTCCTTCTGTCTTATGTTCTTATGCTGGTGTGTAATTTGTCCAGCCTTTGGATGCGACTTTTCCTTTGGTCTGCATTCGCCAGTCACCACTATTTAATTCATGTTAAGCGATAAACCCATGTGAATCATTCAGCGCAAGACGTGGAGGACGCTTGATCCTCTGTGCCCGAGTCGCCAGACACTCTAATACCAGCCTCAACAGAGGCAGGGGTGCTCTCACATAAGAACATAAGAACGAAGGAACACTGCAGCAGGCCTACTGGCCCATGCGAGGCAGGTCCAAGTCTCCTACCGGCTTAAGCCAATGCACCCAACCTAGTCAGGTCAGGTCACCTTGACTTAAGGGAGGAACACGGCAACCGTCCTGGTAGCACAAGCTAATCAGGTCCAACTCACACCCACTCATGTATTTATCCAACCTATTTTTAAAGCTACACAACGTTCTGGCCTCTATAACTGTACTTGGGAGTTTGTTCCACTCATCCACAACTCTATTACCAAACCAGTACTTTCCTATATCCTTCCTGAATCTGAATTTTTCTAACTTAAAACCATTGCTGCGAGTCCTGTCTAGGCTAGATATTTTCAGCACACTATTTACATCCCCTTTATTTATTCCTGTCTTCCATTTATACACCTCAATCATATCCCCCCTAATTCTACGTCTTTCTAGAGAGTGAAAATTCAGGGCCCTCAGTCTATCCTCATAGGGAAGGTTTCTGATACATGGGATCAACTTTGTCATCCTCCTTTGTACATTTTCCAGAGCATTTATATCCATTCTGTAATACGGTGACCAAAACTGTGCAGCATAATCTAAATGAGGCCTAACCAAGGATGTATAGAGTTGAAGAACAACCTGAGGACTCCTATTATTAATGCTTCTTGATATAAAGCCAAGGATTCTATTAGCTTTATTGCGAACACTTATGCACTCTTGTCTTGGTTTCAGATTACTGCTAACCAGAACTCCTAAATCTTTTTCGCAATCCGTAATATTAAGATCTACATTATTTAGTTTATATGTGGCATGGTTATTGTCCTGTCCAACATTTAGAACTTTGCATTTGTCTATATTAAACTGCGTCTGCCACCTCTCCGACCACTGCATTAGTCTACTCAAATCTTCCTGGAGTGCTCTAATATCCTCGTCAGAATGAATTCGACGGCCTATTTTGGTGTCATCGGCAAACTTGCTGATGTCGCTCTTTATGCCCTCATCTATGTCGTTTATGTAGATTGTGAACAGCAGGGGGCCCAACACTGACCCCTGTGGAACACCGCTCGTGGTTGCATCAGCACCTGCTCTCTGCTTCTTCAATACTCACTTTTCATATTTAATGATGTAGACACATTTTGAGCAGAGTTCTCGTTGGTGAGCTGAGACATACATTTTGTTATCTCTGGAACTGTGTTCTCAGAGTTTCATATAGAAGTAATAAGACTTTACATTTTCTGGTTGAGTGTCATGAAACACTTGTTTTGCTTAAGATCCTGAGTTTAGTCCTTGATCTATCTCAGTCTGGTATCTGCTCACTGTCATAGTTGGGATTTGGAAGTTGAACTCTGACTCACTAATTTGTGATTTTTGTTCCTGTGGAGAGTTGTGCCCAGTAAGGTCATGTTTATATCCCTGTCCTTGTCCACTGCTGTGTGTTACAGCTGCCATATACTGCTAATTGTTGTTTGGTGATCTGGTTGATTGTTTAAGCAAGCTTTGATTTATCCTTTCTGATGTTAATAGTTAGATTATTGAGGACTTGTTCGTCAGTCTGTTATTTGTTTAGTGTTCACTCATACTCACATATTAATTAATCTATGTTGGTACTGTTAAGATATTTATATTTGTACAGAACAAAACGTGATTAATTTTATAATTTTCATTATATAAAGATTAGTGCACATAATTATTATTGCAGTATCATTCTTTACAATGAATACAATAGACATTTTATTTATAAAAAAGTTCCCAACTTTAATCATAATTTTCTGTTCTCACTACTAAACCTCTATATACCATTAAAAAGCATTAAAAGCCCCCATTAAGTAATAGTCATGATTATTATAGTGATTTGATGGATAAATAACTGACAATTTGTTACAAGCCAACCTAATTAGGCTAATAGCCAGGGATGAAATGAAGGTTGACTTCCTGGCAAACTTTGGTCACGTAATATGCTAAATTATCACTGTAACTCATTCCCCCACACACACCTTATATTATCCACCTTGAAGGTTACAAACTTGCAAGTGTTAAATGAAAGACGGCAGAGTACCAGAAACAGGACCTGGAGGCACATTAGCCCAACAGACATAACAGAGAGCAAATGGGGAACTGTGAAAAGTTTACTTTGAACAATCATATAACAGAACCCACTGGAAATGATAACACATTATACTTGATGATCATGAACATTGTGGAACCAGTCAGAAACAATCACAAATACAATATACTCTGATCATAACCTCATTACCTGGAGACAGTTTCAGAGGCCAACCCCCCGTCCTCCCAGAGACCGGTTCCCAGACCAGGCTTCCCGGTGGATGACCTAAACAACCAGGCTATTGGTGTTAGCTACACAGAGTCCAACGTATGATCAGGAACTGACTTGTACAATTTATTACAATCCTTTAAAGTAGGTAGGGGTTATTCGTAGTTCCTCGTACAGACGAAAGTAAAGTACTGAAGTCTTGGTCCCATTACACTTACTGAGACGTCTTTTGGTGCGCTCATTGCACCCCCTGCCATGTATGCCTCTTGCTATATGGGAATAAGGGTAATTTCGTAATGCAGATTCGGAACCAACCATTCCATAATTTTCCAGGTGTAACTTATGACGCATCGTGCTGGCCTACGTTCCAAGATACAGTTGACTGACTTTATACGAGGAGTGAGAGTTCCCTGTAAATTTTTTAGCTCTGCAATTTTGCCTCCCCTAATTAGCTGTTAGTATAAAGAAATAATGCAGCCTAGAAAGACCAAGTGATTTGAATGTACCGCCATTAGCTTATCTTCTCTGTTTTGAAGGTTCGAGTTATTCAGCTTATCAGTTTCCTTGCAACTACGAAAATAAATTGTTGTGTGAGCCTTGAATGTGAGATTTTATGATATTATTACTCCTAAATCTCTCATATTAATGTTCTGCTTGACTGAGTGATTCGGATTTATTGCATACTCTGTTTCAGTTTCCTTTTATCCAATTTTTACACAGCGAAGTAGCTGAATTTTGCCCTCACTGAGCATCATACTGTTATCAGTGGCTGGGAGGAACACTTGACTTATATCAAGTTGAAGGCGTCCTGTGTCCTCAACTGATGTTACTCTAATACAAATTCTAGAATCGTCTGCAACGGAAGATACAGTACTATGATTTATGTCTCTGTCAATGTAAGATATAAGACTTTGAAAAATAATTGAGGCAAGTAATGTGGGGGACAACTTTTCACTGTGGCAGCCTCTGGTGTCACTTTATTCATCATTAGTTCTTGAACTTTGTTTGTTAGGAAGTTAAATAATCATCTGCTATGGCCGCACTTGTTAAAGGCTTTGAAAAGGCTGTGTACACTACTTGTGTATTTTGTCTGTCTTCCGGTGCATCAAGACAGTCGTAATGGTGTAGTAATTACGAGAGGCATGACCAAACTGCTTTAAACCCTTACGATGTGAAATTGTTGTGAATTTATGTAACTATCTTGCTTCTTAAAGCTCTCGAATAATTTAATGATGTTGGACGTCAACTGCTTTACTGCCGCCTCTGTTGAGTAGGAACTATATCAGGGATTTTTAATACCAGTGGGATAACTCCTGTGTCCAGAATTTATCAACAGAATATACAAGGCTCTATAAGGTAGTTACAATCTTTTTATGAATATGGAGTTCCACTAAGGACAGACTTCAATGACTTCTTCGAAGTGCAGTTGGGTTAGGGCTAAAATTGCTCACTGAACACCATAATAGTTCACTAAACAAAGTCATATTGTGACTTTAGCATTTCACTGATTTCTTTATTGTCGTGAGTGCAATATTCATCTTGTTCAAGCAAGGGCCCGATGCTAGACGTGGCTTTTGCCCTGGATTTTGCATACAAGAAAATGTATTCTGGATGTTTTCCAATTTTATTTTTGTTTTGCCCACTCTCTCTTTCCTGGGTTTGAGTTCAATGTTTAACATCTCGAACCTGTGTTACTTGTCGTTCCTCAGAAAGTGCGGAGCCTTGGAGAAGTTGTGTGATTCTGTCTTTCCCTGTAGAGGGAACGTCTCTCTTTAACTTGTATCCTTTCTGTTTTGTTAACGATATGTGGCTGGAAAATTCTTCTAGAGCCACAACTCATATTCTCGAGACATAGATTCATGTCCACGTTACTCATTAAATCTTCTCGACATGATCCCAGTTAATATATCTACTGTTGAAGTTGAATTTGTTAAATACACCATCATGACCGACTACATGAGGCTGCTTAAGAACAGTGTGAATGCAGGTTCGAGCTTCAATTAAGTTGTGGTCTAAGTATGCTGTGTTCGACAGTTAGGTTCAGTACCAGATCCTCATTATTTGTGAATATAAGTTCAAGGGTATTTTGCAGTGTGGTCGGTTCCGCTATTTGCTGGTTTATATTAAATTTGTGTTACCGCTGATGTGACCTGGCTCCTGGGATCTTCTCTATTACAGTATTTTCTACAGTCTTCCATTTTAGCTATCCTGAAGTGAGGTAACCACGCAACACAATATTTCGAGGTGAGTTTGAGAGACTTTCAAGGCAGTAATTGATTTTCAACAGTTGATCTTTCAACTGTTGGGAAGTTATATCTGGTGATTTACACACACCTACAATACCGAGAGTCTGATTTTTTTTTATGTTTACTAACAGAAATTTGACTACGTCAGTGATGGTGTGAAGTCAGTGTATGAGTGACTATTTACATACATGCCAACTACTCCCAGCACTTTTTAGTTGGTTACATGTTGCATCTAAAAGTTATTGTACGCAGGTACAATAAACAGGAGGAGTGAAGAGTCCTTTGACAACTGGCATTTTGTGATGAATGGTTTGAAAAACCGACAAGTTGAAGATTGAGACACTTATTGGACTGATTGGACTGATGAAGCCACTGTGTGGCGAAACGTTTCCTGAATAAAGATTCCCATATACTGCATAAGTGTCTCAATCTTCAACTGGCATTTTCTTGTTAGTACTTGGTTTAGCACCGCGTCTGTTTGTAAACACACTACATGCTATATTAATTATTGTTGCTATGCTTGGAATATTTTGTTGTTGTTGGTGTTAATATCCTCGGCTGTGATGAATCAGTCGCTGACTTAGCAGTCCAACTTGGCTTCCACTTGATTACACGTTATTATTTACTGTCATTCTTTTTTTGATTCTTGTCACTAAAAAATCTCTGGTAAGTACATGGTTGTAAATGTCATGTTCAATATGATGTTCACACAGCTTTGTTGGTCTCGTTTCCTTCACATGAACACTCTGTACATAACATGGCTTCTTATCTAACACATTTTTGTCTGCAAATCAGAGAAGAGAATATACTTTTATTTAAGAGATTACGATATTTCTTTCTATGCTCGTACTGACAGGTTCCATTTCTCTGACCCTTTGACCATATGTGCAAATATCCCACAGCCATAGTACTCACATTTTTCCAAACACACCATTCATAGTACTCACATATTTCCAAACACACCATTCATAGTACTCACATATTTCCAAACACACCATTCATAGTACTCACGTGGAAATATAAACATTTAAGCAGTATAATGTGATCCTTTATTGACAACGTTTCGCCCACGCAGTGGCTTTATCAAGTTGCAAACAGATCTGTTTGTGACTTGATAAAGCCCACTGTGTGGGCGAAACGTTGTCAATAAAGGATCACATTATACTGTTTAAGTGTTTATATTTCCATTGTGTCGGTATTTTATACCATTTATTTCCATAGTGCTCACGTCTTTCCAAACACACCATTCATAGTACTCACCATTCATAGTACTCACCATTCATAGTACTCACCATTCATTGTACAAATATATTTCCAAAGACACCATGCACAGTGCTAACATGTTTGGAGAGTAAAGGATCCAGACAGTTTTTCATTACCTCTTCCCACCCTACACATCATATTTCTGACAGAGAAACAAATTCCTCAATTTTTCACAGACACACACACACACACACACACACACACACACACACACACACACACACACACACACACAGACACGTGACACACACGTGAAGTTGATGAGAAGAATACACTCGATCGAAGACCAGGCAGAACTACAAAGGGATCTGGACAGGCTGCAGACCTGGTCCAGCAATTGGCTCCTGGAGTTCAATCCCACCAAGTGCAAAGTCATGAAGATTGGGGAAGGGCAAAGAAGGCCGCAGACGGAGTACAGTCTAGGGGGTCAGAGACTACAAACCTCACTCAAGGAAAAAGATCTTGGGGTGAGTATAACACCAGGCACATCTCCTGAAGCGCACATCAACCAAATAACTGCTGCAGCATATGGGCGCCTAGCAAACCTCAGAACAGCATTCCGACATCTTAATAAGGAATCATTCAGGACCCTGTACACCGTGTATGTTAGGCCCATATTGGAGTATGCGGCACCAGTTTGGAACCCACACCTAGCCAAGCACGTAAAGAAACTAGAGAAAGTGCAAAGGTTTGCAACAAGACTAGTCCCAGAGCTAAGAGGTATGTCCTACGAGGAGAGGTTAAGGGAAATCAACCTGACGACACTGGAGGACAGGAGAGATAGGGGGGACATGATAACGACATACAAAATACTGAGAGGAATTGACAAGGTGGACAAAGACAGGATGTTCCAGAGATTGGACACAGTAACAAGGGGACACAGTTGGAAGCTGAAGACACAGATGAATCACAGGGATGTTAGGAAGTATTTCTTCAGCCACAGAGTAGTCAGTAAGTGGAATAGTTTGGGAAGCGATGTAGTGGAGGCAGGATCCATACATAGCTTTAAGCAGAGGTATGATAAAGCTCACGGCTCAGGGAGAGTGACCTAGTAGCGATCAGTGAAGAGGCGGGGCCAGGAGCTCGGACTCGACCCCCGCAACCTCAACTAGGTGAGTACAACTAGGTGAGTACACAGACACACACACACACACACACACACACACACACAGTGATGCAGAGGAGGCAGAATCCATACATAGCTTTAAGACATACGATGAAACCCCTGGAGCGAAGAAGCGGGGTCAGGAGCTGTGACTCGACCCATGTAACCACATATAGGTGAGTACAGACAAGAAAATAATGAGAATTCAACCGGACGAGGATAAGGCAGAACTACAAAGGGATCTGGACAGGTTGCAATCCTGGACCGACGAATGGCTCCTGGAGTTTAACCCCACCAAGTGTGAAGTCATGAAGTTTGGGAAAGGGCAAAAAAAAAAAAAACAGGAGATGGAGTGTAGCCTAGGGGGTCAAAGGCTGCAAACCTCACTCAAGGAAAAGGATCTGGGGTGAGCATCATACCGAGCACATCTGAGGCGCAGATCAACCAAATAACTGCTGCAGCATATGGGCGCCTGCAAACTAAGAATAGCGTTTCGACATTTAGGTAAGGAGTCATTCACGACACTGTACATCGTGTACGTCAGGCCCATATTCGAGTATGCAGCACCAGTATGGAACACACACCTGGTCAAGCAGGTCAAGAAATTAGAGACAGTGCAAAAGTTTGAAGCAAGACTAGTCCCAGAGCTAAGGAGGTATGTCTTATGAGTAAAGGTTAAAACTCAATCTTACGACACTGGGGGACAGGATGGATAGGGAGGAAAGATAACTGACAAAGTGGATAGGACCAGAATGTTTCAGAGATAGGACACAGGAACAAGGGGACACAACTGTGTGAACAGTGGCCAGTCACAGTACTCACCAAGTATATAGAGTGACAAGTGTTAGTACTTACCAAGACACAACTGTGTGAACAGTGGCCAGTCACAGTACTCACCAAGTATATAGAGTGACAAGTGTTAGTACTTACCAAGACACAACTGTGTGTGAACAGTGGCCAGTCATAGTACTCACCAAGTATATAGAGTGACAAGTGTTAGTACTTACCAAGAGTATGAGCAAAGAGTGAAGAGTGTTAGTACTCACCAAGTGTATGAAGGGTGAAGAGTGTTAGTACTCACCAAGTGTATGAAGGATGAAGAGTGTTAGTACTCACCAAGTGCATGAAGGATGAAGAGTGTTAGTACTCACCAAGTGCATGAACGGTGAAGAGTGTTAGTACTCACCAAGTGTATGAACGGTGAAGAGTGTTAGTACTCACCAAGTGTATGAAGGGTGAAGAGTGTTAGTACTCACCAAGTGTATGAAGGATGAAGAGTGTTAGTACTCACCAAGTGTATGAAGGATGAAGAGTGTTAGTACTCACCAAGTGTATGAAGGATGAAGAGTGTTAGTACTCACCAAGTGTATGAAGGATGAAGAGTGTTAGTACTCACCAAGTGTATGAAGGATGAAGAGTGTTAGTACTCACCAAGTGCATGAAGGGTGAAAAGTGTTAGTACTCACCAAGTGTATGAAGGATGAAGAGTGTTAGTACTCACCAAGTGTATGAAGGATGAAGAGTGTTAGTACTCACCAAGTGTATGAAGGATGAAGAGTGTTAGTACTCACCAAGTGCATGAACGGTGAAGAGTGTTAGTACTCACCAAGTGTATGAACGGTGAAGAGTGTTAGTACTCACCAAGTGCATGAACGGTGAAGAGTGTTAGTACTCACCAAGTGCATGAACGGTGAAGAGTGTTAGTACTCACCAAGTGCATGAACGGTGAAGAGTGTTAGTACTCACCAAGTGTACGAACGGTGAAGAGTGTTAGTACTCACCAAGTGTATGAAGGATGAAGAGTGTTAGTACTCACCAAGTGCATGAACGGTGAAGAGTGTTAGTACTCACCAAGTGAATGAACGGTGAAGAGTGTTAGTACTCACCAAGTGCATGAACGGTGAAGAGTGTTAGTACTCACCAAGTGTATGAACGGTGAAGAGTGTTAGTACTCACCAAGTGCATGAACGGTGAAGAGTGTTAGTACTCACCAAGTGTATGAACGGAGAAGAGTGTTAGTACTCACCAAGTGTATGAACGGTGAAGAGTGTTAGTACTCACCAAGTACATGAACGGTGAAGAGTGCCAGGTCTCAGAGCCACAAGAACGACACTCACCCTGAAACAAAATAATTGGTAGTTAGTTCAAGTGTACCAAGTTCCATTTCGCTAAAATATTCTGGAGTGGGAGTCACTGAGTGTGCCTCCACTCCAGCAAGACTCACACGGGGAGTCACTGAGTGTGCCTCCACTCCAGCAAGACTCACAGGGGGAGTCACTGAGTGTGCCTCCACTCCAGCAAGACTCACACGGGGAGTCACTGAGTGTGCCTCCACTCCAGCAAGACTCACAGGGGGAGTCACTGAATGCGCCTCCACTCCAGCAAGACTCACAGGGGGAGTCACTGAGTGTGCCTCCACTCCAGCAAGACTCACAGGGGGAGTCACTGAGTGTGCCTCCACTCCAGCAAGACTCACAGGGGGGAGTCACTGAGTGTGCCTCCACTCCAGCAAGACTCACAGGGGGAGTCACTGAGTGTGCCTCCACTCCAGCAAGACTCATAGGGGGAGTCACTGAGTGTGCCTCCACTCCAGCAAGACTCACAGGGGGAGTCACTGAGTGCCTCCACTCCAGCAAGACTCCACACTGAGTGTGCCTCCACTCCAGCAAGACTCACAGGGGGAGTCACTGCGTGTGCCTCCACTCCAGCAAGACTCACAGGGGGAGTCACTGAGTGTGCCTCCACTCCAGCAAGACTCACATGGGGAGTCACTGAGTGTGCCTCCACTCCAGCAAGACTCACAGGGGGAGTCACTGAGTGTGCCTCCACTCCAGCAAGACTCACAGGGGGAGTCACTGAGTGTGCCTCCACTCCAGCAAGACTCACAGGGGGAGTCACTGAGTGTGCCTCCACTCCAGCAAGACTCACAGGGGGAGTCACTGAGTGTGCCTCCACTCCAGCAAGACTCACAGGGGGAGTCACTGATTGTGCCTCCACTCCAGCAAGACTCACAGGGGGAGTCACTGAGTGTGCCTCCACTCCAGCAAGACTCACAGGGGGAGTCACTGAGTGTGCCTCCACTCCAGCAAGACTCACACGGGGAGTCACTGAGTGTGCCTCCACTCCAGCAAGACTCACACGGGGAGTCACTGAGTGTGCCTCCACTCCAGCAAGACTCACACGGGGAGTCACTGAGTGTGCCTCCACTCCAGCAAGACTCACACGGGGAGTCACTGAGTGTGCCTCCACTCCAGCAAGACTCACAGGGGGGAGTCACTAAATGTGCCTCCACTCCAGCAAGTCTCACAGAGGGGAGTCACTGAATGTGCCTCCACTTCAGCAAGACTCGCAGTGGGAGTCACTGAATGTGCCTCCACTCCAGCAAGCCTCACAGGGGGAGTCACTGAATGTGCCTCCACTCCAGCAAGACTCACAGGGGGAGTCACTGAATGTGCCTCCACTCCAGCAAGACTCACAGGGGGGAGTCACTGAGTGTGCCTCCACTCCAGCAAGACTCACAGGGGGGAGTCACTGAGTGTGCCTCCACTCCAGCAAGACTCACAGGGGGAGTCACTAAATGTGCCTCCACTCCAGCAAGACTCACAGGGGGAGTCACTGAGTGTGCCTCCACTCCAGCAAGACTCACAGGGGAGAGTCACTGAATGCGCCTCCACTCCAGCAAGACTCACACGGGGAGTCACTGAGTGTGCCTCCACTCCAGCAAGACTCACAGAGGGGAGTCACTGAGTGTGCCTCCACTCCAGCAAGACTCACAGGGGGGAGTCACTGAGTGTGCCTCCACTAAAGCAAGACTCACAGGGGGGAGTCACTGAGTGTGCCTCCACTCCAGCAAGACTCACAGGGGGAGTCACTGAATGTGCCTCCACTCCAGCAAGACTCACAGAGGGGAGTCACTGAGTGTGCCTCCACTCCAGCAAGACTCACAGGGGAGAGTCACTGAATGCGCCTCCACTCCAGCAAGACTCACACGGGGAGTCACTGAGTGTGCCTCCACTCCAGCAAGACTCACAGGGGGGAGTCACTGAGTGTGCCTCCACTCCAGCAAGACTCACAGGGGGGAGTCACTGAATGTGCCTCCACTCCAGCAAGACTCACAGGGGGAGTCACTGAACGTGCCTCCACTCCAGCAAGACTCACAGGGGGAGTCACTGAATGTGCCTCCACTCCAGCAAGACTCACAGGGGGAGTCACTGAATGTGCCTCCACTCCAGCAAGACTCACAGGGGGGAGTCACTGAGTGTGCCTCCACTCCAGCAAGACTCACAGGGGGGAGTCACTGAATGTGCCTCCACTCCAGCAAGACTCACAGGGGGGAGTCACTGAATGTGCCTCCACTCCAGCAAGACTCACAGGGGGGAGTCACTGAGTGTGCCTCCACTCCAGCAAGACTCACAGGGGGGAGTCACTGAGTGTGCCTCCAGTGTGCCTCCACTCCAGCAAGACTCACAGGGGGGAGTCACTGAGTGTGCCTCCACTCCAGCAAGACTCACAGGGGGGAGTCACTGAATGTGCCTCCACTCCAGCAAGACTCACAGGGGGGAGTCACTGAGTGTGCCTCCACTCCAGCAAGACTCACAGGGGGGAGTCACTGAGTGTGCCTCCACTCCAGCAAGACTCACAGGGGGGAGTCACTGAGTGTGCCTCCACTCCAGCAAGACTCACAGGGGGGAGTCACTGAGTGTGCCTCCACTCCAGCAAGACTCACAGGGGGAGTCACTGAATGTGCCTCCACTCCAGCAAGACTCACAGGGGGGAGTCACTGAGTGTGCCTCCACTCCAGCAAGACTCACAGGGGGGAGTCACTGAGTGTGCCTCCACTCCAGCAAGACTCACAGGGGGAGTCACTGAGTGTGCCTCCACTCCAGCAAGACTCACAGGGGGGAGTCACTGAGTGTGCCTCCACTCCAGCAAGACTCACAGGGGGGAGTCACTGAGTGTGCCTCCACTCCAGCAAGACTCACAGGGGAGAGTCACTGACTGCGCCTCCACTCCAGCAAGACTCACAGGGGGGAGTCACTGACTGCGCCTCCACTCCAGCAAGACTCACAGGGGGGAGTCACTGAGTGTGCCTCCACTCCAGCAAGACTCACAGGGGGGCGTCACTGAGTGTGCCACCACTCCAGCAAGACTCACAGGGGGGTCAGTCACTGAAGACTGGGGGAGTCACTGCCTCCACTCCAGCAAGACTCACAGGGGGGAGTCACTGAATGTGCCTCCACTCCAGCAAGACTCACAGGGGGGAGTCAATGAATGTGCCTCCACTCCAGCAAGACTCACAAGGGGAGTCACTGAGTGTGCCTCCACTCAAGCAAGACTCACAGGGGGGAGTCACTGAGTGTGCCTCCACTCCAGCAAGACTCACAGGGGGGAGTCACTGAGTGTGCCTCCACTCCAGCAAGACTTACAGGGGGGAGTCACTGAGTGTGCCTCCACTCCAGCAAGACTCACAGGGGGGAGTCACTGAGTGTGCCTCCACTCCAGCAAGACTTACAGGGGGGAGTCACTGAGTGTGCCTCCACTCCAGCAAGACTCACAGGGGGGAGTCACTGAGTGTGCCTCCACTCCAGCAAGACTCACAGGGGGGAGTCACTGAGTGTGCCTCCACTCCAGCAAGACTCACAGGGGGGAGTCACTGAGTGTGCCTCCACTCCAGCAAGACTCACAGGGGGGAGTCACTGAGTGTGCCTCCACTCCAGCAAGACTCACAGGGGGGAGTCACTGAGTGTGCCTCCACTCCAGCAAGACTCACAGGGGGGAGTCACTGAGTGTGCCTCCACTCCAGCAAGACTCACAGGGGGGAGTCACTGAGTGTGCCTCCACTCCAGCAAGACTCACAGGGGGGAGACACTGAAGACTGTGCCTCCACTCCAGCAAGACTCACAGGGGGAGTCACTGAGTGTGCCTCCACTCCAGTCCTCCACTCCAGCAAGACTTACAGGGGGGAGTCACTGCCTCCACTCCAGCAAGACTCACAGGGGGGAGTCACTGAATGTGCCTCCACTCCAGCAAGACTCACAGGGGGGAGTCACTGAGTGTGCCTCCACTCCAGCAAGACTCACAGGGGGGAGTCACTGAGTGTGCCTCCACTCCAGCAAGACTCACAGGGGGGAGTCACTGAATGTGCCTCCACTCCAGCAAGACTCACAGGGGGGAGTCACTGAATGTGCCTCCACTCCAGCAAGACTCACAGGGGGGAGTCACTGAATGTGCCTCCACTCCAGCAAGACTCACAGGGGGGAGTCACTGAATGTGCCTCCACTCCAGCAAGACTCACAGGGGGGAGTCACTGAATGTGCCTCCACTCCAGCAAGACTCACAGGGGGGAGTCACTAAATGTGCCTCCACTCCAGCAAGACTCACAGGGGGGAGTCACTGAATGTGCCTCCACTCCAGCAAGACTCACAGGGGGGAGTCAATGAATGTGCCTCCACTCCAGCAAGACTCACAGGGGGGAGTCACTGAGTGTGCCTCCACTCCAGCAAGACTCACAGGGGGGAGTCACTGAGTGTGCCTCCACTCCAGCAAGACTCACAGGGGGGAGTCACTGAATGTGCCTCCACTCCAGCAAGACTCACAGGGGGAGTCACTGAATGTGCCTCCACTCCAGCAAGACTCACAGGGGGGAGTCACTGAATGTGCCTCCACTCCAGCAAGACTCACAAGGGGGAGTCACTGAGTGTGCCTCCACTCCAGCAAGACTCACAGGGGGGAGTCACTGAATGTGCCTCCACTCCAGCAAGACTCACAAGGGGGGAGTCACTGAGGGTGCCTCCACTCCAGCAAGACTCACAGAGGGAGTCACTGAGTGTGCCTCCACTCCAGCAAGACTCACAGGGGGGAGTCACTGAGTGTGCCTCCACTCCAGCAAGACTCACAGGGGGGAGTCACTGAGTGTGCCTCCACTCCAGCAAGACTCACAGGGGGGAGTCACTGAGTGTGCCTCCACTCCAGCAAGACTCACAGGGGGGAGTCACTGAGTGTGCCTCCACTCCAGCAAGACTCACAAGGGGGAGTCACTGAGTGTGCCTCCACTCCAGCAAGACTCACAGGGGGGAGTCACTGAGTGTGCCTCCACTCCAGCAAGACTCACAGGGGGGAGTCACTGAGTGTGCCTCCACTCCAGCAAGACTCACAAGGGGGAGTCACTGAGTGTGCCTCCACTCCAGCAAGACTCACAAGGGGGGAGTCACTGAGTGTGCCTCCACTCCAGCAAGACTCACAAGGGGGAGTCACTGAGTGTGTGCCTCACAAGGGGGAGTCACTCCAGCAAGACTCACAAGGGGGAGTCACTGAGTGTGCCTCCACTCCAGCAAGACTCACAAGGGGGAGTCACTGAGTGTGCCTCCACTCCAGCAAGACTCACAGGGGGAGTCACTGAGTGTGCCTCCACTCCAGCAAGACTCACAGGGGGGAGTCACTGAGTGTGCCTCCACTCCAGCAAGACTCACAGGGGGGAGTCACTGAGTGTGCCTCCACTCCAGCAAGACTCACAGGGGGGAGTCACTGAGTGTGCCTCCACTCCAGCAAGACTCACAGGGGGGAGTCACTGAGTGTGCCTCCACTCCAGCAAGACTCACAGGGGGAGTCACTGAGTGTGCCTCCACTCCAGCAAGACTCACAGGGGGGAGTCACTGAGTGTGCCTCCACTCCAGCAAGACTCACAGGGGGAGTCACTGAGTGTGCCTCCACTCCAGCAAGACTCACAGGGGGAGTCACTGAGTGTGCCTCCACTCCAGCAAGACTCACAGGGGGGAGTCACTGAGTGTGCCTCCACTCCAGCAAGACTCACAGGGGGAGTCACTGAGTGTGCCTCCACTCCAGCAAGACTCACAGGGGGAGTCACTGAGTGTGCCTCCACTCCAGCAAGACTCACAGGGGGAGTCACTGAGTGTGCCTCCACTCCAGCAAGACTCACAGGGGGGAGTCACTGAGTGTGCCTCCACTCCAGGAAGACTCACAAGGGGGAGTCACTGAGTGTGCCTCCACTCCAGCAAGACTCACAAGGGGTGCCTCCAGTCACTGAGTGTGCCTCCACTCCAGCAAGACTCACAGGGGCGAGTCACTGAGTGTGCCTCCACTCCAGCAAGACTCACAGGGGGAGTCACTGAGTGTGCCTCCACTCCAGCAAGACTCACAGGGGGGAGTCACTGAGTGTGCCTCCACTCCAGCAAGACTCACAGGGGGAAAGTCACTGAGTGTGTCTCCACTCCAGCAAGACTCACAAGGGGGGAGTCACTGAGTGTGCCTCCACTCCAGCAAGACTCACAGGGGGAGTCACTGAGTGTGCCTCCACTCCAGCAAGACTCACAGGGGGAGTCACTGAGTGTGCCTCCACTCCAGCAAGACTCACAGGGGGAGTCACTGAGTGTGCCTCCACTCCAGCAAGACTCACAGGGGGAGTCACTGAGTGTGCCTCCACTCCAGCAAGACTCACAGGGGGAGTCACTGAGTGTGCCTCCACTCCAGCAAGACTCACAGGGGGAGTCACTGAGTGTGCCACCACTCCAGCAAGACTCACAGGGGAGCGTCACTGAGTGTGCCACCACTCCAGCAAGACTCACAGGGGGGAGTCACTGAGTGTGCCTCCACTCCAGCAAGACTCACAGGGGGAGTCACTGAGTGTGCCTCCACTCCAGCAAGACTCACAGGGGGAGTCACTGAGTGTGCCACCACTCCAGCAAGACTCACAGGGGGAGTCACTGCGTGTGCCTCCACTCCAGCAAGACTCACAAGGGGAGTCACTGAGTGTGCCTCCACTCAAGCAAGACTCACAGGGGGGAGTCACTGAGTGTGCCTCCACTCCAGCAAGACTCACAGGGGGGAGTCACTGAGTGTGCCTCCACTCCAGCAAGACTCACAGGGGGGAGTCACTGAATGTGCCTCCACTCCCGCAAGACTCACCGGGGGGGTCACTGTGTGTGCCTCCACTCCAGCAAGCCTCACAGGAGGGAGTCACTGAGTGTGCCTCCACTCCAGCAAGACTCACAGGGGGAGTCACTGAGTGTGCCTCCACTCCAGCAAGACTCACAGGGGGGAGTCACTGAGTGTGCCTCCACTCCAGCAAGACTCACAGGGGGGAGTCACTGAGTGTGCCTCCACTCCAGCAAGACTCACAGGGGGGAGTCACTGAGTGTGCCTCCACTCCAGCAAGACTCACAGGGGGGAGTCACTGAGTGTGCCTCCACTCCAGCAAGACTCACAGGGGGAGTCACTGAGTGTGCCTCCACTCCAGCAAGACTCACAGGGGGAGTCACTGAGTGTGCCTCCACTCCAGCAAGACTCACAGGGGGGAGTCACTGAGTGTGCCTCCACTCCAGCAAGACTCACAGGGGGGAGTCACTGAGTGTGCCTCCACTCCAGCAAGACTCACAGGGGGGAGTCACTGAGTGTGCCTCCACTCCAGCAAGACTCACAGGGGGGAGTCACTGAGTGTGCCTCCACTCCAGCAAGACTCACAGGAGGGAGTCACTGAGTGTGCCTCCACTCCAGCAAGACTCACAGGGGGGAGTCACTGAGTGTGCCTCCACTCCAGCAAGACTCACAGGGGGGAGTCACTGAGTGTGCCTCCACTCCAGCAAGACTCACAGGGGGAGTCACTGAGTGTGCCTCCACTCCAGCAAGACTCACAGGGGGAGTCACTGAGTGTGCCTCCACTCCAGCAAGACTCACAGGGGGAGTCACTGAGTGTGCCTCCACTCCAGCAAGACTCACAGGGGGAGTCACTGAGTGTGCCTCCACTCCAGCAAGACTCACAAGGGGGGAGTCACTGAGGGTGCCTCCACTCCAGCAAGACTCATAGAGGGAGTCACTGAGTGTGCCTCCACTCCAGCAAGACTCACAAGGGGGGAGTCACTGGGTGTGCCTCCACTCCAGCAAGACTCACAGGGGGAGTCACTGAGTGTGCCTCCACTCCAGCAAGACTCACAGGGGGAGTCACTGAGTGTGCCTCCACTCCAGCAAGACTCACAGGGGGAGTCACTGAGTGTGCCTCCACTCCAGCAAGACTCACAAGGGGGAGTCACTGAGTGTGCCTCCACTCCAGGAAGACTCACAAGGGGGAGTCACTGAGTGTGCCTCCACTCCAGCAAGACTCCCTGGCAGTACAAAATCTTACTCTTGAATGGTTGTAACTACCATGGCTTGTTTCCCAAGGTTTCCAGGATTTTTTCACTTCTGGTTCCATGCAGATGGTGTGCAGGACAGTTTGTGTCCTAACATTGTCTTTCCTGGACTGATGTGTAAGACACTCCAGGGTGAACAAGTTACAGGAAGAAGAATTTCACCCTCCCTGGGTCATCAGGTTATGGCATTTTTTTTTGGATAGTCAGAATTGCACGTTATTATATTTGCTGTTCCAGACATTCCATGCCTAAAACTACCTAGATACTACCAGTAGTTCCTGGTCTCAGACCGGGCCGCGGGGGCGGTAACCCTCGAAACCCTCTCCACGTATACTCCAGGTAAAGTATCTGCATAGAATCTCCACAATATTGTGTACAGTGAAACTAGTGTACAGTGTAAACTAGTGTACAGTGTAAACTAGTGTACAGTGTAAACTAGTGTCCAGTGTAAACTAGTGTACAGTGTAAACTAGTGTCCAGTGTAAACTAGTGTACAGTGTAAACTAGTGTCCAGTGTAAACTAGTGTCCAGTGTAAACTAGTGTACAGTGTAAACTAGTGTACAGTGTAAACTAGTGTACAGTGTGAACTAGTGTACAGTGTAAACTAGTGTACAGTGTAAACTAGTGTACAGTGTAAACTAGTGTACAGTGTAAACTAGTGTACAGTGTAAACTAGTGTACAGTGTAAACTAGTGTCCAGTGTAAACTAGTGTCCAGTGTAAACTAGTGTACAGTGTAAACAAGTGTACAGTGTAAACAAGTGTACAGTGTAAACAAGTGTACAGTGTAAACTAGTGTACAGTGTAAACTAGTGTACAGTGTAAACTAGTGTACAGAGTAAACAAGTGTACAGAGTAAACTAGTGTACAGTGTAAACTAGTGTACAGTGTGAACTAGTGTACAGTGTAAACTAGTGTACAGTGTAAACTAGTGTACAGTGTAATCTAGTGTACAGTGTGAACTAGTGTACAGTGTAAACTAGTGTACAGTGTAAACTAGTGTACAGTGTAAACTAGTGTACAGTGTAAACTAGTGTACAGTGTAAACTAGTGTACAGAGTAAACTAGTGTACAGAGTAAACTAGTGTACAGTGTAAACTAGTGTACAGTGTAAACTAGTGTACAGTGTAAACTAGTGTACAGAGTAAACAAGTGTACAGAGTAAACTAGTGTACAGTGTGAACTAGTGTACAGTGTGAACTAGTGTACAGTGTAAACTAGTGTACAGTGTGAACTATTGTACAGAGTAAACTAGTGTACAGAGTAAACTAGTGTACAGAGTAAACTAGTGTACAGTGTGAACTAGTGTACAGTGTAAACTAGTGTACAGTGTGAACTAGTGTACAGAGTAAACTAGTGTACAGTGTGAACAGTGTGAACTAGTGTACAGAACTAGTGTACAGTGTAAACTAGTGTACAGTGTGAACTAGTGTACAGTGTAAACTAGTGTACAGTGTAAACTAGTGTACAGTGTGAACTAGTGTACAGTGTAAACTAGTGTAAACTAGTGTACAGTGTAAACTAGTGTACAGTGTGAACTAGTGTACAGTGTGAACTAGTGTACAGTGTAAACTAGTGTACAGTGTGAACTAGTGTACAGTGTGAACTAGTGTACAGTGTAAACTAGTGTACAGTGTGAACTAGTGTACAGTGTGAACTAGTGTACAGTGTGAACTAGTGTACAGTGTAAACTAGTGTACAGTGTGAACTAGTGTACAGTGTAAACTAGTGTACAGTGTGAACTAGTGTACAGTGTGAACTAGTGTACAGTGTGAACTAGTGTACAGTGTAAACTAGTGTACAGTGTAAACTAGTGTACAGTGTGAACTAGTGTACAGTGTGAACTAGTGTACAGTGTGAACTAGTGTACAGTGTGAACTAGTGTAGTGTGAACTAGTGTACAGTGTGAACCAGTGTAGTGTGAACTAGTGTAGTGTGAACTAGTGTACAGTGTGAACTAGTGTAGTGTGAACTAGTGTACAGTGTGAACTAGTGTAGTGTGAACTAGTGTACAGTGTGAACTAGTGTACAGTGTGAACTAGTGTACAGTGTAAACTAGTGTACAGTGTAAACTAGTGTACAGTGTGTACTAGTGTACAGTGTAAACTAGTGTACAGTGTGTACTAGTGTACAGTGTGAACTAGTGTAGTGTGAACTAGTGTACAGTGTAAACTAGTGTACAGTGTGAACTAGTGTACAGAGTAAACTAGTGTACAGTGTAAACTAGTGTACAGTGTGAACTAGTGTACAGTGTAAACTAGTGTACAGTGTGAACTAGTGTACAGAGTAAACTAGTGTACAGTGTGAACTAGTGTACAGTGTGAACTAGTGTACAGTGTGAACTAGTGTACAGTGTAAACTAGTGTACAGTGTGAACTAGTGTACAGAGTAAACTAGTGTACAGTGTAAACTAGTGTACAGTGTGAACTAGTGTACAGAGTAAACTAGTGTACAGAGTAAACTAGTGTACAGTGTAAACTAGTGTACAGTGTGAACTAGTGTACAGAGTAAACTAGTGTACAGTGTGAACTAGTGTACAGTGTGAACTAGTGTACAGTGTGAACTAGTGTACAGTGTAAACTAGTGTACAGTGTGAACTAGTGTACAGTGTGAACTAGTGTACAGAGTAAACTAGTGTACAGTGTGAACTAGTGTACAGTGTGAACTAGTGTACAGAGTAAACTAGTGTACAGTGTGAACTAGTGTACAGAGTAAACTAGTGTACAGTGTGAACTAGTGTACAGAGTAAACTAGTGTACAGTGTGAACTAGTGTACAGAGTAAACTAGTGTACAGTGTAAACTAGTGTACAGTGTGAAGTAGTGTACAGTGTAAACTAGTGTACAGTGTGAACTAGTGTACAGTGTAAACTAGTGTACAGTGTGAACTAGTGTACAGAGTAAACTAGTGTACAGTGTGAACTAGTGTACAGTGTGAACTAGTGTACAGAGTAAACTAGTGTACAGTGTGAACTATTGTACAGTGTGAACTAGAGTACACAGTAAACTAGTATACAGTGTGAACTAGTGTACAGAGTAAACTAGTGTACAGTGTGAACTAGTGTACAGAGTAAACTAGTGTACAGTGTGAACTAGTGTACAGAGAAAACTAGTGTACAGTGTGAACTAGTGTACAGTGTGAACTAGTGTACAGTGTAAACTAGTGTACAGTGTAAACTAGTGTACAGTGTAAACTAGTGTACAGAGTAAACTAGTGTACAGTGTGAACTAGTGTACAGTGTAAAGTAGAGTACAGTGTAAACTAGTGTACAGTGTAAACTAGTGTACAGAGTAAACTAGTGTACAGTGTGAACTAGTGTACAGTGTAAACTAGTGCACAGAGTGAACTAGTGTACAGTGTGAACTAGTGTACAGTGTGAACTAGTGTACAGTGTGAACTAGTGTACAGTGTGAACTAGTGTACAGTGTGAACTAGTGTACTGTGTAAAGTATTAAACAGAAGAAGTGCAGTGACAAAACAATTAAAACTCGGAGACATAAACAAATTAATAACTGAGAGACGTGATTAATGTTAGTGCAGCGGAGACGTGGTGAAGCACCAGCGTGTTGGTGCAGCGGAGACGTGGTGAAGCACCAGCGTGTTGGTGCAGCGGAGACGTGGTGAAGCACCAGCGTGTTGGTGCAGCGGAGACGTGGTGAAGCACCAGCGTGTTGGTGCAGCGGAGACGTGGTGAAGCACCAGCGTGTTGGTGCAGCGGAGACGTGGTGAAGCACCAGCGTGTTGGTGCAGCGGAGACGTGGTGAAGCACCAGCGTGTTGGTGCAGCGGAGACGTGGTGAAGCACCAGCGTGTTGGTGCAGCAGAGACGTAGTGAAGCACCAGTGCGTTGGTGCAGCAGAGACGTAGTGAAGCACCAGTGTGTTGGTGCAGCGGAGACGTGGTGAAGCACCAGTGTGTTGGTGCAGCAGAGACGTGGTGAAGCACCAGTGTGTTGGTGCAGCGGAGACGTGGTGAAGCACCAGCGTGTTGGTGCAGCGGAGACGTGGTGAAGCACCAGTGTGTTGGTGCAGCAGAGACGTGATGAAGCACCAGCGTGTTGGTGCAGCGGAGACGTGGTGAAGCACCAGCGTGTTGGTGCAGCGGAGACGTGGTGAAGCACCAGCGTGTTGGTGCAGCAGAGATGTGGTGAAGCACCAGTGTGTTGGTGCAGCGGAGACGTGGTGAAGCACCAGTGTGTTGGTGCAGCGGAGACGTGGTGAAGCACCAGCGTGTTGGTGCAGCGGAGACGTGGTGAAGCACCAGCGTGTTGGTGCAGCGGAGACGTGGTGAAGCACCAGTGTGTTGGTGCAGCGGAGACGTGGTGAAGCACCAGCGTGTTGGTGCAGCGGAGACGTGGTGAAGCACCAGCGTGTTGGTGCAGCGGAGACGTGGTGAAGCACCAGCGTGTTGGTGCAGCGGAGACGTGGTGAAGCACCAGCGTGTTGGTGCAGCGGAGACGTGGTGAAGCACCAGCGTGTTGGTGCAGCGGAGACGTGGTGAAGCACCAGTGTGTTGGTGCAGCGGAGACGTGGTGAAGCACCAGTGTGTTGGTGCAGCGGAGACGTGGTGAAGCACCAGTGTGTTGGTGCAGCGGAGACGTGGTGAAGCACCAGCGTGTTGGTGCAGCGGAGACGTGGTGAAGCACCAGCGTGTTGGTGCAGCGGAGACGTGGTGAAGCACCAGTGTGTTGGTGCAGCAGAGACGTGGTGAAGCACCAGTGTGTTGGTGCAGCAGAGACGTGTTGAAGCACCAGTGTGTTGGTGCAGCAGAGACGTGGTGAAGCACCAGTGTGTTGGTGCAGCAGAGACGTGATGAAGCACCAGTGTGTTGGTGCAGCAGATACGTGGTGAAGCACCAGTGTGTTGGTGCAGCAGAGACGTGGTAAAGCACTAGTGTGTTGGTGCAGCAGAGACGTGGTGAAGTACCAGTGCGTTGGTGCTGCAGAGACGTGGTGAATCACCAGTGTGTTGGTGCAGCAGATACGTGGTGAAGCAGCACCAATGTGTTGGTGCAGCAGAGACATGCTGAAGCACCAGTGTGTTGGTGCAACAGAGACGTGGTGAAGAAGCACTGTGTTGGTGCAGCAGAGACGTGGTGAAGCACCAGTGTGTTGGTGCAGCAGAGACGTGGTGAAGCACCAGTGTGTTGGTGCAGCAGAGACGTGATGAAGCACCAGTGTGTTGGTGCAGCAGAGACGTGGTGAAGCACCAGTGTGTTGGTGCAGCAGAGACGTGGTGAAGCACCAGTGTGTTGGTGCAGCAGAGACGTGGTGAATCACCAGTGTGTTGGTGCAGCAGAGACGTTGTGAAGCACCAGTGTGCTGGTGCAGCAGAGACGTGGTGAAGCACCAATGTGTTGGTGCAGCAGAGACGGGAAGCACCAGTGTGTTTGTGCAGCAGAGACGTGGTGAAGCACCAGAGTGTTGGTGCAGCAGAGACGTGGTGACGTGGTGAAGCACACCAGTGTGTTGGTGCAGCAGAGACGTGGTGAAGCGCCAGTGTCCTGGTGCAGCAGAGACGTGGTGAAGCACCAGTGTGTTATTGCAGCAGAGACGTGGTGAAGCACCAGTGTGTTGGTGCAGCAGAGACGTGGTGAAGCACCAGTGTGTTGGTGCAGCAGAGACGTGGTGAAGCACCAGTGTGTTGGTGCAGCAGAGACGTGGTGAAGCACCAGTGTGTTGGTGCAGCAGAGACGTGGTGAAGCACCAGTGTGTTGGTGCAGCAGAGACGTGATGAAGCACCAGTGTGTTGGTGCAGCAGAGACGTGGTGAAGCACCAGTGTGTTGGTGCAGCAGAGACGTGGTGAAGCACCAGTGTGTTGGTGCAGCAGAGACGTGGTGAAGCACCAGTGTGTTGGTGCAGCAGAGACGTGGTGAAGCACCAGTGTGTTGGTGCAGCAGAGACGTGGTGAAGCACCAGTGTGTTGGTGCAGCAGAGACGTGGTGAAGCACCAGTGTGTTGGTGCAGCAGAGACGTGGTGAAGCACCAGTGTGTTGGTGCAGCAGAGACGTGGTGAAGCACCAGTGTGTTGATGCAGCAGACTTGGTGAAGCACCAGTAAGTTAGTGCAGCAGAGACGTGGTGAAGCACCAGTGTGTTGGTGCAGCAGAGACGTGGTGAAGCACCAGTGTGTTGGTGCAGCAGAGACGTGGTGAAGCACCAGTGTGTTGGTGCAGCAGAGACGTGGTGAAGCACCAGTGTGTTGGTGCAGCAGAGACGTGGTGAAGCACCAGTGTGTTGGTGCAGCAGAGACGTGGTGAAGCACCAGTGTGTTGGTGCAGCAGAGACGTGGTGAAGCACCAGTGTGTTGGTGCAGCAGAGACGTGGTGAAGCACCAGTGTGTTGGTGCAGCAGAGACGTGGTGAAGCACCAGTGTGTTGGTGCAGCAGAGACGTGGTGAAGCACCAGTGTGTTGGTGCAGCAGAGACGTGTTGAAGCACCAGTGTGTTGGTGCAGCAGAGACGTGGTGAAGCACCAGTGTGTTGGTGCAGCAGAGACGTGGTGAAGCACCAGTGTGTTGGTGCAGCAGAGACGTGGTGAAGCACCAGTGTGTTGGTGGAGCAGAGACGTGGTGAAGCACCAGTGTGTTGGTGCAGCAGAGACGTGGTGAAGCACCAGTGTGTTGGTGCAGCAGAGACGTGGTGAAGCACCAGTGTGTTGGTGCAGCAGAGACGTGGTGAAGCACCAGTGTGTTGGTGCAGCAGAGACGTGGTGAAGCACCAGTGTGTTGGTGCAGCAGAGACGTGGTGAAGCACCAGTGTGTTGGTGCAGCAGAGACGTGGTGAAGCACCAGTGTGTTGGTGGAGCAGAGACGTGGTGAAGCACCAGTGTGTTGGTGCAGCAGAGACGTGGTGAAGCACCAGTGTGTTGGTGCAGCAGAGACGTGGTGAAGCACCAATGTGTTGGTGGTGCAGAGACGTGGTGAAGCAGAAACGTGGTGAAGCACCAGTGTGTTGGTGCAGCAGAGACGTGGTGAAGCACCAGTGTGTTGGTGCAGCAGAGACGTGGTGAAGCACCAGTGTGTTGGTGCAGCAGAGACGTGGTGAAGCACCAGTGTGTTGGTGCAGCAGAGACGTGGTGAAGCACCAGTGTGTTGGTGCAGCAGAGACGTGGTGAAGCACCAGTGTGTTGGTGCAGCAGAGACGTGGTGAAGCACCAGTGTGTTGGTGCAGCAGAGACGTGGTGAAGCACCAGTGTGTTGGTGCAGCAGAGACGTGGTGAAGCACCAGTGTGTTGGTGCAGCAGAGACGTGGTGAAGCACCAGTGTGTTGGTGCAGCAGAGACGTGGTGAAGCACCAGTGTGTTGGTGCAGCAGAGACGTGGTGAAGCACCAGTGTGTTGGTGCAGCAGAGACGTGGTGAAGCACCAGTGTGCTGGTGCAGCAGAGACGTGGTGAAGCACCAGTGTGTTGGTGCAGCAGAGACGTGGTGAAGCACCAGTGTGTTGGTGCAGCAGAGACGTGGTGAAGCACCAGTGTGTTGGTGCAGCAGAGACGTGGTGAAGCACCAGTGTGTTGGTGCAGCAGAGACGTGGTGAAGCACCAGTGTGTTGGTGCAGCAGAGACGTGGTGAAGCACCAGTGTGTTGGTGCAGCAGAGACGTGGTGAAGCACCAGTGTGTTGGTGCAGCAGAGACGTGGTGAAGCACCAGTGTGTTGGTGCAGCAGAGACGTGGTGAAGCACCAGTGTGTTGGTGCAGCAGAGACGTGGTGAAGCACCAGTGTGTTGGTGCAGCAGAGACGTGGTGAAGCACCAGTGTGTTTGTGCAGCAGAGACGTGGTGAAGCACCAGTGTGTTGGTGCAGCAGAGACGTGGTGAAGCACCAGTGTGTTGGTGCAGCAGAGACGTGGTGAAGCACCAGTGTGTTGGTGCAGCAGAGACGTGGTGAAGCACCAGTGTGTTGGTGCAGCAGAGACGTGGTGAAGCACCAGTGTGTTGGTGCAGCAGAGACGTGGTGAAGCACCAGTGTGTTGGTGCAGCAGAGACGTGGTGAAGCACCAGTGTGTTGGTGCAGCAGAGACGTGGTGAAGCACCAGTGTGTTGGTGCAGCAGAGACGTAGTGAAGCACCAGTGTGTTGGTGCAGCGGAGACGTGGTGAAGCACCAGTGTGTTGGTGCAGCAGAGACGTGGTGAAGCACCAGTGTGTTGGTGCAGCAGAGACGTGCTGAAGCACCAGTGTGTTGGTGCAGCAGAGACGTGGTGAAGCACCAGTGTGTTGGTGCAGCAGAGACGTGGTGAAGCACCAGTGTGTTGGTGCAGCAGAGACGTGGTGAAGCACCAGTGTGTTGGTGCAGCAGAGACGTGGTGAAGCACCAGTGTGTTGGTGCAGCAGAGACGTGGTGAAGCACCAGTGTGTTGGTGCAGCAGAGACGTGGTGAAGCACCAGTGTGTTGGTGCAGCAGAGACGTGGTGAAGCACCAGTGTGTTGGTGCAGCAGAGACGTGTTGAAGCACCAGTGTGTTGGTGCAGCAGAGACGTGGTGAAGCACCAGTGTGTTGGTGCAGCAGAGACGTGGTGAAGCACCAGTGTGTTGGTGCAGCAGAGACGTGGTGAAGCAGAAACGTGGTGAAGCACCAGTGTGTTGGTGCAGCAAAGACGTGGTGAAGCACCAGTGTGTTGGTGCAGCAGAGACGTGGTGAAGCACCAGTGAGTTGGTGCAGCAGAGACCGTGGTGAAGCACCAGTGTGTTGGTGCAGCAGAGACGTGGTGAAGCACCAGTGTGTTGGTGCAGCAGAGACGTGGTGAAGCACCAGTGTGTTGATGCAGCAGAGACGTGGTGAAGCACCAGTGTGCTGGTGAAGCAGAGACGTGGTGAAGCACCAGTGTGTTGGTGCAACAGAGACGTAGTGAAGCACCAGTGTGTTGGTGCAGCAGAGACGTGGTGAAGCACCAGTGTGTTGGTGCAGCAGAGACGTGGTGAAGCACCAGTGTGTTGGTGCAGCAGAGACGTGGTGAAGCACCAGTGTGTTGGTGCAGCAGAGACGTGGTGAAGCACCAGTGTGTTGGTGCAGCAGAGACGTGGTGAAGCACCTGTGTGTTGGTGCAGCAGAGACGTGGTGAAGCACCAGTGTATTGGTGCAGCAGAGACGTGGTGAAGCACCAGTGTGTTGGTGCAGCAGAGACGTGGTGAAGCACCAGTGTGTTGGTGCAGCAGAGACGTGGTGAAGCACCAGTGTGTTGGTGCAGCAGAGACGTGGTGAAGCACCAGTGTGTTGGTGCAGCAGAGACGTGGTGAAGCACCAATGTGTTGGTGCAGAGACGTGGTGAAGCACCAGTGTGTTGGTGCAGCAGAGACGTGAAACACAAGTGTGTTGGTGCAGCAGAGACGTGGTGAAGCACCAGTGTGTTGGTGCAGCAGAGACGTGGTGAAGCACCAGTGTGTTGGTGCAGCAGAGACGTGTTGAAGCACTAGTGTGTTGGTGGAGCAGAGACGTGGTGAAGCACCAGTGTGTTGGTGCAGCAGAGACGTGGTGAAGCACCAGTGTGTTGGTGCAGCAGAGACGTGGTGAAGCACCAATGTGTTGGTGCAGAGACGTGGTGAAGCACGAGTGTGTTGGTGCAGCAGAGACGTGGTGAAGCACCAGTGTGTTGGTGCAGCAGAGACGTGGTGAAGCACCAGTGTGTTGGTGCAGCAGAGACGTGGTGAAGCACCAGTGTGTTGGTGCAGCAGAGACGTGGTGAAGCACCAGTGTGTTGGTGCAGCAGAGACGTGGTGAAGCACCAGTGTGTTGATGCAGCAGAGACGTGGTGAAGCACCAGTGTGTTGGTGCAGCAGAGACGTGGTGAAGCACCAGTGTGTTGGTGCAGCAGAGACGTGGTGAAGCACCAGTGTGTTGGTGCAGCAGAGACGTGGTGAAGCACCAGTGTGTTGGTGCAGCAGAGACGTGGTGAAGCACCAGTGTGTTGGTGCAGCAGAGACGTGGTGAAGCACCAGTGTGTTGGTGGAGCAGAGACGTGGTGAAGCACCAGTGTGTTGGTGCAGCAGAGACGTGGTGAAGCACCAGTGTGTTGGTGCAGTAGAGACGTGGTGAAGCACCAGTGTGCTGGTGCAGCACCAGTGTGTTGGTGGAGCAGAGAGACGTGGTGAAGCGCCAGTGTGTTGGTGCAGCAGAGACGTGGTGAAGCACCGTTGTGCTGCTGCAGCAGAGACGTGGTGAAGCACCAGTGTGTTGGTGCAGCAGAGACGTGGTGAAGCACCAGTGTGTTGGTGCAGCAGAGACGTGGTGAAGCACCAGTGTGTTGGTGCAGCAGAGACGTGGTGAAGCACCAGTGTGTTGGTGCAGCAGAGACGTGGTGAAGCACCAGTGTGTTGGTGCAGCAGAGACGTGGTGAAGCACCAGTGTGGTGGTGCAGAGACTTGGTGAAGCATCAGTGTGCTGGTGCAGCAGAGACGTGGTGAAGCACCAATGTGTTGGTGGAGCAGAGACGTGGTGAAGCACCAGTGTGTTGGTGCAGCAGAGACGTGGTGAAGCAGCAGAGACGTGGTGAAGCACCAGTGTGTTGGTGGAGCAGAGACGTGGTGAAGCACCAGTGTGTTGGTGCAGCAGAGACGTGGTGAAGCACCAGTGTGTTGGTGCAGCAGAGACGTGGTGAAGCACCAGTGTGTTGGTGCAGCAGAGACGTGGTGAAGCACCAGTGTGTTGGTGCAGCAGAGACGTGGTGAAGCACCAGTGTGTTGGTGCAGCAGAGACGTGGTGAAGCACCAGTGTGTTGGTGCAGCAGAGACGTGGTGAAGCACCAGTGTGTTGGTGCAGCAGAGACGTGGTGAAGCACCAGTGTGTTGGTGCAGCAGAGACGTGGTGAAGCACCAGTGTGTTGGTGCAGCAGAGACGTGGTGAAGCACCAGTGTGTTGGTGCAGCAGAGACGTGGTGAAGCACCAGTGTGTTGGTGCAGCAGAGACGTGGTGAAGCACCAGTGTGTTGGTGCAGCAGAGACGTGGTGAAGCACCAGTGTGTTGGTGCAGCAGAGACGTGGTGAAGCACCAGTGTGTTGGTGCAGCAGAGACGTGGTGAAGCACCAGTGTGTTGGTGCAGCAGAGACGTGGTGAAGCACCAGTGTGTTGGTGCAGCAGAGACGTGGTGAAGCACCAGTGTGTTGGTGCAGCAGAGACGTGGTGAAGCACCAGTGTGTTGGTGCAGCAGAGACGTGAAGCACCAATGTGTTGGTGGTGCAGAGACGTGGTGAAGCACCAGTGTGTTGGTGGAGCAGAAACGTGGTGAAGCACCAGTGTGTTGGTGCAGCAGAGACGTGGTGAAGCACCAGTGTGTTGGTGCAGCAGAGACGTGGTGAAGCACCAGTGTGTTGGTGCAGCAGAGACGTGGTGAAGCACCAGTGTGTTGGTGCAGCAGAGACGTGGTGAAGCACCAGTGTGTTGGTGCAGCAGAGACGTGGTGAAGCACCAGTGTGTTGGTGCAACAGAGACGTGGTGAAGCACCAGTGTGTTGGTGCAGCAGAGACGTGGTGAAGCACCAGTGTGTTGGTGCAGCAGAGACTTGGTGAAGCATCAGTGTGCTGGTGCAGCAGAGACGTGGTGAAGCACCAATGTGTTGGTATAGCAGAGACGTGGTGAAGCACCAGTGTGCTGGTGCAGCAGAGACTTGGTGAAGCACAAATGTGTTGGTGGAGCAGAGACGTGGTGAAGCACCAGTGTGCTGGTGCAGCAGAGACGTGGTGAAGCACCAATGTGTTGGTGCAGCAGAGACGTGGTGAAGCACCAGTGTGTTGGTGCAGCAGAGACGTGGTGAAGCACCAGTGTGTTGATGCAGCAGAGACGTGGTGAAGCACCAGTGTGCTGGTGAAGCAGAGACGTGGTGAAGCACCAGTGTGTTGGTGCAACAGAGACGTGGTGAAGCACCAGTGTGTTGGTGCAGCAGAGACGTGGTGAAGCACCAGTGTGTTGGTGCAGCAGAGACGTGGTGAAGCACCAGTGTGTTGGTGCAGCAGAGACGTGTTGAAGCGCCAATTTGTTGGTGGAGTAGACACGTGGTAAAGCACCAGTGTGTTGGTGGAGCAGAGACGTGGTGAAGCACCAGTGTGTTGGTGGAGCAGAGACGTGGTGAAGCACCAGTGTGTTGGTGGAGCAGAGACGTGGTGAAGCACCAGTGTGTTGGTGCAGCAGAGACGTGGTGAAGCACCAGTGTGTTGGTGCAGCAGAGACGTGGTGAAGCACCAGTGTGTTGGTGCAGCAGAGACGTGGTGAAGCACCAGTGTGTTGGTGCAGCAGAGACGTGGTGAAGCACCAGTGTGTTGGTGCAGCAGAGACGTGGTGAAGCACCAGTGTGTTGGTGCAGCAGAGACGTGGTGAAGCACCAGTGTGTTGGTGCAGCAGAGACGTGGTGAAGCACCAGTGTGTTGGTGCAGCAGAGACGTGGTGAAGCACCAGTGTGTTGGTGCAGCAGAGACGTGGTGAAGCACCAGTGTGTTGGTGCAGCAGAGACGTGGTGAAGCACCAGTGTGTTGGTGCAGCAGAGACATGCTGAAGCACCAGTGTGTTGGTGCAGCAGAGACGTGGTGAATTAGCACCAATGTGTTGGTGCAGCAGAGACGTGGTGAAGCACCAGTGTGTTGGTGCAGCAGAGACGTGGTGAAGCACCAGTGTGTTGGTGCAGCAGAGACGTGGTGAAGCACCAGTGTGTTGGTGCAGCAGAGACGTGGTGAAGCACCAGTGTGTTGGTGGAGCAGAGACGTGGTGAAGCACCAGTGTGTTGGTGCAGCAGAGACGTGGTGAAGCACCAGTGTGTTGGTGCAGCAGAGACGTGGTGAAGCACCAGTGTGTTGGTGCAGCAGAGACGTGGTGAAGCACCAGTGTGTTGGTGCAGCAGAGACGTGGTGAAGCACCAGTGTGTTGGTGCAGCAGAGACGTGGTGAAGCACCAGTGTGTTGGTGTAGTAGAGACGTGGTGAAGCACCAGTGTGTTGGTGCAGCAGAGACGTGGTGAAGCACCAGTGTGTTGGTGCAGCAGAGACGTGGTGAAGCACCAGTGTGTTGGTGCAGCAGAGACGTGGTGAAGCACCAGTGTGTTGGTGCAGCAGAGACGTGGTGAAGCACCAGTGTGTTGGTGCAGCAGAGACGTGGTGAAGCACCAGTGTGTTGGTGCAGCAGAGACGTGGTGAAGCACCAGTGTGTTGGTGCAGCAGAGACGTGGTGAAGCACCAGTGTGTTGGTGCAGCAGAGACGTGATGAAGCAGCAGTGTGTTGGTGCAGCAGAGACGTGATGAAGCCGCAGTGTGTTTGTGCAGCAGAGACGTGATGAAGCACCAGTGTGTTGGTGCAGCAGAGACGTGGTGAAGCACCAGTGTGTTGGTGGAGCAGAGACGTGTTGAAGCACCAGTGTGTTGGTGCAGCAGAGACGTGGTGAAGCACCAGTGTGTTCGTGCAGCAGAGACGTAGTGAAGCACCAATGTGTTGGTGGAGCAGAGACGTGTTGAAGCACCAGTGTGTTGGTGCAGCAGAGACGTGGTGAAGCACCAGTGTGTTGGTGGAGCAGAGACGTGTTGAAGCACCAGTGTGTTGGTGCAGCAGAGACGTGGTGAAGCACCAGTGTGTTGGTGCAGCAGAGACGTGGTGAAGCACCAGTGTGTTGGTGCAGCAGAGACGTGGTGAAGCACCAGTGTGTTGGTGCAGCAGAGACGTGGTGAAGCACCAGTGTGTTGGTGCAGCAGAGACGTGGTGAAGCACCAGTGTGTTGGTGCAGCAGAGACGTGGTGAAGCACCAGTGTGTTGGTGCAGCAGAGACGTGGTGAAGCACCAGTGTGTTGGTGCAGCAGAGACGTGGTGAAGCACCAGTGTGTTGGTGCAGCAGAGACGTGATGAAGCACCAGTGTGTTGGTGCAGCAGAGACGTGGTGAAGCACCAGTGTGTTGGTGCAGCAGAGACGTGGTGAAGCACCAGTGTGTTGGTGCAGCAGAGACGTGGTGAAGCACCAATGTGTTGGTGCAACAGAGACGTGGTGAAGCACCAGTGTGTTGGTGCAGCAGAGACGTGGTGAAGCACCAGTGTGTTGGTGCAGCAGAGACGTGATGAAGCACCAGTGTGTTGGTGCAACAGAGACGTGGTGAAGAAGCACTAATGTGTTGGTGCAGCAGAGACGTGGTGAAGCACCAGTGTGTTGGTGCAGCAGAGACGTGTCGAAGCACCAGTGTGTTGATGCAGCAGACTTGGTGAAGCACCAGTATGTTGGTGCAGCAGAGACGTGGTGAAGCACCAGTGTGTTGGTGCTGCAGAGACGTGTTGAAGAACCAGTGTGTTGGTGCAGCAGAGATGTGGTGAAGCACCAGTGTGTTGGTGCAGCAGAGACGTGGTGAAGCACCAGTGTGTTGGTGCAGCAGAGACGTGTTGAAGCGCCAATGTGTTGGTGGAGTAGAGACGTGGTGAAGCACCAGTGTATTGGTGGAGCAGAGACGTGTTGAAGCACCAGTGTTGGTGGAGAAGAGACGTGTTGAAGCACCAGTGTGTTGGTGGAGCAGAGAGACGTGGTTAAGCACCAGTGTGTTGGTGCAGCAGAGACGTGTTGAAGCACCAGTGTGTTGGTGCAGCAGAGACGTGGTGAAGCACCAGTGTGTTGGTGCAGCAGAGACATGCTGAAGCACCAGTGTGTTGGTGCAGCAGAGACGTGGTGAATTAGCACCAATGTGTTGGTGCAGCAGAGACGTGGTGAAGCACCAGTGTGTTGGTGCAGCAGAGACGTGGTGAAGCACCAGTGTGTTGGTGCAGCAGAGACGTCGTGAAGCACCAGTGTGTTGGTGCAGCAGAGACGTGATGAAGCACCAGTGTGTTGGTGCAGCAGATACCTGGTGAAGCAGCAGTGTGTTGGTGCAGCAGAGACGTGGTAAAGCACAAGTGTGTTGGTGCAGCAGAGACGTGGTGAAGCAAAAGTGCGTTGGTGCTGCAGAGACGTGGTGAATCACCAGTGTGTTGGTGCAGCAGATACGTGGTGAAGCAGCACCAATGTGTTGGTGCAGCAGAGACATGCTGAAGCACCAGTGTGTTGGTGCAACAGAGACGTGGTGAAGAAGCACTAATGTGTTGGTGCAGCAGAGACGTGGTGAAGCACCAGTGTGTTGGTGCAGCAGAGACGTGTTGAAGCACCAGTGTGTTGATGCAGCAGACTTGGTGAAGCACCAGTATGTTGGTGCAGCAGAGACGTGGTGAAGCACCAGTGTGTTGGTGCTGCAGAGACGTGTTGAAGAACCAGTGTGTTGGTGCAGCAGAGATGTGGTGAAGCACCAGTGTGTTGGTGCAGCAGAGACGTGGTGAAGCGCCAGTGTGTTGGTGCAGCAGAGACGTGTTGAAGCGCCAATGTGTTGGTGGAGTAGAGACGTGGTGAAGCACCAGTGTATTGGTGGAGCAGAGACGTGTTGAAGCACCAGTGTGTTGGTGGAGCAGAGACGTGTTGAAGCACCAGTGTGTTGGTGGAGCAGAGAGACGTGGTGAAGCACCAGTGTGTTGGTGCAGCAGAGACGTGTTGAAGCACCAGTGTGTTGGTGCAGCAGAGACGTGGTGAAGCACCAGTGTTGATGCAGCAGACTTGGTGAAGCACCAGTATGTTGGTGCAGCAGAGACGTGGTGAAGCACCAGTGTGTTGGTGCAGCAGAGACGTGTTGAAGCACCAGTGTGTTGGTGCAGCAGAGACGTGGTGAAGCACCAGTGTGTTGGTGCAGCAGAGACGTGTTGAAGCGCCAATGTGTTGGTGGAGTAGAGACGTGGTGAAGCACCAGTGTGTTGGTGCAGCAGAGACGTGTTGAAGCACCAGTGTGTTGGTGGAGCAGAGACGTGGTGAAGCACCAGTGTGTTGGTGGAGCAGAGACGTGTTGAAGGACCAGTGTGTTGGTGGACCAGAGACGTGGTGAAGCACCAGTGTGTTGGTGCAGCAGAGACGTGGTGAAGCACCAGTGTGTTGGTGCAGCAGAGACGTGGTGAAGCACCAGTGTGTTGGTGCAGCAGAGACGTGGTGAAGCACCAGTGTGTTGGTGCAGCAGAGACGTGTTGAAGCACCAGTGTGTTGGTGGAGCAGAGACGTGGTGAAGCACCAGTGTGTTGGTGGAGCAGAGACGTGTTGAAGGACCAGTGTGTTGGTGGAGCAGAGACGTGGTGAAGCACCAGTGTGTTGGTGCAGCAGAGACGTGGTGAAGCACCAGTGTGTTGGTGCAGCAGAGACGTGGTGAAGCACCAGTGTGTTGGTGCAGCAGAGACGTGGTGAAGCACCAGTGTGTTGGTGCAGCAGAGACGTGGTGAAGCACCAGTGTGTTGGTGCAGCAGAGACGTGGTGAAGCACCAGTGTGTTGGTGCAGCAGAGACGTGGTGAAGCACCAGTGTGTTGGTGCAGCAGAGACGTGGTGAAGCACCAGTGTGTTGGTGCAGCAGAGACGTGGTGAAGCACCAGTGTGTTGGTGCAGCAGAGACGTGGTGAAGCACCAGTGTGTTGGTGCAGCAGAGACGTGGTGAAGCACCAGTGTGTTGGTGCAGCAGAGACGTGGTGAAGCACCAGTGTGTTGGTGCAGCAGAGACGTGGTGAAGCACCAGTGTGTTGGTGCAGCAGAGACGTGGTGAAGCACCAGTGTGTTGGTGGAGCAGAGACGTGTTGAAGCACCAGTGTGTTGGTGCAGCAGAGACGTGGTGAAGCACCAGTGTGTTCATGCAGCAGACATGGTGAAGCACCAGTATTTTGGTGCAGCAGAGACGTGGTGAAGCACCAGTGTGTTGGTGCAGCAGAGACGTGATGAAGCACCAGTGTGTTGGTGCAGCAGAGACGTGGTGAAGCACCAGTGTGTTGGTGCAGCAGAGACGTGGTGAAGCACCAGTGTGTTGGTGCAGCAGAGACGTGGTGAAGCACCAGTGTGTTGGTGGAGCAGAGACGTGGTGAAGCACCAGTGTGTTGGTGCAGCAGAGACGTGGTGAAGCACCAGTGTGTTGGTGCAGCAGAGACGTGGTGAAGCACCAGTGTGTTGGTGCAGCAGAGACGTGGTGAAGCACCAGTGTGTTGGTGCAGCAGAGACGTGGTGAAGCGCCAATGTGTTGGTGGAGCAGAGACGTGCAGCAGAGACGTGGTGAAGCACCAGTGTGTTGGTGCAGCAGAGACGTGGTGAAGCACCAGTGTTGGTGCAGCAGAGACGTGGTGCAGCAGAGACGTGGTGAAGCACCAGTGTGTTGGTGCAGCAGAGACGTGATGAAGCAGCAGTGTGTTGGTGCAGCAGAGACGTGATGAAGCACCAGTGTGTTGGTGCAGCAGAGACGTGATGAAGCACCAGTGTGTTGGTGCAGCAGAGACGTGGTGAAGCACCAGTGTGTTGGTGCAGCAGAGACGTGGTGAAGCACCAGTGTGTTGGTGCAGCAGAGACGTGGTGAAGCACCAGTGTGTTGGTGCAGCAGAGACGTGGTGAAGCACCAGTGTGTTGGTGCAGCAGAGACGTGGTGAAGCACCAGTGTGTTGGTGCAGCAGAGACGTGGTGAAGCACCAGTGTGTTGGTGCAGCAGAGACGTGGTGAAGCACCAGTGTGTTGGTGCAGCAGAGACGTGGTGAAGCACCAGTGTGTTGGTGCAGCAGAGACGTGGTGAAGCACCAGTGTGTTGGTGCAGCAGAGACGTGATGAAGCACCAGTGTGTTGGTGCAGCAGAGACGTGATGAAGCACCAGTGTGTTGGTGCAGCAGAGACGTGGTGAAGCACCAGTGTGTTGGTGCAGCAGAGACGTGATGAAGCACCAGTGTGTTGGTGCAGCAGAGACGTGATGAAGCACCAGTGTGTTGGTGCAGCAGAGACGTGATGAAGCACCAGTGTGTTGGTGCAGCAGAGACGTGATGAAGCACCAGTGTGTTGGTGCAGCAGAGACGTGGTGAAGCACCAGTGTGTTGGTGCAGCAGAGACGTGGTGAAGCACCAGTGTGTTGGTGCAGCAGAGACGTGGTGAAGCACCAGTGTGTTGGTGCAGCAGAGACGTGATGAAGCACCAGTGTGTTGGTGCAGCAGAGACGTGGTGAAGCACCAGTGTGTTGGTGGAGCAGAGACTTGGTGTGTTGGTGCAAGAGACACCAGTGTGTTGGTGCAGCAGAGACGTGATGAAGCACCAGTGTGTTGGTGCAGCAGAGACGTGATGAAGCAGCAGAGATGTGATGAAGCAGCAGTGTTTGTGCAGCAGAGACGTGATGAAGCACCAGTGTGTTGGTGCAGCAGAGACGTGGTGAAGCACCAGTGTGTTGGTGCAGCAGAGACGTGATGAAGCACCAGTGTGTTGGTGCAGCAGAGACGTGGTGAAGCACCAGTGTGTTGGTGCAGCAGAGACGTGGTGAAGCACCAGTGGATGTCGCCTCCACAACCCTTCTCATAAATCTTTAAAAATTAGAACTACAGGTAATATCAGGTGTGAAGACAATCACAGGTCGTAGCACAAAATATCGTTTAGACAAAATGAAAAACTTTATGTAGGCACAACCTGTTAAAGTTCTACACAGGGTGAAACGCTGTCCCAGACGTTGCCCGGCGGCCTGGTGACAAAAGCTCTGGCTTCAGACGGAGGTCCGGGTTCGATTCCCGGCGAAGGGGTGGAAACATTTGAAGTGTTTCCTTACACTGGTTGTCCATGTTCACCCTTCAGTAAAATGGGTACCTGAGTGTTAGTGGACTGGTGTGGGTCGCATCCTGGGACAAAACTGACCTAATTTGCCCGAAATGCTCTGCCTAACAAGCGACTTTCTATATAACAGTATGTCATTGATGTCAGCTAGGACTGTATACCTTGTACATGTACTTGTAGAAATAAAGATATTATTATTATTATACCATATTATACCATATTCATCAATGTGTGCCTTCATAAATGTTGGTAATACGTCACTTCATCCAATGTCAAGTGTCTAAATAGAGCAACTACTGATAGTATCCAGTGTGTAGGTCGTGGGTAAGTTATAATAGAGCAACTACTGATAGTATCCAGTGTGTAGGTCGTAGGTAAGTTATAATAGAGCAACTACTGATAGTATCCAGTGTGTAGGTCGTAGGTAAGTTATAATAGAGCAACTACTGATAGTATCCAGTGTGTAGGTCGCAGGTAAGTTATAATAGAGCAACTACTGATAGTATCCAGTGTGTAGGTCGTAGGTAAGTTATAATAGAGCAACTACTGATAGTATCCAGTGTGTAGGTCGTAGGTAAGTTATAATAGAACAACTACTGATAGTATCCAGTGTGTAGGTCGCAGGTAAGTTATAATAGAGCAACTACTGATAGTATCCAGTGTGTAGGTCGTAGGTAAGTTATAATAGAGCAACTACTGATAGTATCCAGTGTGTAGGTCGTTGGGAAGTTATAATAGAGCAACTACTGATAGTATCCAGTGTGTAGGTCGTAGGTAAGTTATAATAGAGCAACTACTGATAGCATCCAGTGTGTAGGTCGTAGGTAAGTTATAATAGAGCAACTACTGATAGTATCCAGTGTGTAGGTCGCAGGTAAGTTATAATAGAGCAACTACTGATAGTATCCAGTGTGTAGGTCGTACGTAAGTTATAATAGAGCAACTACTGATAGTATCCAGTGTGTAGGTCGTAGGTAAGTTATAATAGAACAACTACTGATAGTATCCAGTGTGTAGGTCGCAGGTAAGTTATAATAGAGCAACTACTGATAGTATCCAGTGTGTAGGTCGTAGGTAAGTTATAATAGAGCAACTACTGATAGTATCCAGTGTGTAGCTCGTTGGGAAGTTATAATAGAGCAACTACTGATAGTATCCAGTGTGTAGGTCGTAGGTAAGTTATAATAGAGCAACTACTGATAGTATCCAGTGTGTAGGTCGTAGGTAAGTTATAATAGAGCAACTACTGATAGTATCCAGTGTGTAGGTCGTAGGTAAGTTATAATAGAGCAACTACTGATAGTATCCAGTGTGTAGGTCGTAGGTAAGTTATAATAGAGCAACTACTGATAGTATCCAGTGTGTAGGTCGTTGGGAAGTTATAATAGAGCAACTACTGATAGTATCCAATGTGTAGGTCGTAGGTAAGTTATAATAGAGCAACTACTGATAGTATCCAATGTGTAGGTCGTAGGTAAGTTATAATAGAGCAACTACTGATAGTATCCAGTGTGTAGGTCGTGGGTAAGTTATAATAGAGCAACTACTGATAGTATCCAGTGTGTAGGTCGTAGGTAAGTTATAATAGAGCACTACTGATAGTATCCAGTGTGTAGGTCGTAGGTAAGTTATAATAGAGCACTACTGATAGTATCCAATGTGTAGGTCGTAGGTAAGGTATAATAGAGCAACTACTGATAGTATGCAGTGTGTAGGTCGTAGGTAAGTTATAATAGAGCAACTACTGATAGTATCCAGTGTGTAGGTCGTAGGTAAGTTATAGTAGAGCAACTACTGATAGTATCCAGTGTGTAAGTCGTAGGTAAGTTATAATAGAGCAACTACTGATAGTATCCAGTGTGAAGGTCGTAGGTAAGTTATAATAGAGCAACTACTGATAGTATCCAGTGTGTAGGTCGTAGGTAAGTTATAATAGAGCACTACTGATAGTATCCAGTGTGTAGGTCGTAGGTAAGTTATAATAGAGCACTACTGATAGTATCCAATGTGTAGGTCGTAGGTAAGTTATAATAGAGCAACTACTGATAGTATCCAGTGTGTAGGTCGTAGGTAAGTTATAATAGAGCAACTACTGATAGTATCCAGTGTGTAGGTCGTAGGTAAGTTATAATAGAGCAACTACTGATAGTATCCAGTGTGTAGGTCGTAGGTAAGTTATAATAGAGCAACTACTGATAGTATCCAGTGTGTAGGTCGTAGGTAAGTTATAATAGAGCAACTACTGATAGTATCCAGTGTGTAGGTCGTAGGTAAGTTATAATAGAGCAACTACTGATAGTATCCAGTGTGTAGGTCGTAGGTAAGTTATAATAGAACACTACTGATAGTATCCAGTGTGTAGGTCGTGGGTAAGTTATAATAGAGCAACTACTGATAGTATCAAGTGTGTAGGTCGTAGGTAAGTTATAATAGAGCACTACTGATAGTATCCAGTGTGTAGTTCGTGGGTAAGTTATAACAGAGCAACTACTGATAGTATCCAGTGTGTAGGTCGTAGGTAAGTTATAATAGAGCAACTACTGATAGTATCCAGTGTGTAGGTCGTAGGTAAGTTATAATAGAGCAACTGCTGATAGTATCCAGTGTGTAGGTCGTAGGTAAGTTATAATAGAGCAACTACTGATAGTATCCAGTGTGTAGGTCGCAGGTAAGTTATAATAGAGCAACTACTGATAGTATCCAGTGTGTAGGTCGTAGGTAAGTTATAATAGAGCAACTACTGATAGTATCCAGTGTGTAGGTCGTTGGGAAGTTATAATAGAGCAACTACTGATAGTATCCAGTGTGTAGGTCGTAGGTAAGTTATAATAAAGCAACTACTGATAGTATCCAGTGTGTAGGTCGTAGGTAAGTTATAATAGAGCAACTACTGATAGTATCCAGTGTGTAGGTCGTAGGTAAGTTATAATAGAGCAACTACTGATAGTATCCAGTGTGTAGGTCGTAGGTAAGTTATAATAGAGCAACTACTGATAGTATCCAGTGTGTAGGTCGTTGTGAAGTTATAATAGAGCAACTACTAATAGAATCCAGTGTGTAGGTCGTAGGTAAGTTATAATAGAGCAACTACTGATAGTATCCAGTGTGTAGGTCGTAGGTAAGTTATAATAGAGAAACTACTGATAGTATCCAGTGTGTAGGTCGTAGGTAAGTTATAATAGAGCAACTACTGATAGTATCCAGTGTGTAGGTCGTAGGTAAGTTATAATAGAGCAACTACTGATAGTATCCAGTGTGTAGGTCGTAGGTAAGTTATAATAGAGCAACTACTGATAGTATCCAGTGTGTAGGTCGTAGGTAAGTTATAATAGAGCAACTACTGATAGTATCCAGTGTGTAGGTCGTAGGTAAGTTATAATAGAGCAACTACTGATAGTATCCAGTGTGTAGGTCGTAGGTAAGTTATAATAGAGCAACTACTGATAGTATCCAGTGTGTAGGTCGTAGGTAAGTTATAATAGAGCAACTACTGATAGTATCCAGTGTGTAGGTCGTAGGTAAGTTATAATAGAGCAACTACTGATAGTATCCAGTGTGTAGGTCGTGGGTAAGTTATAATAGAGCAACTACTGATAGTGTCCAGTGTGTAGGTCGTAGGTAAGTTATAATAGAGCAACTACTGATAGTATCCAGTGTGTAGGTCGTAGGTAAGCTATAATAGAGCAACTACTGATAGTATCCAGTGTGTAGGTCGTAGGTAAGTTATAATAGAGCAACTACTGATAGTATCCAGTGTGTAGGTCGTAGGTAAGTTATAATAGAGCAACTACTGATAGTATCCAGTGTGTAGGTCGTAGGTAAGTTATAATAGAGCAACTACTGATAGTATCCAGTGTGTAGGTCGTAGGTAAGTTATAATAGAGCACTACTGAGTAGTATCCAGTGTGTAGGTCGTGGGTTAAGTTATAGTTATAATAGAGCAACTACTGATAGTATCCAGTGTGTAGGTCGTAGGTAAGTTATAATAGAGCAACTACTGATAGTATCCAGTGTGTAGGTCGTAGGTAAGTTATAATAGAGCAACTACTGATAGTATCCAGTGTGTAGGTCGTAGGTAAGTTATAATAGAGCACTACTGATAGTATCCAGTGTGTAGGTCGTAGGTAAGTTATAATAGAGCAACTTCTGATAGTATCCAATGTGTAGGTCGTAGGTAAGTTATAATAGAGCAACTACTGATAGTATCCAGTGTGTAGGTAGTAGGTAAGTTATAATAGAGCAACTACTGATAGTATCCAATGTGTAGGTCGTAGGTAAGTTATAATAGAGCACTACTGATAGTATCCAGTGTGTAGGTCGTGGGTAAGTTATAATAGAGCAACTACTGATAGTATCCAATGTGTAGGTCGTAGGTAAGTTATAATAGAGCACTACTGATAGTATCCAGTGTGTAGGTCGTAGGTAAGTTATAATAGAGCAACTACTGATAGTATCCAATGTGTAGGTCGTAGGTAAGTTATAATAGAGCACTACTGATAGTATCCAGTGTGTAGGTCGTAGGTAAGTTATAATAGAGCAACTACTGATAGTATCCAATGTGTAGGTCGTAGGTAAGTTATAATAGAGGACTACTGATAGTATCCAGTGTGTAGGTCGTAGGTAAGTTATAATAGAGCACTACTGATAGTATCCAGTGTGTAGGTCGTAGGTAAGTTATAATAGAGCAACTACTGATAGTATCCAGTGTGTAGGTCGTAGGTAAGTTATAATAGAGCACTACTGATAGTATCCAGTGTGTAGGTCCTAGGTAAGTTATAATAGAGCAACTACTGATAGCATCCAGTGTGTAGGTCGTAGGTAAGTTATAATAGAGCACTACTGATAGTATCCAGTGTGTAGGTCGTAGGTAAGTTATAATAGAGCAACTACTGATAGTATCCAATGTGTAGGTCGTAGGTAACTTATAATAGAGCACTACTGATAGTATCCAGTGTGTAGGTCGTAGGTAAGTTATAATAGAGCAACTACTGATAGTATCCAATGTGTAGGACGTAGGAAAGTTATAATAGAGCACTACTGATAGTATCCAGTGTGTAGGTCGTAGGTAAGTTATAATAGAGCAACTACTGATAGTATCCAATGTGTAGGTCGTAGGTAAGTTATAATAGAGCACTACTGATAGTATCCAGTGTGTAGGTCGTAGGTAAGTTATAATAGAGCAACTACTGATAGTATCCAGTGTGTAGGTCGTAGGTAAGTTATAATAGAGCACTACTGATAGTATCCAGTGTGTAGGTCGTAGGTAAGTTATAATAGAGCAACTACTGATAGTATCCAGTGTGTAGGTCGTAGGTAAGTTATAATAGAGCACTACTGATAGTATCCAGTGTGTAGGTCGTAGGTAAGTTATAATAGAGCAACTACTGATAGTATCCAGTGTGTAGGTCGTAGGTAAGTTATAATAGAGCACTACTGATAGTATCCAGTGTGTAGGTCGTAGGTAAGTTATAATAGAGCAACTACTGATAGTATCCAGTGTGTAGGTCGTAGGTAAGTTATAATAGAGCAACTACTGATAGTATCCAATGTGTAGGTCGTAGGTAAGTTATAGTAGAGCAACTACTGATAGTATCCAGTGTGTAGGTCGTGAGTAAGTTATAATAGAGCAACTACTGATAGTATCCAGTGTGTAGGTCGTAGGTAAGTTATAATAGAGCACTACTGATAGTATCCAGTGTGTAGGTCGTAGGTAAGTTATAATAGAGCAACTACTGATAGTATCCAGTGTGTAGGTCGTAGGTAAGTTATAATAGAGCAACTACTGATAGTATCCAGTGTGTAGGTCGTGGGTAAGTTATAATAGAACAACTACTGATAGTATCCAGTGTGTAGGTCGTAGGTAAGTTATAATAGAGCAACTACTGATAGTATCCAGTGTGTAGGTCGTAGGTAAGTTATAATAGAGCAACTACTGATATTATCCAGTGTGTAGGTCGTAGGTAAGTTATAATAGAGCAACTACTGATAGTATCCAGTGTGTAGGTCGTGGGTAAGTTATAATAGAGCAACTACTGATAGTATCCAGTGTGTAGGTCGTAGGTAAGTTATAATAGAGCACTACTGATAGTATCCAGTGTGTAGGTCGTAGGTAAGTTATAATAGAGCAACTACTGATAGTATCCAGTGTGTAGGTCGTAGGTAAGTTATAATAGAGCAACTACTGATAGTATCCAGTGTGTAGGTCGTAGGTAAGTTATAATAGAGCACTACTGATAGTATCCAGTGTGTAGGTCGTAGGTAAGTTATAATAGAGCAACTACTGATAGTATCCAGTGTGTAGGTCGTAGGTAAGTTATAATAGAGCACTACTGATAGTATCGAGTGTGTAGGTCGTAGGTAAGTTATAATAGAGCAACTACTGATAGTATCCAGTGTGTAGGTCGTAGGTAAGTTATAATAGAGCACTACTGATAGTATCCAGTGTGTAGGTCGTGGGTAAGTTATAATAGAGCAACTACTGATAGTATCCAGTGTGTAGGTCGTAGGTAAGTTATAATAGAGCAACTACTGATAGTATCCAGTGTGTAGGTCGTAGGTAAGTTATAATAGAGCAACTACTGATAGTATCCAGTGTGTAGGTCGTAGGTAAGTTATAATAGAGCACTACTGATAGTATCCAGTGTGTAGGTCGTGGGTAAGTTATAATAGAGCAACTACTGATAGTATCCAGTGTGTAGGTCGTAGGTAAGTTATAATAGAGCACTACTGATAGTATCCAGTGTGTAGGTCGTAGGTAAGTTATAACAGAGCAACTACTGATAGTATCCAGTGTGTAGGTCGTAGGTAAGTTATAATAGAGCAACTACTGATAGTATCCAGTGTGTAGGTCGTAGGTAAGTTATAATAGAGCACTACTGATAGTATCCAGTGTGTAGGTCGTGGGTAAGTTATAATAGAGCAACTACTGATAGTATCCAGTGTGTAGGTCGTAGGTAAGTTATAATAGAGCACTACTAATAGTATCCAGTGTGTAGGTCGTAGGTAAGTTATAATAGAGCAACTACTGATAGTATCCAGTGTGTAGGTCGTAGGTAAGTTATAATAGAGCAACTACTGATAGTATCCAGTGTGTAGGTCGTAGGTAAGTTATAATAGAGCACTACTGATAGTATCCAGTGTGTAGGTCGTGGGTAAGTTATAATAGAGCAACTACTGATAGTATCCAGTGTGTAGGTCGTAGGTAAGTTATAATAGAGCACTACTGATAGTATCCAGTGTGTAGGTCGTGGGTAAGTTATAATAGAGCAACTACTGATAGTATCCAGTGTGTAGGTCGTGGGTAAGTTATAATAGAGCAACTACTGATAGTATCCAGTGTGTAGGTCGTAGGTAAGTTATAATAGAGCACTACTGATAGTATCCAGTGTGTAGGTCGTAGGTAAGTTATAATAGAGCAACTACTGATAGTATCCAGTGTGTAGGTCGTAGGTAAGTTATAATAGAGCACTACTGATAGTATCCAGTGTGTAGGTCGTGGGTAAGTTATAATAGAGCAACTACTGATAGTATCCAGTGTGTAGGTCGTAGGTAAGTTATAATAGAGCACTACTGATAGTATCCAGTGTGTAGGTCGTAGGTAAGTTATAATAGAACAACTACTGATAGTATCCAGTGTGTAGGTCGTAGGTAAGTTATAAAAGAGGAACTACTGATAGTATCCAGTGTGTAGGTCGTAGGTAAGTTATAATAGAGCACTACTGATAGTATCCAGTGTGTAGGTCGTAGGTAAGTTATAATAGAGCAACTACTGATAGTATCCAGTGTGTAGGTCGTAGGTAAGTTATAAAAGAGGAACTACTGATAGTATCCAGTGTGTAGGTCGTGGGGAAGTTATAATACAGGAACTACTTGTAGTATCTAGTGTGTAGGTCGTGGGGAAGTTATAATAGAGGAACTACTAGTAGCATCCAGTGTGTAGGTCGTGGGGAAGTTATAATAGAGGAACTACTAGTAGCATCCAGTGTGTAGGTCGTGGGGAAGTTATAATAGAGGAACTACTTGTAGTATCTAGTGTGTAGGTCGTGGGGAAGTTATAATAGAGGAACTACTAGTAGCATCCAGTGTGTAGGTCGTGGGGAAGTTATAATAGAGGAACTACTAGTAGTATCCAGTGTGTAGGTCGTGGGGAAGTTATAATAGAGGAACTACTAGTAGCATCCAGTGTGTAGGTCGTGGGGAAGTTATAATTGAGGAACTACTAGTAGTATCCAGTGTGTAGGTCGTGGGGAAGTTATAATAGAGGAACTACTAGTAGCATCCAGTGTGTAGGTCGTGGGGAAGTTATAATAGAGGAACTACTAGTAGTATCCAGTGTGTAGGTCGTGGGGAAGTTATAATAGAGGAACTACTAG
>NC_091299.1:42045860-42065860 GCF_038502225.1 Cherax quadricarinatus | reverse complement strand
TGAAGCACTTAGAGGAAAGCACCCAGCCAGGGAAACCAGGGGCACCAAAAGTTCCAGCACCAGTGTGGAACCATTGATTGTGCAAGACTCATTTACAAAGCAATAATGTTATTCCCGTCTGGCTCTGCTGAGGGCTACGCTGGAACAAGGCCACATCATTTAAATGAAATGGTTAATCCAGTTATCAGGGAGATTGCAGAGACACTGCTTTCAGAGATCATAAAGTTCATTAACAATTCCTTGGTTGGTCTGATTCCTGATGAAATTAAACTTTTCTTTTTTGCTGCATCACTCTGATAGAAGAAATAGGCCAATTGCAGTGAGCAACACTTTTCACCGCCTCGATTCCAAAGCTGCTGTTCGAAGTATCTGCACAGAGGCAGCCATGATGCTTCAACCAAACCAACTTGGCTTTGGTGTCTCTCGAGGAAGTGAAGCAGCAGTTCATGCAACAAGGGCGTATATCAACAACCTGCCTGAAGACAATGGTATTAGAAGCTGTACAAGAACATTTCCTGGTCTCTTTCCTTATGTTTCAGCTGGATATAGCAAGGAATCAATGCTCCTGTTTGGAAAGCATGAAATCACATCATCAGAGGGTGTCGAGCAAGGGGATCCTCTCACACCATTTCTCTTCTGTATAGCAGTTAAGGAAATCACAGTCAGACTGACCAGTGAGCTAAACATCTGGTTCCTAGATGATGACACACTAGCAGGAACAAAGGAGTCCCTTTTAGATGATCTTACACAGGTGATGACACAGAGACAGGAAATGGGTCTCATCCTGAATCCATCCAAATGTGAAATTATCTCAGTCAATCAACAAGTGACAGATGCAGTGAGATCCAAACTACCAGGAACATCAGTCATTACCCCCACAAATAGCATCTTGCTTGAAGCACCTCTGGGAAGCGATGCCATTGAAACAATTCTCAGGAAGAAACTGGAAGAGTTGAGGAGAATGGAACAATATCCACGATGCCTTGTACCTTCTCACAAAGTGCTTGAGTCTTCCCAGGTTAACATATTTCCTAAGATGTGCACCTTCACATGATAACCCTATACTGCACGAATATGACAGTATCCTGAGGCAGATTTTTACGAAAGTGCTTAACCTTACTCTAGAAGATGGGCAGTGGGACCAAGCTACACTTTCAGTCAGACTATGAGGCACTGGCGTCCCCAAGTCATCAGAGACTGCACTACCTGCTTTCTTGCCCTCCTGCATTGCATCCAGTGGACTTATAGCAGCAATTCTCCCTGAACAACTTAGGGACAAGATTGGAGTTCATGACCAAAAGTTCGTTGATGGAGCCATGATCTGGGATAATGGGATAATCAAACAGGCTCTGAAACTAGACCTGCACCCTCCCAACAACTACAGTCACACTGGGATGGCCCAATAGTGGAGAACATAGCCTCAACAACGCTTCAGTGTCGGGGAAAGACAGAGCCCGCCTCCTGGCAGTGAGAGCTCCTCATGCAAGGGACTTTCTATTGGCTGTTCCCAACTCCATGCTTTGCACACGCCTCGAACCATAGACCATCCATAATGGTGTTGCCCTTCGGCTTGCCGCCCCTATTCTCGCCAAACACAAGTGTATTTGTGGCAGTAAAGCAGCAGACCGATTTGGGTACCATGGTCTTGTGTACCGTAAATCCATGGGAAAGATTACAGGACATGATGAAGTTAATAACATTATCACGAGAAGACTCACAACAGCCAGATGCCCAGCAATAAGAGAGCCACCCCAACTATGCAGATCTGATGGCAGCCAAAAGCGTCCAGATGGTATCACCCTTCAAGCCTGAACAGAAGACAAGCAGGTGGTGTGGGACTACACATGTGCATATACCTTGGCTGATAATTATCTCCAATACACCAGGAAGGAAGCTTCAGGGAGTTTCAAAAGTCTAGAAAATACAGAGAACTTGCCCATCATTATATGTTTGTTCCCATAGGCTCGGAGACCCTTGGCTCATGGGAAAAGAGTGCATCTAAGTTCCTTAAGGAGCTAGACAAAAGACTCATCAGGGTAACTAGGGATCCCAGAAAAGCTAGTTTTCTGTTCCAGAGACTCAGTGTTGCTGTTCAGAGGGGTAATGCCTGCTGTATCTTGGGCATGCTCCCCAGTTTTAAGGAGCTGGATGAGATTTTCGCATTATAATCAGTGACAAACACGTAACAATATGTACTAGACATGTATCTCATGTGTACCTCATGTATTGTATATGCCATCTTTATATAAACAATGTATCTTTTAAATCTTTTGTACCATATTATGTAATGATATATACCTATTGGTAAAAAAGAATGAAAAGATGAGGTTGTAGGGAAAGTGGAATATTCAAATGGCTTCAGGAAGAAATCCAGTATTCTTCCTTAAAGCCTTTTTATCCACTTCTCCGAGGCTATGGGTCCCACAATTTGCACCAGAAGTGGATCCCATCATATATATATATATATATATATATATATATATATATATATATATATATATATATATATATATATATATATATATATATATATATATATATATATATATATCAGCCGGGAATCGAACCTGGGACATTTAGCCATGCTCTTGGGAACCAAGATAACATCATAAGAACATAAGAACATAAGAACGAAGGAACACTGCAGAAGGCCTACTGGCCCATGCGAGGCAGGTCCAAGTCCCTACCGGCTTAAGCCAATGCACCCAACCTAGTCAGGTCAGGTCACATTGACTTAAGGGAGGAACACGGCAACCGACCTGTTAGCACAAGCTATCAGGTCCAACTCACACCCACCCACATCTACTCATGTATTTATCCAACCTATTTTTAAAGCTACACAACGTTCTGGCCTCTATAACGGTACTTGGGAGTTTGTTCCACTCATCCACAACTCTATTACCAAACCAGTACTTTCCTATATCCCTCCTGAATCTGAATTTTTCCAACTTAAAACCATTGCTGCGAGTCCTGTCTAGGCTAGATATTTTCAGCACACTATTTACATCCCCTTTATTTATTCCTGTCTTCCACTTATAAACCTCAATCATATCCCCCCTAATTCTACGTCTTTCTAGAGAGTGCAGTTTCAGGGCCCTTAGTCTATCCTCATAGGGAAGGTTTCTGATACATGGGATCATCTTTGTCATCCTCCTTTGTACATTTTCCAGAGAATTTATATCCATTCTGTAATACGGTGACCAAAACTGTGCAGCATAATCTAAATGAGGCCTAACCAAGGATGTATAGAGTTGAAGAACAACCTGAGGACTCCTATTATTTATGCTTCTTGATATGAAGCCAAGGATTCTATTAGCTTTATTGCGAACACTTATGCACTGTTGTCTTGGTTTCAGATTACTGCTAACCAGAACTCCTAAATCTTTTTCGCAATCCGTAATATTAAGATCTACATTATTTAGTTTATATGTGGCATGGTTATTGTCCTGTCCAACATTTAGAACTTTGCATTTGTCTATATTAAACTGCATCTGCCACTTCTCCGACCACTGCATCAGTCTATTCAAATCCTCCTGGAGTGCTCGAATGTCCTCGTCAGAATGAATTCGACGGCCTATTTTGGTGTCATCGGCAAACTTGCCGATGTCGCTCTTTATGCCCTCATCTATGTCGTTTATGTAGATTGTGAACAGCAGGGGGCCCAACACTGACCCCTGTGGAACACCGCTCGTGACGCTTCCCCACTCTGATTTCTCCCCATTTATGCAAACTCTCTGCTGCCTATTTGTCAACCATGCCTCTATCCAGGAAAAAATTTCTCCTCCTATTCCATGTGCTTTAATTTTCCTCAATAGTCTCTGATGTGGGACCCTGTCAAAAGCCTTACTGAAGTCCATATACACAATATCATATTCATTACCATGATCTACCTCCTCAAATACCTTAGTGAAAAAAGTTAATAAATTCGTAAGGCAGGAACGCCCCTTTGTAAAACCATGCTGAGATTCGTTGATTAATTTATGCTTTTCAAGGTGGCTACGAACTGCCTCGGCAATTATTGATTCCATAAATTTTCCCACTATGGAGGTTAGGCTTATTGGTCTATAGTTCGAAGCTAAGGACCTGTCACCTGTTTTGAAAATAGGTATCACATTTGCCATTTTCCACTTATCTGGCACCATGCCAGTTTGTAGTGATATGTTGAAAAGATTAGCCAAAGGTGTGCTAAGCTCCTCTTTACATTCCTTTAGAACCCTTGCATACAGTTCATCAGGGCCTGGGGATTTGTTAGGTTTTAATTTATCTATTTGCCTAAGGACCATGTCACTTGTGACCCTAATAGTGCACAGTTTATTATCGTCCTGTTCTACATAATTTATCATTACTGGAATATCGCTGGTATCCTCCTGTGTAAAAACTGAGAGGAAGTATGTGTTAAAAATTCTACACATTTCCTTATCACTGTCAGTGAGCTGACCCGAGGAACTTTTGAGTGGGCCTATCTTGTCCCTGATCTTACTTCTGTATACCTGAAAGAATCCTTTTGGGTTAGTCTTCGATTCTCTTGCAACTTTAACCTCATAATCTCTATTTGCTTTTCTAATTCCCTTTTTTATTTCTCTCTTTAACTGAATATATCGATTTCTTAATTGCCCCTCTCCTCTTTTGATTTGCCTATATATGCCTCTCTTTTGACCAATCAGATATTTTAATCTATAGTTCATCCATTTAGGATCATTTTTGTTTGATCTGATTTCCCTATTTGGAACATAATTTGACTGAGCAGCTAGAACTATGCCCTGGAAAGCATCATATCGGCAACCATCACCACCTACCTGACCCTTAGTCAGGTCATTCCAGTTCAGCCCACCTAAGTAATTTTTCAGTCCTATGAAATCAGCCAAGCGAAAGTCAGGGACGGAGACTTGATTGCCATTATTAGGGGAATTCCATGATATGTTAAAACTGAGTGATTTGTGATCACTCTCCCCAAGCTCATCATTAACCTCAAGATTATTAATTAGTGTTTCCCTACTGGCAAGAACCAAGTCAAGGAGGTTATTTCCCCTAGTTGGCTCTGTCACAAACTGTTTTAAAAAACAATCCTGGATCGTATCAAGAAAGTCACCCGACTCTAAATTTCCTGTCAAATTGCTCCAGTCAATCTGTCTATAGTTGAAATCTCCCATTAGCACAACATTTTCGTATGTAGATGCCTTACGAATTTCGTCCCATAGAAGTTTTCTGCACTCCCTATCAAGATTTGGGGCCCTGTAAATCACACCCAAAATTAGTTTTTCTCGGCCCTCGAGAAGCTGTAACCAAACAGATTCAGTGGCTGACGCTTCTAATTTAATATCTTGTCTAACACAACAATTTAAATTGTCTCTGACATACATCGCTACTCCACCACCTTTCCTGTTGACCCTGTCAGTGTGGAATAATTTATAGCCTTGTATGTGACATTCAGAGGGCATCTCTCTATCTTTCAGATTGAGCCAGGTCTCTGTTATAGCAATAATATCTATGTTTCCTGCACTTGCAATTAATCTTAGCTCATCTATCTTATTTCTAACACTCCTGCTATTAGTATAGTAAACCTTAAGGGAGCTAGTCCCTTGCTGCCCTCTGCTGTCCCCCTTTGTTTGCTGACCTGTTCTATTGTCTTTATTTATAACTTCATGCTGAATGCCTTTTATACATTTACTGTTTCCAACCCTAGTGTTGCAACCTGCTTGTTTCCCACACACACCCATACCTCTATCTTCCATCAGTTTAAAATCATAGGCATTTCACCAATGGCCTTCTCAATCGAGTCTGCAAGTGCTACCACCCCTGCCCCAGAGAGATGAACCCCATCCCTTGCATACATATCATGTTTGCCATAAAAGTTGTTCCAGTTGTCAATGAATGGGATTGCAAGTTCCTTGCAGTATCTGTCTAGCCAGCAATTTACACCAATTGCCCTAGACAACCATTCATTTCCTACTCCCCTTCTAGGCAAGATGCTACATATGATTGGGATCCCTCCCTTAGACTTAATGAAATCTATAGCTGACCTGTACTTATCTAGCAGCTCTTCTCTCCTACCCTTCCCAATATCATTTCCACCAGCACTGAGACAGATAATGGGCTTGTTCCCATTACCTGACATGATATTATCCAGTCTGTTGACAATGTCCCCAACACCAGCTCCAGGGAAGCACACTCTATCTCTCATCTTCTTATTCCTATTACAAAAAGCACGATCAACATATCTTACCTGAGAGTCACCAACCACAAGAATGCGCTTACCTTCATTAGCAGGGGCAGTAGTACCCTTACCTTCACTGGCCACTGAAGTACATTCATCCTGGAGAACAGAGAAGCGATTTCCTACCTTCAGATCTGCACTCTTAACTTTCCTTACTCTGATGCGCCTCCCATTACTGTGAACAACTCGCCACTTGTAGCAGGTGCTGGGCTGCACCTCACTGCTGGTAGCCGTTGCTACCACCCCACCTACAGCCTCCTCACAGTGAGAGACAGACTGCACCTCACTGCTAGAAGCCTCATTCCTCACATCTCCAACCACCTCACACTCTCTCCCAGGCCCATTGAGGTGGACCTTCAGCCTCCTAATCTCCTCCTGGAGAAGCAAGACCTCCTCCTTCAACTCTCCAACCTCAGCTTTTAAAACACTGTAGAAGCAAGCCATGCTTTGTAACATCCCGGCACCTTAAACTATTTGACCAGCATGCTACAAACATCAGGGACCCAGTGAATGCACTAGATCTGCCACTCCTGATGCCAGTACATTCGTGGCCGTGGATACTACAGGACTAATTTCATTCTTCACTGTTTGGAATGTCCATCTCACGGCCACGAATGTGCTGGCATCGGGAGTTGCAGATCTAGTGCACTCACCGGGTCCCTGATGTTTGTAGCATGCTGGTCAAATAGTTTAAGGTGCCGGGAGGGTATCTTGGTTCCCAAGAGCCTGGCTAAATATCCCGGGTTGGCCTTCAAGGATGAATTGCAGCACCGGTGCTAAATGTGGTAACGTGTGAGCAGGTGTGATGTTGCAACTAACTTGACCAGCTACCTAACTGTCCAGTGAGGACGCTACACAGGAGGAATGCTAAACCACACAGTTACACGTGTGCCACACAACCATTGCCACTTATGGTTATAAGTGGCAATGGATGCAAGAATAGTTGGAGACCAGTGTTTACACACTAATTCCAGATGTGAGGTAATGAAACTACGAAGAAAGACTAAATTAACATAACTTACAAAATATTAAAAAACAGTGGCAGTGTGGAGGGAATGTGAGAGAGAGAGAGAGAGAGAGAGAGAGAGAGAGAGAGAGAGAGAGAGAGAGAGAGAGAGAGAGAGAGAGAGAGAGAACTCAGGTGATCCATAGAGACGTTAGGAAATATTTCTTGAATGCAAGACTAAACAATAAGGCGGAAATGGAATCAAACGTCAAAGAAAGGTTCGATATTAAATACGATAGGTTAAATGAATTTAGGAACCAAATACGCTGCTCAGTTGTACATAGGAGCTGTGACTCGACCCCCATAATCACATATCTATGAATGCACTAAATTATGTATACATGTCAAGATCTCCCGTCAGAAAGATGAGACTACAAACAAGTCACACACACAACCACGGACAAGTGAACACAGAGATGCACATACACACGCCCTGTCTAAAGCCTAAGAAACAAGGAACAACAACAGCAATAATTGTACTAACAACAATAATAATAATAAGAAGAAGTAGTAGAAGAGTGCAGTTAGAGTGATCGCCAGTGTGTGATGCGGATGTTAACAATTATACTTCCGTAATATAATGATCCCAGCTGACGTGGTCTTACTATGTGATGAGAGCACTGAGCAAGCCACTGTCAACCTTGTCTCACCTGTACACAAGACTCACCACCTTGCTGTGTGGTGCGAGCACTGAGCAAGCCACTGTCAACCTTGTGTCACCTGTACACAAGACCCACAACGGACGCCTCGCCCATCACTCTCACAACAGTAATTAATCTCAATGCGATAAATACTTTGTGGTTAATTCCTTAGTAAATTGTCTTGTTAAATTTGAACAAAGTGAACGGTGTAGCAAGGAGGGTGAACACCATGGCAGGGGAGAGTGAACACTATGGCAGGGGAGAGTGAACACTATGGCAGGGGAGAGTGAACACTATGGCAGGGGAGAGTGAACACTATGGCAGGGGAGAGTGAGGACCATGGCAGGGGAGAGTGAACACTATGGCAGGGGAGAGTGAACACCATGGCAGGGGAGAGTGAACAAGGGGAGAGTGAACACCATGGCAGGGGATGGCAGGGGAGAGTGAACAACATGGCAGGGGGGAGAGGAACACTGAACACCATGGCAGGGGAGAGTGAGCACCATGGCAGGGGAGAGTGAACACCATGGCAGGGGAGAGTGAACAACATGGCAGGGGAGAGTGAACAACATGGCAGGGGAGGGTGAACACCATGGCAGAGGAAGGTGAACACCATGGCAGGGGAGTGAGCACCATGGCAGGGGAGAGTGAGGGCCATGGCAGGGGAGAGTGAACACAATGGCAGAAGAGAGTGAGCACCATGGCAGGGGAGAGTGAACAACATGGCAGGGGAGGGTGAACACCATGGCAGGGGAGAGTGAGGACCATGGCAGGGGAGAGTGAGGACCATAGCAGGGGAGAGTGAACACAATGGCAGAGGAGAGTGAGCACCATGGCAGGGGAGAGTGAACAACATGGCAGGGGAGGGTGAACACCATGGCAGAGGAAGGTGAACACCATGGCAGGGGAGAGTGAACACCATGACAGGGGAGAGTGAACACCATGGCAGGGGAGAGTGAGCACCATGGCAGGGGAGAGTGAACATGGCAGGGGAGAGTGAACACCATGGCAGGGGAGAGTGAACACCATGGCAGGGGAGAGTGAGCACCATGGCAGGGGAGAGTGAGCACCATGGCAGGGGAGAGTGAACACCATGGCAGGGGAGAGTGAACACCATGGCAGGGGAGAGTGAACACCATGGCAGGGGAGAGTGAACACCATGGCAGGGGAGAGTGAACACCATGGCAGGGGAGAGTGAGCACCATGGCAGGGGAGAGTGAGGACCATGGCAGGGGAGAGTGAACACCATGGCAGGGGAGAGTGAGCACCATGGCAGGGGAGAGTGAACAACATGGCAGGGGAGAGTGAACACCATGGCAGGGGAGAGTGAACACCATGGCAGGGGAGAGTGAGCACCATGGCAGGGGAGAGTGATGACCATGGCAGGGGAGAGTGAACACAATGGCAGGGAAGAGTGAGCACAATGGCAGGGGAGAGTGAACAACATGGCAGGGGAGGGTGAACACCATGGCAGAGGAAGGTGAACACCATGGCAAAGGAGAGTGAACACCATGGCAGGGGAGAGTGAACACCATGGCAGGGGAGAGTGAGCACCATGGCAGGGGAGAGTGAGGGCCATGGCAGGGGCGAGTGAACACAATGGCAGGGGAGAGTGAGCACCATGGCAGGGGAGAGTGAACAACATGGCAGGGGAGGGTGAACACCATGGCAGAGGAAGGTGAACACCATGGCAGGGGAGAGTGAACACCATGGCAGGGGAGAGCGAACACCATGGCAAGAGAAGTGAACACCATGGCAAGGGAGAGTGAACACCATGGCAGGGGAGATTGAACACCATGGCAGGGGAAGGTGAACACCATGGCAGGGGAGAGTGAACACTAATGGCAGGGGAGAGTAAACACCATGGCACGGGAGAGTAAACACTATGGCAGGGGAGAGTGAACACCATGGCAAGAGAAGTGAACACCATGGAAGGGGAGAGTGAACACCATGGCAGGAGAGAGTGAACACCACGGCAGGGGAGAGTGAACACCATGGCAGGGGAGAGTGAACACCATGGCACGGGAGAGAGAACACAATGGCAAGGGAAGTGAACACCATTGCAGGAGAGGGTGAACACCATGGCAGGGGAGAGTGAACACCATTGCAGGGGAAGTGAACACCATGGCAGGGGAAGTGAACATCATGGCAAGGGAGGGTGAACACCATGGCAGGGGAGGGTGAACATCATGGAAGAAGGGAGTGAACACTATGGCAGGGAAAGTGAACACCATGGCAGGGAAAGTGAACACCATTGCAGGGGAGGTGAACACCATGGCACGGGAGAGTGAACACAATGGTAGGGGAAGTGAACACCATGGCAGGGGAAAGTGAACACCATTGCAGAGGAAGTGAACACCATGGCAGGAGAGGGTGAACACCATGGCAGGGGAAGAGAACACCATGACAAGGGAAGGTGAACACCATGCAGCGGAGGGTGAACACAATGGCAGGGGAAGTGAACACCACGGCAGGAGAAGGTGAAAACCATGGGAGGGGAGAGTGAACACCATGGCAAGGGAAGTGAACACCATGGCAGGGGAGAGTGAACACAAAGGCAGGGGAAAGAGAACACCAAGGCTGTGGAAAGTGAACTCCAAGACAGAGGAAAGTGAACACAAAGACTGGGGAAAGTGAACACCAAGGCAGGGGAAAGCGAATACCAAGGCAGGGGAAAGTGAATACCAAGGCAGGGGAAAGCGAACACCAAGGCAGGGGAAAGTGAATACCAAGGCATAGGAAAGTGAATACCAAGGCAGGGGAAAGTGAATACCAAGACAGGGGAAAGTGAATACCAAGACAGGGGAAAGTGAACACCAAGGCAGGGGAAAGTGAATACCAAGGCAGGGGAAAGCGAACACCAAGGCAGGGGAAAGTGAATACCAAGACAGGGGAAAGTGAATACCAAGGCAGGGGAAAGTGAATACCAAGACTGGGGAAAGTGAATACCAAGACAGGGGAAAGTGAATACCAAGACTGGGGAAAGTGAATACCAAGACAGGGGAAAGTGAATACCAAGGCAGGGGAAAGCGAACACCAAGGCAGGGGAAAGTGAATACCAAGACAGGGGAAAGTGAATACCAAGACAGGGGAAAGTGAATACCAAGGCAGGGGAAAGTGAATACCAAGTCAGGGGTAAGTGAATACCAAGACAGGGGAAAGTGAATACCAAGACAGGGGAAAGTGAATACCAAGGCAGGGGAAAGTCAATATCAAGACAGGGGAAAGTGAATACCATGTCAGGGGAAAGTGAATACCAAGGCAGGGGAAAGTGAATACCAATGCAGGGGAAAGTGAATACCAAGACAGGGGAAAGTGAATACCAATGCAGGGGAAAGTGAATACCAAGACAGGGGAAAGTGAATACCAATGCAGGGGAAAGTGAATACCAAGGCAGGGGAAAGTAAATACCAATGCAGGGGAAAGTGAATACCAAGACAGGGGAAAGTCAATACCAATGCAGGGGAAAGTCAATACCAAGGCAGGGGAAAGTAAATACCAATGCAGGGGAAAGTGAATACCAAGACAGGGGAAAGTCAATACCAAGGCAGGGGAAAGTCAATACCAAGGCAGGGGAAAGTGAATACCAAGGCAGGGGAAAGTGAATACCAAGGCAGGGGAAAGTGAATACCAAGGCAGGGGAAAGTGAATACCATGTCAAGGGAAAGTGAACACCAAGGCAGGGGAAAGTGAATACCAAGGCAGGGGAAAGTGAATACCAAGGCAGGGGAAAGTGAATACCAAGGCAGGGGAAAGTGAATACCAAGGCAGGGGAAAGTGAATACCAAGTCAGGGGAAAGTCAATACCAAGACAGGGGAAAGTGAATACCAACACTGGGGAAAGTGAACACTAAGGCAGGGGAAAGTGAATAATAAGAAAGGGGAAAGTGAATACCAAGGCAAGGGAAAGTGAATACCAAGACAGGGGAAAGTGAATACCAAGACAGGGGAAAGTGAATGCCAAGACTGGGGAAAGTGAACACTAAGGCAGGGGAAAGTGAATAATAAGAAAGGGGAAAGTGGATACCAAGGCAGGGGAAAGTGAATACCAAGGCAGAAGAAAGTGAATACCAAGACAGGGGAAAGTGAATACCATGTCAGGGGAAAGTGAATACCAATGCAGGGGAAAGTCAATACCAAGGCAAGGGAAAGTGAATACCAAGACTGGGGAAAGTGAATACCAAGGCAGGGGAAAGTGAACACCAAGGCAGGGGAAAGTGAATACCAAGACAGGGGAAAGTGAATACCAAGGCAGGGGAAAGTGAATACCAAGACACGGGAAAGTGAATACCAAGACTAGGGAAAGTGAACACTAAGGCAGGGGAAAGTGAATGATAAGAAAGGGGAATGTGAATACCAAGTCAGGGGAAAGTGAATACCAAGACTGGGGAAAGTGTATACCAAGACTGGGGAAAGTGAACACCAAGGCAGGGGAAAGTGAATACCAAGGCAAGGGAAAGTGAATACCAAGTCAGGGGAAAGTGAATACCAAGACTGGGGAAAGTGAACACCAAGGCAAGGGAAAGTCAATAATAAGGCAAGGGAAAGTCAATACCAAGGCAGGGGAAAGTCAATACCAAGGCAGGGGAAAGTGAATACCAAGGCAAGGGAAAGTGAATACCAAGGCAAGGGGTAAGTGAACACCAAGGCAGGGGAAAGTGAATACCAAGGCAGGGGAAAGTGTATACCAAGGCAGGAGAAAGTGAATACCAAGAATGGGGAAAGTGAACACCAAGGCAGGGGAAAGTGAATACCAAGACAGGGGAAAGTGAATACCAAGGCAGGGGAAAATGAATACCAAGGCAGGAGAAAGTGAATACCAAGGCAGGGGAAAGTGAATACCACGGCAGGGGAAAGTGAATACCATGGCAGGGGAAAGTGAATACCAAGACTGGGGAAAGTGAATACCAAGGCAGGGGAAAGTGAATACCAAGGCAGGGGAAAGTGAACACCAAGACTGGTGAAAGAGAATACCATGTCAGGGGAAAGTGAATACCAAGGCAGTCGAAGGTGAATACCAAAGCAGGGGAAAGTCAATACCAAGGCAGGGGAAAGTGAATACCAAGGCAGGGAAAAGTGAATACAAAGGCAGGGGAAAGTGAATACCAAGGCAGGGGAAAGTGATACCAAGGCAGGGGAAAGTGAATACCAATGCAGGGGAAAGTGAATACCAAGGCAGGGGAAAGTGAATACCAAGGCAGGGGAAAGTGAATACCACGGCAGGGGAAAGTGAATACCATGGCAGGGGAAAGTGAATACCAAGACTGGGGAAAGTGAATACCAAGGCAGGGGAAAGTGAATACCAAGGCAGGGGAAAGTGAACACCAAGACTGAGGAAAGTGAATACCATGGCAGGGGAAAGTTAATACCAAGGCAGGGGAAAGTGAATACCAAGGCAGGGGAAAGTGAATACCAAGGCAGGGGAAAGTGAATACCACGGCAGGGGAAAGTGAATACCATGGCAGGGGAAAGTGAATACCAAGGCAGGGGAAAGTGAATACCAAGGCAGGGGAAAGTGAATACCAAGGCAGGGGAAAGTGAATACCAAGGCAGGGGAAAGTGAATACCAAGGCAGGGGAAAGTGAATACCAAGGCAGGGGAAAGTGAATACCAAGGCAGGGGAAAGTGAATACCAAAGCAGGGGAAAATGAATACCAAAGCTGGACAAAGTGAACAAGGCGGGGGGAAATGAATACCAAGGCAGGGGAAAGTGAATACCAAGGCAGGGGAAAGTGAATACCAAGACTGCGAAAAGTGAACACCAAGGCAGGGGAAAGTGAATACCAAGGCAGGGGAAAGTGAATACCAAGGCAGGGGAAAGTGAATACCAAGGCAGGGAAAAGTGAATACCAAAACAGGGGAAAGCGAATACCATGGCAGGGGAAAGTGAATACCAAGGCAGGGGAAAGTGAATACCCAGGCAGGGGAAAGTGAATACCAAGGCAGGGGAAAGTGAATACCAAGGCAGGGGAAAGTGAATACCGAAGAAGGGGAAAGTCAATACCAAGGCAGGGGAAAGTGAATACCATGACTGGGAAAAGTGCAATACCAAGGCAGGGGAAAGTGAATACCATGACTGGGAAAAGTGAATACCAAGACTGGGGAAAGTGAATACCAAGGCAGGGGAAAGTGAATACCAATACAGGGGAAAGTGAATACCATGACTGGGAAAAGTGAGTACCATGTCAGGGGAAAGTGAACACGAAGGCAGGGAAAAGTTAATACCAAGGCAGGAGAAAGTGAATACCAAGGCAGGGGAAAGTGAATACCAAGACTGGGGAAAGTGAATACCAAGGCTGGACAAAGTGAACAAGGCAGGGGAAAGTGAACAAGGCAGGGGAAAGTGAACAAGGCAGGGGAAAGTGAATACCAAGACAGGGGAAAGTGAATACCAATGCAGGGGAAAGTGAATACCAAGGCAGGGGAAAGTAAATACCAAGGCAGGGGAAAGTGAATACCAAGACAGGGGAAAGTGAATACCAATGCAGGGGAAAGTGAATACCAAGACAGGGGAAAGTGAATACCAAGGCCGGGGAAAGTGAATATCAAGGCTGGACAAAGTGAACAAGGCAGGGGAAAGTGAATATCAAGACAGGGGAAAGTGAATACCATGGCAGGGGAAAGTCAATATCAAGACAGGGGAAAGTGAATACCATGTCAGGGGAAAGTCAATATCAAGACAGGGGAAAGTGAATACCAAGGCAGGGGAAAGTGAATACCAAGGCAGGGGAAAGTGAATACCAAGGCAGGGGAAAGTGAATACCAAGGCAGGGGAAAGTGAATACCAAGGCAGGGGAAAGTCAATACCAAGGCAGGGGAAAGTGAATACCAAGGCAGGGGAAAGTCAATACCAAGGCAGGGGAAAGTGAATACCAAGGCTGGACAAAGTGAAGAAGGCAGGGGAAAGTGAATACCAAGGCAGGGGAACGTGAATACCAAGGCAGGGGAAAGTCAATACCAAGGCAGGGGAAAGTCAATACCAAAGCAGGGGAAAATCAATATCAAGACTGGGAAAAGTGAATACCAAGGTAGGAGAAAGTGAATACCAAGGCAGGGGAAAGTGAATACCAAACCAGGGGAAAGTGTATACCAAGGCAGGGGAAAGTGTATACCAAGGCAGAGGAAAGTGAATACCAAGACTGGGGAAAGTGAATACCAAGGCTGGACAAAGTGAACAAGGCATGGAAAAGTGAATACCAAGGCAGGGGAAAGTGAATACCAAGGCAGGGGAAAGTGAATACCAAGGCAGGAGAAAGTGTATACCAAGGCAGAGGAAAGTGAATACCAAGACTGGGAAAAGTGAATACCAAGGCTGGACAAAGTGAACGAGGCAGGGGAAAGTGAATACCAAAAAAGGGGAAAGTGAATACCAAGGCAGGGGAAAGCGAATACCAAGGCAGGGAAAAGTGAATACCAAGACTGGGGAAAGTGAATACCAAGGCTGGACAAAGTGAACAAGGCAGGGGAAAGTGAACAAGGCAGGGGAAAGTGAACAAGGCAGGGGAAAGTGAACAAGGCAGGGGAAAGTGAATACCAAGGCAGGGGAAAGTGAATACCAAGGCAGGGGAAAGTGAATACCAAGGCAGGGGAAAGGGAATACCAAGGCAGGGGAAAGGGAATACCAAGGCAGGGGAAAGGGAATACCAAGGCAGGGGAAAGTGAATACCAAGGCAGGGGAAAGGGAATACCAAGGCAGGGGAAAGGGAATACCAAGGCAGGGGAAAGTGAATACCGCCTTGAAGTTCACCAATGATAGTTTCACACCTGCCTGAAGCTTCACACTTGCTTGAAGCTTCACAAGTGGGTGAAGCTTCACATCTGGTTGAATCTTCACACATGGCTGAAGCTTTACAACTGCTTGAATCTTCACACGTGAGGTCACAGACCCTGAGCTGCTTTGGGGATTAGCGTGGACGGTTACAAAGCATGGCTTGCTTCTGCAGTGTTTTAAAAATTGAGGTTGGAGAGTTGAAGGAGGAGGTCTTGCTTCTCCAGGAGGAGATTAGGAGATTGAAGGTCCACCTCAATGGGTCTGGGAGAGAGTGTGAGGTGGCTGGAGTTGTGGGAAATGAGGCTTCTAGCAGTGAGGTGCAGCCTGTCTCTTGTTGTGAGGAGGCTGTAGGTGGGGAGGTAGCAACGGCTACCAGCAGTGAGGTGTAGCCCAGCACCTGCTACAAGTGGCGAGTGGTTCACAGTAATGGGAGGCGCATCAGAGTAAGGAAAGTTAAGAGTGAAGATCTGAAGGTAGGAAATCGCTTCTCTGTTCTTCAGGATGAATGTACTTCAGTGGCCAGTGAAGGTAAGGGTACTACTGCCCCTGCTAATGGAGGTAAGTGCATTCTTGTGGTTGGTGACTCTCAGGTAAGATATATTGACCGTGCTTTTTGTAATAGGAATAAGAAGATGAGAGATAGAGTGTGCTTCCCTGGAGCTGGTGTTGGGGACATAGTCAACAGGCTGGATAATATCATGTCAGGTAATGGGAACAAGCCCATTATCTGTCTCAGTGGTGGTGGAAATGATATTGGGAAGGGTTGGAGAGAAGAGCTGCTAGATAAGTACAGGTCAGCTATAGATTTCATTAAGTCTAAGGGAGGGATCCCAATCATATGTAGCATCTTGCCTAGAAGGGGAGTAGGAAATGAATGGTTGTCTAGGGCAATTGGTGTAAATTGCTGGCTAGACAGATACTGCAAGGAACTTGCAATCCCATTCATTGACAACTGGGACAACTTTTATGGCAAACATGATATGTATGCAAGGGATGGGGTACATCTCTCTGGGGCTGGGGTGGTAGCACTTGCAGACTCGATTGAGAAGGCCATTGGTGAAATGCCTATGATTTTAAACTGATAGAAGATAGAGGTATGGGTGTGTGTGGGAAACAAGCAGGTTGCAACACTAGGGTTCGAAACAGTAAATGTATAAAAGGCATTCAGCATGAAGTTATAAATAAAAACAATAGATCAGGTCAGCAAACAAAGGGGGATAGCAGAGGGCAGCAAGGGACTAGCTCCCTTAAGGTTTACTATACTAATAGCAGGAGTGTAAGAAATAAGATAGATGAGCTAAGATTAATTGCAAGTGCAGTAAACATAAGATATTATTGCTATAACAGAGACCTGGCTCAATCTGAAAGATAGAGAGATGCCCTCTGAATGTCACATACAAGGCTATAAATTATTCCACACTGACAGGGTCAACAGGAAGGGTGGTGGAGTAGCGATGTATGTCAGAGACAATTTAAATTGTTGTGTTAGACAAGATGTAAAATTAGAAGCGTCAGCCACTGAATCTGTTTGGTTACAGCTTCTCGAGGGCCGAGAAAAACTAATTTTGGGTGTGATTTACAGGGCCCCAAATCTTGATAGAGAGTGCAGTAAACTTCTATGGGACGAAATTCGTAAGGCATCTACATACGAAAATGTTGTGCTAATGGGAGATTTCAACTATAGACAGATTGACTGGAGCAATTTGACAGGAAATTTAGAGTCAGGTGACTTTCTTGATACGATCCAGGATTGTTTTTTAAAACAGTTTGTGACAGAGCCAACTAGGGGAAATAACCTCCTTGACTTGGTTCTTGCCAGTAGGGAAACACTAATTAATAATCTTGAGGTTAATGATGAGCTTGGGGAAAGTGATCACAAATCACTCAGTTTTAATATATCATGGAATTCCCCTAATAATGGCAATCAAGTCTCCGTCCCTGACCTCCGCTTGGCTGATTTCATAGGACTGAAAAATTACTTAGGTGGGCTGAACTGGAATGACCTGACTAAGGGTCAGGTAGGTGGTGATGGATGCCGATATGACGCTTTCCAGGGCATAGTTCTAGCTGCTCAGTCAAATTATGTTCCAAATAGGGAAATCAGATCAAACAAAAATGATCCTAAATGGATGAACAATAGATTAAAATATCTAATTGGTCAAAAGAGAGGCATATATAGGCAAATCAAAAGAGGAGAGAGGCAATTAAGAAATCGATATATTCAGTTAAAGAGAGAAATAAAAAAAGGAATTAGAAAAGCAAAAAGAGATTATGAGGTTAAAGTTGCAAGAGATTCGAAGACTAACCCAAAAGGATTCTTTCAGGTATACAGAAGTGAGATCAGGGACAAGATAGGCCCAGTCAAAAGTTCCTCGCGTCAGGTCACTGACAGTGATAGGGAAATGTGTAGAATTTTTAAAACATACTTCCTCTCAGTTTTTACACAGGAGGATACCAGCGATATTCCAGAAATGACAAATTATGTGGAACAGGACAATAATAAACTGTGCACGATTAGGGTCACAAGTGACATGGTCCTTAGGTAAATAGATAAATTAAAACCTAACAAATCCCCAGGCCCTGATGAACTGTATGCAAGGGTTCTAAAGGAATGTAAAGAGGAGCTTAGCAAACCTTTGGCTAATCTTTTCAACATATCACTACAAACTGGCATGGTGCCAGATAAGTGGAAAATGGCAAATGTGATACCTATTTTCAAAGCAGGTGACAGGTCCTTAGCTTCGAACTATAGACCAATAAGCCTAACCTCCATAGTGGGAAAATTTATAGAATCAATAATTGCCGAGGCAGTTCGTAGCCACCTTGAAAAGCATAAATTAATCAACGAATCTCAGCATGGTTTTACAAAGGGGCGTTCCTGCCTTACGAATTTGTTAACTTTTTTCACTAAGGTATTTGAGGAGGTAGATCATGGTAATGAATATGATATTGTGTATATGGACTTCAGTAAGGCTTTTGACAGGGTCCCACATCAGAGACTATTGAGGAAAATTAAGGCACATGGAATAGGAGGAGAAATTTTTTCCTGGATAGAGGCATGGTTGACAAATAGGCAGCAGAGAGTTTGCATAAATGGGGAGAAATCAGAGTGGGGAAGCGTCACGAGCGGTGTTCCACAGGGGTCAGTGTTGGGCCCCCTGCTGTTCACAATATACATAAACGACATAGATGAGGGCATAAAGAGCGACATCAGCAAGTTTGCCGATGACACCAAAATAGGCCGTCGAATTCATTCTGACGAGGACATTAGAGCACTCCAGGAAGATTTGAGTAGACTGATGCAGTGGTCGGAGAGGTGGCAGATGCAGTTTAATATAGACAAATGCAAAGTTCTAAATGTTGGACAGGACAATAACCATGCCACATATAAACTAAATAATGTAGATCTTAATATTACGGATTGCGAAAAAGATTTAGGAGTTCTGGTTAGCAGTAATCTGAAACCAAGACAACAGTGCATAAGTGTTCGCAATAAAGCTAATAGAATCCTTGGCTTTATATCAAGAAGCATAAATAATAGGAGTCCTCAGGTTGTTCTTCAACTCTATACATCCTTGGTTAGGCCTCATTTAGATTATGCTGCACAGTTTTGGTCACCGTATTACAGAATGGATATAAATGCTCTGGAAAATGTACAAAGGAGGATGACAAAGTTGATCCCATGTATCAGAAACCTTCCCTATGAGGATAGACTAAGGGCCCTGAATCTTCACTCTCTAGAAAGACGTAGAATTAGGGGGGATATGGTTGAGGTGTATAAATGGAAGACAGGAATAAATAAAGGGGATGTAAATAGTGTGCTGAAAATATCTAGCCTAGACAGGACTCGCAGCAATGGTTTTAAGTTAGAAAAATTCAGATTCAGGAAGGATATAGGAAAGTACTGGTTTGGTAATAGAGTTGTGGATGAGTGGAACAAACTCCCAAGTACAGTTATAGAGGCCAGAACGTTGTGTAGCTTTAAAAATAGGTTGGATAAATACATGAGTGGGTGTGGGTGGGTGTGAGTTGGACCTGACTAGCTTGTGCTACCAGGTCGGTTGCCGTGTTCCTCCCTTAAGTCAAGGTGACCTGACCTGACTAGGTTGGGTGCACTGGCTTAAGCCGGTAGGAGACTTGGACCTGCCTCGCATGGGCCAGTAGGCCTGCTGCAGTGTTCCTTCGTTCTTATGTTCTTATGTTCTTATCTGCTTGAAGCTCGACATCTGTTTGAAACTTCATACATGCCTGAAGCTTCACACGTGACACTTCATATTTGCTTGAAGCTTCACACATGGCTGAAGCTTCACATCTGCTTGAAGCTTCACATCTACTTGAAGCTTCACACATGCTTGAAGCTTCAGACGT
>NC_091299.1:42008360-42033360 GCF_038502225.1 Cherax quadricarinatus | reverse complement strand
CCAAGACCCTCGCATTTACTTCTCTTACAACCCCATCTATAAATATATTAAACAACCACGGTGACATCACACATCCTTGTCTAAGGCCTACTTTTACTGGGAAAAAATTTCCCTCTTTCCTACATACTCTAACTTGAGCCTCACTATCCTCGTAAAAACTCTTCACTGCTTTCAGTAACCTACCTCCTACACCATACACTTGCAACATCTGCCACATTGTCCCCCTATCCACCCTGTCATACGCCTTTTCCAAATCCATAAATGCCACAAAGACCTCTTTAGCCTTATCTAAATACTGTTCACTTATATGTTTCACTGTAAACACCTGGTCCACACACCCCCTACCTTTCCTAAAGCCTCCTTGTTCATCTGCTATCCTATTCTCCGTCTTACTCTTAATTCTTTCAATTATAACTCTACCATACACTTTACCAGGTACACTCAACAGACTTATCGTCCAGTTCTAATGCTATATATATGCTGATGAAATTAAGACACATGTGCAACATCTGGGTATCTTTATTGTAGACGTTTCGCCATCCAGTGGCTTTATCAATACAAATTCTAGGACATAACTTGAAGACAGTAGAACTATGTACAGAAGATGAGGTAATCAGTCCCTCAACCTTGGAGTAGTTGCGTGGAGAATCTCCACGACTACGGTGCTATTCGCACCTACTAAAAGGTTGAGGGACTGATTACCTCATCTTCTGTACATAGTCTTACTGTCTTCAAGTTATGTCCTAGAATTTGTATTGATAAAGCCACTGGATGGCGAAACATCTACAATAAAGATACCCAAATGTTGCGCATGTGTCTTAATTTCATCTTGTCGGTATTATATACCATTCTTGCACATATATGTATGCTGTTGTAATCTTGGTTCAAGATTTTTTTCCGATTTGACCGTTATTAAGGTTAAATTGGGAAATGTCTTGAAGTAAGATTACATCATCATAAATATAGCACTGGAACTGGACGAGAGTCTAATGTTCTGTTTATTCGCGTGAGAGAGTTTAACCATCCAATTGATTTCCAAAAGGACGAGAAAGCTGTGTCATAAGAACATGAGAACATAAAGGAAGAACGGAGGAAATAAATGTTATAAAATACCGACACAATGGAAATATAAACACTTAAGCAGTATATTGACAAAGTTTCGCCCAGGCAGTAGGCTTTATCAAGAAAACCTACCAACCAACATAATCTTCTGCACTTCTACTCTCACCACGACACCAAAACTAAACGTGGGGGTAATTATAGACTTTTTCCTGCGCGCACTCAGAATCCGCAGCAGTGAGTTCCTTGAGGAAGAATACTCTCTTATTGAACAAGTATTTTCTAAACTCAACTATCCTCGTCACTTCATTAGAGACTGCAGACGACGGGCATAAAACATCTTCAACACACCCAGCGAAGACTGCCGAGAAGATACACAGTCCTCCCCACCATCTCCTTTGCCAAACACGTTTCCAACGTCTTTTCCAATATCATAAAAATCTTTGAAAGAGTTCTAAGAAGCAGGATAGCAAACCACCTGGACTCCTAAAAATTGCACAATCCAGGGCAACATGGTTTCAGAGCAGGTCGCTCCTGCCTTTCGCAACTGCTAGACCACTATGATATGGTCCTAGATGCATTGAAAAACAAACAGAATGCAGATGTAGTATACACAGATTTTGCAAAAGCCTTTGACAAGTGCAACCATGGTGTAACAGCACACAAAATCCGTGCTAAAGGGATAACTGACAAAGTAGGCAGATGGATCTTCAACTCTTTAACCAGTCGCACACAAAGAGTAAACAGCTAAATCGGATGCTGCCACAGTGAAGAGCTCTGTCCCACAAGGCACAGTACTCGCCCCCATCTTGTTCCTCATTCTCATATCAGACACAGACAGAGATGTAAACCACAGCACTGTATCATCCTCTGCAGACGATACTAGGATCTACATGAGAGTGTCGTCCACTGAGGACACGGCAAAGCTTCAAGAAGATATAAACTAAGTTTTCCAATGGGCAACAGAGAACAATATGATGGAAATGGTATAAAATACCGACACAATGTAAATAAAAACACATATACAGTATAATGTGATCCTTTATTGACAACGTTTCGCCCACACAGTGGGCTTTATCAAGTTACAAACAGATCTGTTTGTGATGATCCTTTTTAAACCACTTGTTCTCTCTAGGCTGGAATACTGCTGTACATTAACATCCCCATTCAAACAAACCATACCACGGGCGGGGTTAGAACACGCGATCAGAGAGTCTGGAAACTCCAGACCGTAGCGCTTAGCCACTGGGCCAGCTAGCCACAACAAGATTCATCCAACTAGGTATATTTATACACCATAGGAAGGTTAGCATAGGCACCACTGTGACCACAAATGGCAGTTTTTACAGACGAATCTCCAGCTAGCGTGGTATGGTTTGTTTGCAATCGTGTCATTACGATTTCGTGAGTCATCCTCATTCAAGGCAGGTGAAATTGCAGATCTAGAGAATGTACAGAGAACCTTCACTGCACGTATAAGTTCCATCAAACACCTTAACTGCTGGGAGCGCCTGGAAGCACTTGACTTGTACTCACTGGAGCACAGGAGAGAGAGATTTATCATAATCTACACCTGGAAGATTCTGGAGGGACTGGTCGATAATATGCACACATAAATCACTCCATACGAAAGCAAAAGACTTGGCAGGCGATGCAACATACCCCCAGTGAAAAGTACGGGCGTCACTGGTACACTAAGAGAAAACGCAATAAGTGTGCGGATCCCAAGACTGTTCAACAGCCTCCCACCAGCAAAAAGGGGCATTATCAGTAGACCCCTGGTTGTCTTCAAGAGGGAGCTGGACAGATACCTAAAGTGGGTGTCTGATTAGCCGGGCTATGGTTCGTACGTTGGATTGCGTGCGGCCAGCAGTAACAGCCTTGTTGATCAAGCCATGATCCACCGGGAGGCCTGGTCATGGACCGGGCCGCGGGGGCGTTAATCCCCGGAATACCCTCCATGTAGACTCCAGGTAGATACCTCATTCCATTATCTACCTCAACATCCACCATCATCAAGGAAAATACAGAGTATTTTCCTTGGAATTTCACTACTCTTTCACAGTGGTTGTTTTGCATATTTTAAAATCACCTGTTTACTGTGATCTTATTGCATATATATATATATATATATATATATATATATATATATATATATATATATATATATATATATATATATATATATATATATATATATATATATATATATATATATATATATATATATATATATATATATATATATATATATATATATATATTATATATATATATATATATATATATATATATATATATATATATATATATATATATATATATATATATATATATATATATATATATATATATATAATTATTAACTCATCAGTCTTTTCCCACCAAGGCAGGGTGACCCGAAAAAGAAGAAACAACACTTTCATCATCATTCACTCCATCACTGTCTTGCCTGAGGCGTGCCTACACTACAATTAAAAAAAAACTGCAACATGAGCACCCCTCCTTCAGAGTGGAGGCACTGTACTTCCCACCTCCAGGACTCAAATCTGGCTAACAGGTTTCTCTGAATCCCTTAATAAATGTTACACTGTTCACACTCCAACAGCACGTGAGGTCATAAAAACCATTTGCCTCTACATGCTCTTGTCTAACATGTTCATGTATGCTTGCTGGAAGTCCAAGCCCCTCGCACACAAAACCTCGTTTACCCCCTCTCCCTCCAACTTCACTTAGGACGACCCCTACCCTGCCTTCCTTCCACTACAGATTTATACGCCCTCCAACTCATTCTATTTTGTTCCATCAATTCTAAATAACCAAACCACCTCTCAACCCCTCCTCAGCCATCTGGATAATACTTTTAGATACCTTGCACCTCCTCCTACTCTTAAAGTTACGAATTCTCTGCATTATATTCACACCACACATTTTCCTCAGACATGACATTTCCATTGCCTCCAGCCTTTTCCTTGTTGCAACATTCACCACCCATACTTCACACCCATATAAGAGCGTTGGTACAACTGTACCCTCATATATTTCTATCTTTGCTTCTGTGGATACTGTTCTTTGTCTGCACAGACTCCTCAGTGCTTCACTCAACTTTTTCTTATCAGCTCTCTTACAGAGCAAGAGCACAGTCAACAGAATTCAAAACCCCGTCAGGGAAGGCTGGCAACGTTCCCAAATGATGCTCTAGACCACTTGGCCACAGATGATTCAAATAGGTGGGTAGCCTTGTTTACAAGCAACGTTTCTTCCAGCCTGGGCTCCAGTGGGGCTCAAGCATAGTTTCAAGCTATTTCACTTTCCTCCTGCACTTTTTGAGGCATCTGTGGCTGAATGGTCTAGACTGACTCTAAAGCATCACTTGGGAACCTTGCCAGCCTCCCTGACGTGGTTTCGAATCTTGCTGACTGCGATCTTTATCTGTATATACTCGTTTATTTCTGCATGATGCATGGATATAAAAATTGATTGTGAGGTCAGAACATAGAGAAGTAGGATGAAATAGCTTGAAATAATGCTTAAGACCCCCTGGTGTGCCCGGGCTGGGAGAAACATGGCTTTTACAAGGGTGCCCAGCTTTTTAGGCATCTGTGGTCGAGTGGTCTAGAGTGCCACTTGGGGAATTTGTCAGCCTCCCATGATGTGGTGTCGAATCCTGCTGACTGTGATCTCCTTCTGTATATACCCATTTGTTTTATATACATACATACATTATATATATACATATATATATATATATATATATATATATATATATATATATATATATATATATATATATATATATATATATATATATATGCAATAAGATCACAGTAAACAGGTGATATCAGAATATGCAAAACAACCACTGGGAAAGAATAGTGAAATTCCAAGCGCTTATAGATAAAGTAATATCCAAAATTTACGAAATAGCTAATGATCTGAAATACCCAAGAAACATAACTGATAAATCTTTTAAAATTGCTAGAAACACTTTTTATAATCCAAAAACGGACAACCAACCTTATTCAACTAAAAATATGTTGGTTCTCCCTTACCATGAAAACTTGGTTGATATGCCTTCTCTTCTTAAGACTTTTAATATCAAAGTTGCACTTAAAAATCTTGATACAGTAAAAAAAACTTTTGATGAAGAATTCCCCCCAAAATGCTGACGGATGTGTCTGCAAGATTCCTTGTAAAATTTGCGATAAAGTTTATTACGGTCAAACTGGTAAAAATCTCGAACTAAGATTAAAATAACATAAATATAGCATTAGAACTGGACAAGATTCTATTTTTTCATGTGAGAGATTTTAACCATCCAACTGAGTTTCCAAAGACTGAGAAAGTTATATCAAGCAAGTCCATGGTCGACACGAATATAATTGAATCATGTTTCATAAAAAGCAGTTTTGAAAATATGAATATTTCCTTTGGTTCATAGAAATTAGATTAATTTACAATTAATAAAATTTGGGAAGAATTTAACGATACATTAAATAAATAATAAATCTTAATGCTTGGGTAGAGTACTAGGTGTGTTTTACCAAGTCGGGTGTTGTCACGCGTCAGGTGTTGCTTTGTTGACTAATTATATATATATATATATATATATATATATATATATATATATATATATATATATATATATATATATATATATATATATATATATATCCCTCTGGTCCCAAAGATGAGGGGTACCTGTACCTCCTCCCATGGGGGACTTAGGTCTCGAGATACTCCCCAGATAGGGAGCCAAGGCCGGGTCACCACTACTTGGAAAAGACCCGGGCCGGGAGAATACCGGCGAATAAAAAAAATATATATCCCTCTGGGTTTTCTTGTATTTTCTTTCTAGTTCTTGCTCTTGTTCATTTCCGCATATCTCCATAGGGAAGTGGAACAGAATTCTTCCTCCGTAAGCCATGCGTGTCGTAAGAGGCGACTAAAATGCCGGGAGGAAGGGGCTAGTAACCCCTTCTCCTGTATACATTACCAAATTTAAAAAGAAACTCGTTTTCCTTTTTGGGCCACTTTGCCTCCCTCGGTGGGATACGGCCAGTTTGTTGAAAGAATATATATATGTCGTGCCGAATATATAAAACTTGCGATCTTGGCTTAAATAGCAACGCTCAACAATCGAAAATTTGTGTATGCAACAATTTCGCAAAAATATATTTAGTTGGATTATGCTAAAATAAATTGAGCTTGTTATAATAAGGTTAGGTAAGTTTTCTAAGATAATTTTGGTGCAAAATTATAAACTTTTACATTAATGGAAAAATATATCTTTAAACGTATAAGAGAAAATTTTAGAAAGGACTTAATTTTAAACGAGTTCTTGCTAATTAACCAGTTTTACATATTCGGCACGACATATATATAAATATACTATATATATATATATATATATATATATATATATATATATATATATATATATATATATATATATATATATATATATATACATATATATATATATATATATATATATATATATATATATATATATATATATATATATATATATATATATATATATATATATATATATATACATATATAGTGTTGTTGTTGTTGTTTACAAATTTTCATTATTTATTTGTTAGAAGAAAATTTAAAATGTTCTTCCCCAAAATTTTGGTTATCATATGTTGATATTATCTGCTGATACAGAGATCACTGTACAATAATGCTGATGCATGCATAACTTACGTTTAAGTTGATCAAGTATAAAGAAGTGAAGTGATATACAGTACTTGCAGCCTCGCCTCAGCCTCGCTAACACATCTTTCTCACTGCATTACACGAAGCTCCATAAAATTGCATATCTACTTTTGTATTATCACAATAAATTATAAATTTACTCAGTATATCTGTGTCGCTGAGATATTAAATTTTCTCCTCTAACATTTTAACTCCTTCCTATTATCTTGTATATGTTTAATACAAAATAAATTCCTACTGGACTTCTTCCCAAGTGGTGTCTCATGTTGTTAAAGGCAGTTAATGTGAGAGGGAACTCTTAGACACATATACGTTAATTGTAGGCACTCTGAGGTTGGACTAGCAACCCCTGGCACTCCTGGGAGTATCATAATTAGGCACTCTGAACCTCTTATTAACTCATTACAAGAGTTAAGTGCATTTACTGCATACACAGTCAATGATGAACAAACAGATATACATGTTAACATGAGTACTAGCACACAAACACTCATGTTAACATGAGTGCCAGCACACACTCATGTTAACATAAATGCCAGCACACACACTCTCATGTTAACATGAGTGCCAGCACATACATGTTAACAGGACTGCCAGCACACACGCTCATGTTAACATGAATGCCAGCACACACACTTTCATGTTAACATGAGTACCAGCATACACATTTTCATGTTAAGAGTGCCAGCACACACACACTCATGTTAACAGGATTGCCAGCACACACACTCATGTTAACATGAATGTCAACACACAAACACTCATGTTAACGTGAGTGCCAGCACACACTCATGTGAACACGAGTGCCAGCACACACATACTCATGTTAATGTGAGTGCCAGCACACACATGTTAACATGAGTGCCAGCACACACTCATATAAACATGAGTGTCAGCATACACTCATGTGAACATGAGTGCCAGGACACACACTCATGATAACATGAGTGCCAGGACACACACTCATGATAACATGAGTCCCAGCATACACACACTCATGTTAACATGATTGCCAGCACACACTCATGTTAACATGAGTGCCAGCACACACTCATGTTAACATGAGTACCAGCACACACGTTAACATGAATGCCAGCACACACTCATGTTAACAGGAGTGCCAGCACACACTCATGTTAACACAAGTATGAGTGTATGCTACTCATGTTAGCGAGTACCAGCACACACACACACACACACACACACACACACACACACCTCAGAACAGCATTCCGACATCTTAATAAGGAATCGTTCAGGACCCTGTACACCGTATACGTTAGGCCCATATTGGAGTATGCGGCACCAGTTTGGAACCCACACCTAGCCAAGCACGTAAAGAAACTAGAGAAAGTGCAAAGGTTTGCAACAAGACTAGTCCCAGAGCTAAGAGGTATGTCCTACGAGGAGAGGTTAAGGGAAATCAACCTGACGACACTGGAGGACAGGAGAGATAGGGGGGACATGATAACGACATACAAAATACTGAGAGGAATTGACAAGGTGGACAAAAACAGGATGTTCCAGAGATTGGACACAGTAACAAGGGGACACAGTTGGAAGCTAAAGACACAGATGAATCACAGGGATGTTAGGAAGTATTTCTTCAGCCACAGAGTAGTCAGTAAGTGGAATAGTTTGGGAAGCGATGTAGTGGAGGCAGGATCCATACATAGCTTTAAGCAGAGGTACGATAAAGCTCACGGCTCAGGGAGAGTGACCTAGTAGCGATCAGTGAAGAGGCGGGGCCAGGAGCTCGGACTCGACCCCCGCAACCTCAACTAGGTGAGTACAACTAGGTGAGTACACACACACACACACACACACACACACACACACACACACGTTAACATGAGTACCAGCACACACTCACGTTAACATGAGTACCAGCACACACACTCATGTTAACATGAGTACCAGCACACACTCATGTTAACATGAGTGCCAGCACACACTCATGTTAACATGAGTACCAGCACACACGTTAACATGAATGCCAGCACACACTCATGTTAACGAGTACCAGCACACACACACACACACACACACGTTAACATGAGTACCAGCACACACTCATGTTAACATGAGTACGAGCACACACACTCATGTTAATATGAGTGCCAGCACACACTCATATTAACATGAGTGCTAGGTAAGTTAGTAATGCACAAGTGTTAGTGTTAATTATTTACCTGACTTAAAATGGCTGCCATAATTCTTGCCAGAGGAAGAAGGTAGTAAGTCACACTGGCTCTGCTTAATGGCTCTAAGTTTAGAATAAATTATATGCAGAGTTTAGCGCAGAGTTATGAGTGGGGCTCTGCTGCCACCAGTAGTGGTCTACTATCACCAGTGGTCTACTGTCACCAGTGGTGGTCTGCTGTCACCAGTGGTCTACTGCCACCAGTGGTGCTATGCTGCGACCAGTGGTCTGTCACCAGTGGTGGTCTACTGCCACCAGTGGTGCTCTACTGCCACCAGTGGTCTGTCACCAGAGGTGGTCTACTGTCACCAGTGGTGGTCTACTGCCACCACTGGTTCTCTGCTGTCAACAGTTGTAATCTGCTGTCACCAGTGGCTTATTGTCACCAGTGGTGGCCTACTGTCACCAGTGGTGGTCTACTGCCACCAGTGGTGCTCTACTGCCACCAGTGGTGGTCTGTCACCAGAGGTGGTCTACTGTCACCAGTGGTGGTCTACTGCCACCACTGGTTCTCTGCTGTCACCAGTTGTAATCTGCTGTCACCAGTGGCCTATTGTCACCAGTGGTGGCCTACTGTCACAAGTGGTGGTCTACTGCCACCACTGGTTCTCTGCTGTCACCAGTTGTAATCTGCTGTCACCAGTGGCCTATTGTCACCAGTGGTGGCCTACTGTCACCAGTGGTGGTCTACTGTCACCAGTGGTGGTCTGCTGCCACCAGTGCTGGTCTGCTGCCACAAGTGGTAGTCTGCTGTCACAAGTGATGGTCTACTGTCACCAGTGGTGGTCTACTGCCACCAGTGGTGCTCTGCTGCCACCAGTGGTGGTCTCCTGCCACCAGTGCTGGTGTGGCATGCAAAGAGTACGTAACCTTAATTCGGCGCATGTACACACCCTCATTGATAGACTATCTTTCCAACCAACGAACCAGTACTAGGGTCGAATGATGGGACCCCATCGTTCGATCAGTACCCGGGTTCAGCCAATGAGAAGATGGGTCTGGCAATCGTAGAGGTGTTGTGGGCACCACCCGCCTGTCTATCCTTATCATTTCCATACTACAGCTGGTTGAGCACGGTTGTCCATTCTGTCTCCAGGCTGTGTCTTGGCCTTGCCTAAACCGTGTTGTACACTTACATTGTCCAACTGTTTATAGTGTAAATATGTGATCTGTCACCAGTGGTCTACTGTCACCAGTGGTGGTCCACTGCCACCAGTGGTGCTCTGCTGTCACCAGTGGTGTTCTGTCACCAGTGGTGGTTTCTCACCAGTGCTCTGCTGCAACCAGCGGTGATCTGCTGTCACCAATGGTGGTCTGTCATCAGTGGTGGTCTGTCACCAATGGTCTGCTGTCACCAGTGGTGCTCTGCTGCCACCAGCAGTAGTGTGCTGTCAACACTGGTGGTCTGTTGCCACCAATTGTGCCCTGCTGTCACCAGTAGTGGTCTGCTGCCACCAGTGGTCTGCTGTCACCAGTGATGCTCTGCTGCCACCAATGGTGCTCAGCTGTCACCAGTGGTGCTCTGCTGTCATCAGTGGTGCTCTGCTGCCACTGGTGGTCTGCTGTCACCAGTGGTCGTCTGCTGCCACCGGTGGTGGTCTGCTGTCACCAGTGGTGCTCTGCTGCCACCATCGATGGTGTGCTGTCACCAGTGGTGCTCTGCTGTCCCTAGTGGTCTGCTGCCACCGGTGGTTTGCTGTCACCAGTAGTCTTCTGCTGCCACTATTGCTGTATAGCCCTTGTGGTTTAGCGCTTCTTTTTTATTATAATAATCTGCTGCCACCAGTGCTCTGCTGTCACCAGTTGTGCTCTGCTGCCACCAGTGCTCTGCTGTCACCAGTTGTGCTCTGCTGCCACCAGTGCTCTGCTGTCACCAGTTGTGCTCTGCTGTCACCAGCGGTCGTCTGCTGCCACAAGTGGTACTTTGCGACCAGTGGTAGTCTGCTGCCACCAGTGGTGGTCTGCTGTCACCAGTGGTGCTCTGCTGCCACTAGTGGTCTGCTGCTACCGGTGGTTTGCTGTCACCAGTGATTGTCTGCTGCCACCAGCGGTGGTGTGCTGTCACCAGTGGTGCTCTGCTGTCACCAGTGGTACTCTGCTGCCATCAATGGTGACAGCAAAGTACCACTGACATGATCTTGGGGTCTTGATGCAGGAATTTCTTCCCAGCTTGTCTAACCTATATACACGACCTACTTCCAAGAGTGGCTTTGTCCACTTTTGTCAACACTGACGTAATGAACACACCAACTCCATGCTGAGGAAGTAATTACATCAAACTCCTCATCTCTCAATCTTCTCTGTATTGGACTGAAGAAGTCACTGGCTGGCGAAACGTTTTCAGAATAAAGATACCCAAATATTGCACAGTGTTTCATTAAAGAAAGCTGTGTCACGTTATCTTATTGCTTCACGCAGGATAGTGCTGAAATGTATCTAACTGAACTGGGAGACGTCAGTAGTGGCAGCCTGAGCTAGCAGATTTCAGTATTGTCAGCCTGATTTGGAAGACTTCAGTAATGTGAGCCTGAGCTCGAAGACTTCAGTAGTGTCAGTCTGAGCTAAGAGACTTCGGTGTCAATCTGACCCGGAAGGCTTCAGTAGTGTCAGTCTGAGCTAAGAGACTTTAGTAGTGTCAGTCTGAGCTGAAAGACTTCAGTGTCAGTCTGAGCTGGGAGACTTCAGTAGTGTCAGGCTGAGCTGGGAGACTTCAGTAGTATCAGCCTGAGCTGGGAGACTTCAGTAGCGTCAGTCTGAGCTGGGAGACTTCAGTAGTGTCAGTCTGAGCCGGAAGACTTCAGTAGTGTCAGTCTGAGCTGGGAGACTTCAGTAGTGTCAGTCTGAGCTGGGTCAGTCTGAGCTGGGAGACTTCAGTTCAGGAGACTTCAGTAGTGTCAGGCTGAGCCGGAAGACTTCAGTAGTGTCAGTCTGAGCTAAGAGACTTCAGTAGTGTCAGTCTGAGCGGGGAGACTTCAGTAGTCAGTCTGAGCTGGGAGACTTCAGTAGTGTCAGGCTGAGCTGGGAGACTTCAGTAGTGTCAGGCTGAGCTGGGAGACTTCAGTAGTGTCAGTCTGAGCCGGAAGACTTCAGTAGTGTCAGTCTGAGCTAAGAGACTTTAGTAGTGTCAGTCTGAGCTGAAAGACTTCAGTGTCAGTCTGAGCTGGGAGACTTCAGTAGTGTCAGGCTGAGCTGGGAGACTTCAGTAGTGTCAGTCTGAGCTCGGAGACTTCAGTAGCGTCAGTCTGAGCTGGGAGACTTCAGTAGTGTCAGTCTGAGCTAAGAGACTTTAGTAGTGTCAGTCTGAGCTGAAAGACTTCAGTGTCAGTCTGAGCTGGGAGACTTCAGTAGTGTCAGGCTGAGCTGGGAGACTTCAGTAGTGTCAGTCTGAGCCGGAAGACTTCAGTAGTGTCAGTCTGAGCTGGGAGACTTCAGTAGCGTCAGTCTGAGCTGGGAGATTTCAGTGGTGTCAGTCTGAGCTGGGAGACTTCAGTAGTGTCAGTCTGAGCTAAGAGACTTCAGTAGTGTCAGTCTGAGCTAAGAGACTTTAGTAGTGTCAGTCTGAGCTGAAAGACTTCAGTGTCAGTCTGAGCTGGGAGACTTCAGTAGTGTCAGTCTGAGCTGGGAGACTTCAGTAGTGTCAGTCTGAGCTGGGAGACTTCAGTAGTGTCAGTCTGAGCTGGGAGACTTCAGTAGTGTCAGTCTGAGCTGGGAGACTTCAGTAGTGTCAGTCTGAGCTGGGAGACTTCAGTAGTGTCAGTCTGAGCTGGGAGACTTCAGTAGTGTCAGTCTGAGCTGGGAGACTTCAGTAGTGTCAGTCTGAGCTGGGAGACTTCAGTAGTGTCAGTCTGAGCTGGGAGACTTCAGTAGTGTCAGTCTGAGCTGGGAGACTTCAGTAGTGTCAGTCTGAGCTGGGAGACTTCAGTAGTGTCAGTCTGAGCTGGGAGACTTCAGTAGTGTCAGTCTGAGCTGGGAGACTTCAGTAGTGTCAGTCTGAGCTGGGAGACTTCAGTAGTGTCAGTCTGAGCTGGGAGACTACAGTAGTGTCAGTCTGAGCTGGGAGACTTCAGTGGATCAATGAGAATATCGCCAAGTATTCCATTAAAGGTTCACCAGCTACGACAGCTTCAAAGGTTTGCCTCCAGCAGAACTACAGTTACCATCACTTGGGAATTACATTTCTATCATGTCAAAGCGATGGCAAGACAGACTATGAATAGAAGACCAGGAAAGATAAGAGAGTGAAATTTGGATGACACATCTAATTACAGACATACATTAGTAAATGATGCAGTTTTATTATATGCCTAAAAATATATATTATGGCTCTAGCCTCATGACATTTTTTATTAATACAGAAAATGGATACATGACATCAGCTGTGGGCTGCTATTCTATTCTTGACGATGATTACCAACATTTAGAGAAAAGTATCTGAGTACATATAATTACATACAATAGGTCTACACACCCGTAACGCACACAGTACCACCTGCACATGTGTAGTGGTTCATGGCAGACATTTCTTGTGTGCTTGGGCATATTAATAAGTCCAATACGTTAAGCACATGTAGAAAGAATAAATCTGGAGATCTGCCACACCTCTTGTGTCCATGAGGAGCAAAATCAGTGTGAAGGTTTGGGACCAATCCCTCTAGTACCTTTCAGGTTTAGATTATGATATATCATTCTCGCCTATGTTCTAAGGAGTACAGTTCTGAAGACTTCAAACACTGCCAGTAATTTAGGTGCTTAACTGAATTTAAACTAGTTGTGAAAGTTATCTGTACATTTTTACAGCTCGACAGTTTCACCTGCCTTCAAGAGGGACGTTAATATACAGCAATATTCCAACCTAGAGAGAACGAGTGACCTGAAGAGTATAATCGCTGGCTTGTCATCATCTGTTTTTAATGTTCTAATTATCTAACCTATAATTTTTCTTGCGGTTGCGATAATAACTGTTGTGCTCTTTGAACGTGAGATTATCATTATCACTCCCAGGTCTCTCACATTTGACTTGTGTTGTATTTAGTTAAGTGCGCATCGAACTCTGATCTTATTTTTATTTCCTCCATTCTTCCATGACATAACAAATGAAACTGTCCTTAATGAATAATATATAGTTGTCAGTTGCCCACTGAAAGATTTACCTTATATCACCTTGGAGGCTCTATGTATCCTTAATGGATGACAGTTATATACAAATTCTAGTATCGTCTACAAGGGATGAGGCAGTGATATGATTTATGTCCTTGTGGGTAAGAAATTAGAATGAGAAAGAAAAATGGGGCAAGTACCGTGCCTTGGAGTACACAACTTTCCACTGTGGTAGACATTGATTTCACTTTGTTTACTATTACCCTTGGTGTTCTGTCTGTGAGGAAGTTATATATCCATCTCTCCACCTTCCCAGTTATTCCTTTTGCAAACATTTTGTGAGCAATTACCCCCTGGTCGAACTTGACAAAGGCTTTTACCTGGTTACCTGAAGGTTATTCCGGGGATCAACGCCCCCGCGGCCCGGTCCATGACCAGGCCTCCCGGTGGATCAGGGCCTGATCAACCAGGCTGTTACTGCTGGCCGCACGCAGTCCAACGTACGAGCCACAGCCCGGCTGATCCGGCACTGACTTTAGGTATCTGTCCAGCTCTCTTTTGAAGGCAGCCAGGGGTTTATTGGTAATTCCCCTAATGCTTGATGGGAGGCTGTTGAACAGTCTTGGGCCCCAGACACTTATGGTGTTTTCTCTCAGTGTACCAATGGCGCCCCTATTTTTAATTGGGGGTATTTTGCATCGCCTGCCCAGTCTTTCACTTTCGTAGGGAGTGATTTCTGTGTGCAGATTCGGGACCATTTCTTCCAGGATTTTCCAAGTGTAGATTATGATATATCTCTCTCTCCTGCGTTCCAATGACTACAAGTCAAGTGCTTCCAAGCGTTCCCAGTAGTTAAGGTGCTTGACAGAACTTATACGTGCAGTAAAGGATCTCTGTACACTCTCTAGATCTACAATTTCACCTGTTTTGAATGGAGATGTTAATGTACAGCAGTATTCCAGCCTAGAGAGAACAAGTGATTTGAAAAGGATCATCATTGGCTTGGCATCTCTCGTTTTGAACGTTCTCATTATCCATCCTATCATTTTCTTTGCACTTGTGATCGTGGCACTGTTGTGATCCTTGAAAGTGAGATCCTCAGACATTACTACTCCCAGGTTCCTTACATTATTTTTCCGCTCTATTTTATGGCCAGAGTTTGTAGTATACTCTGTTCTAGTTATTATCTCCTCCAGTTTTCCATAACGGAGTAGTTGGAATTTGTCCTCATTGAACATACTGTTTTCCGTTGCCCACTGGAAAACTTTGTTTATATCTTCTTGGAGGTTAACCGCGTCCTCAGCAGATGACAGCCTCATGCAGATCCTAGTATCATCCGCAAAGGATGATACGGTGCTGTGGTGTATATCTCTGTCTATGTCTGATATGAGGATGAGGAATAAGATGGGGGCGAGTACTGTGCCTTGTGGAACAGAGCTCTTCACTATGGCAGCCTCCGATTTAACTCTGTTGACCACTACTCTTTGTGTTCGATTTGTTAGGAAGTTGAAGATCCATCTCCCCACTTTCCCAGTTATTCCTTTAGCACGTATTTTATGGGTTATTACGCTATGATCGCATTTGTCAAACGCTTTTGCAAAGTCTGTGTATATTACATCTGCATTCTGATTTTCTTCCAGTGCATCCAAGGCCATATCATAGTGATCCAGTAGTTGTGAGAGGCAGGAGCGACCTGCCCTGAACCCATGTTGCCCTGGATTGTGCAGATTTTGGGAATCCAGGTGATTTGCAATCCTGCTTCTTAGCACTCTTTCAAAGATTTTTATGATGTGGGACGTCAGAGCTATTGGTCTATAGTTCTTAGCTAATGCTTTGCTGCCACCTTTATGGAGTGGGGCTATATCCGTTGTTTTAAGTGACTGTGGAATTTCACCCATGTCCTAGCTCCTCCATAGTGTACTTAGGGCATGCGAGAGGGGTTTCTTGCAGTTCTTAATGAATACAGAGTTCCACGAGTCTGGGCCCAGGGCTGAGTGCATGGGCATGTTGTCAATGGCTTTTTCGAAATCTATCGGAGTTAGGGTAATGTCGGAAATCTGGCATACATTTATGGAGTTATGAGGCTCATTCATGAAGAAATCAATTGGGTCGTCGATCCTCGGACTGATTAGTGGCTCACTAAATACAGAGTCATACTGGGATTTCAGTATTCCACTCATTTCCTTGTTGTCATCTGTGTAAGTCCCATCCTGTCTGAGTAAGGGCCCGATACTAGATGTGGTATTTGCCTTGTTTTTGGCATATGAAAAGAAATATTTCGAATTTCTTCCAATTTCACTAACAGCTTTAAGCTCCTCCTGTCTCTCCTGGTTCCTGTAAGAGTCATTTAACTTAAGTTCAATAGTTTCCACTTCCCTGGTCAGCGCCTCCTTTCGTGTATCAGATATTCTAGCACTCCTGAGGAGCTCAGTGACTCTTCGTCGTCTTCTGTAGAGGGAGCATCTTTCTCTCTCCAGTTTACTCCTGCTCTTCTTTCTTAGGGGAATATACCTAGACCATGCTTCAGCTGCCAGGAAGTTGATCCTTTCAAGGCACTGGTTTGGATCCATGTCATTTAAGATATCTTCCCAACATGTTTCATTTAGGACATGGTTTACCTGGTCCCAGTTGATGTTCTTGTTGCTGAAGTTGTATTTTGTGAAGACACCTTCACAGGTACATGCATTCTGCTGATCAGGAACCCTATCCATGTACGTCTGGACTTCAATTAGGTTGTGATCGGAATTAGTTGTTTTTGATATTCTTATGTCTCTTATCAGGTCAAGTGTGTTTTCCTGTCTTGTTGGCTCCACTATCTGCTGCCTTAAGGTGTGTTTTTTGCAGAGACTTAGTAGCTTGTGTGTGTGACCTTTCATTTGCGCTACCTCCGGGGACTGTTTCAGCTATAACATTATTCGCTACATTCTTCCATTTTGTATGCCTTAGGTTGAAATCACCAAGCAGTAAGATGTTTGGGGATGGAACTGGAAGGTTTTCCAGACAGTAATCAATTTTCAGTAGCTGTTCCTTGAACTGTTGGGAGGTTGCATCTGGTGGCTTATATACAACCACAATGACTAGGTTTTGGTTCTCGATCTTTATTGATAGAACTTCAACTACCTCATTTGCGGTGTTCAGCAACTCGGTGCAGATGAGGGACTCTTTGACATGCAGGCCAACCCCCCCCCCCTTGTTGCCTGTTCTTTCTGTCGCATCTAAAAAGGTTGTAACCACTTATCCATATTTCACTGTCAAAGTGATCTTTTGTGTGAGTCTCTGTGAAGGCTGCAAACATTGCATTAGACTCCTCTAGAAGTCCACTGATAAAAGGTATTTTGTTGTTGGCGGATGGCTTAAGGCCCTGTATATTAGCAAATATGAACGAGGTTGTATTCTGTGTTTGTTGGGGGGATTTTGTTACTGGCATCAGTAGTTGTAGTTCTGGAGGGCCATGGGTGGCCACTGACTGTGCCTCCAGTCCAACAAGACTCCAAGGTGGTGGACTATTTTTATTTCCTTCCATTTTCTTTTTCCATTTCCTGCCACTAAAAAATCACCTGGAGTTGGGTTGTCGTAGCTACTATTGTTTGTCTTGTGGGGTCTGTGCCTCCTGGTCCCTTTTAGATGGTATGCAGGGCAGTCGATGTTGTAACACTGCTTCTGGAGGACCGAGGAGTGGCACATTTTTGGGTGAAAGAAAGTACAGGAAGAAGAACGACACACTCCTTTAGACAGGAGGTCGCTACATTTTTTGGGATGCTCAAAGTTGCATGTCCCATTTTTTTTTTCTGACATTCCATGCTTACAAATGCCCCAAGCATAATATTTGCACAAATTCACCTTTGGTTGAGAATTGTTGGGAGGTGTGTTGTCAATTTCTGCAGGTTCTGGAACTGCACTATAATCCTCAGTATCCAAGCCAAGGCCACCCCGTCCTGGATTCCATCTACTTTCCTCTGTAGAGGAAGGAGGAGGAGACTCCTCCCCTACATCTGTACTGTGGGCCACGGTCTTGTGCAATGATGGTTGTATATTTATGGTTTTAGTGGTGGTTGTGGTAGGGTCCCTAGTAGAGTCTGGGCTGGCAGTAAGGCTGGGGGCTGGGACTGAGTCAGCACTGGGGCTGGGGGCTGAGCCTGGGCCAGCACCAGCACTGTGGGTATTAGTGCTATGACTGGGGGATGGGTCTGGTTTAGCACTATGTGGGTGACTAGATAGTTTCGAGTCATCTGTTGGGGTATGGGCATTCTGCATTTTTTTGTTCACTATCTCTTGCTCCCATGTTTTATATATTTTTGGTAGACTATCCAAGAGATCATCTTTGTTTTCTAGATTATTTTTATCATTTATTACTCTCCTTAGTAATACCTGCCCAAAGTTCTACATCTTTATTGCACAACCAGAAGCACCTTGCTAGTTCGAGGTCATTTTTTGAGGCTGTATTTAGTCTAGTACAAGTGCAAGGGACTCCGCCAGTAGTGAGACGCTGGAGGAAGTTGAGGGTAGTGGTGAAGGTGCAGTGGTGGTGGTGAAGGTGCAGTGGTGGTGGTGAAGGTGTTGGTGGTGGCAGTGGCAGTGAAGGCGAAGGTAGTTGTGGTGAAGGTGAAGGTAGTGGTGGTGGCGGCGAAGGTAGTGGTGAAGATAGTGGTGGTGGCGGTGAAGGTAGTGGTGGTGGCAGTGAAGGTGAAGGTAGTGGTGAAGGTGAAGGCAGTGGTGAAGGTGGTAGTGGTGGCGGTGAAGGTGGTGACGGTGAAGGTGGTGGCAGTGAAGGTGGTGGCAGTGAAGGTGGTGGTGGTGAAAAGTGATGGTGGTGTTGAAGGTGGTGGTGGTGAAGGTGGTGGTGAGTTGGTGGTGGTGAAGGTGGTGATGGCAGTGAAGGTGAAGGTAGTGGTGGTGGTGAAGGTGGGGGTGGTGAAGGTGGTGATGGCAGTGAAGGTGAAGGTAGTGGTGTTGGTGAAGGTGGCGGTGGTGAAGGTGGTGATGGCACTGAAGGTGAAGGTAGTGGTGGTGGTGAAGGTGGCAGTGGTGAAGGTGGTGATGGCAGTGAAGGTGAAGGTAGTGGTGTTGGTGAAGGTGGCGGTGGTGAAGGTGGTGATGGCAGTGAAGGTGAAGGTAGTGGTGGTGGTGAAGGTGGCGGTGGTGAAGGTGGTGATGACAGTGAAGGTGAAGGTAGTGGTGGTGGTGAAGGTGGCGGTGGTGAAGGTGGTGATGGCAGTGAAGGTGAAGGTAGTGGTGGTGGTGAAGGTGATGATGGCAGTGAAGGTGAAGGTAGTGGTGGTGGTGAAGGTGGCGGTGGTGAAGGTGGTGATGGCAGTGAAGGTGAAGGTAGTGGTGGTGGTGAAGGTGTGGTGGTGAAGGTGGTGATGGCACTGAAGGTGAAGGTAGTGGTGGTGGTGAAGGTGATGATGGCAGTGAAGGTGAAGGTAGTGGTGGTGGTGGTGGTAGTGGTGAAGGTGGTGATGGCAGTGAAGGTGAAGGTAGTGGTGTTGGTGAAGGTGGCGGTGGTGAAGGTGGTGATGGCACTGAAGGTGAAGGTAGTGGTGGTGGTGAAGGTGGCAGTCGTGAAGGTGGTGATGGCAGTGAAGGTGAAGGTAGTGGTGGTGGTGAAGGTGGCGGTGGTGAAGGTGGTGATGGCAGTGAAGGTGAAGGTAGTGGTGTTGGTGAAGGTGGCGGTGGTGAAGGTGGTGATGGCAGTGAAGGTGAAGGTAGTGGTGTTGGTGAAGGTGGCAGTGGTGAAGGTGGTGATGGCAGTGAAGGTGAAGGTAGTGGTGTTGGTGAAGGTGGCGGTGGTGAAGGTGGTGATGGCAGTGAAGGTGAAGGTAGTGGTGGTGGTGAAGGTGGTGATGGCAGTGAAGGTGAAGGTAGTGGTGGTGGTGAAGGTGACGGTGGTGAAGGTGGTGATGGCAGTGAAGGTGAAGGTAGTGGTGGTGGTGAAGGTGTGGTGGTGAAGGTGGTGATGGCAGTGAAGGTGAAGGTAGTGGTGGTGGTGAAGGTGATGATGGCAGTGAAGGTGAAGGTAGTGGTGGTGGTGGTAGTGGTGAAGGTGTGGTGGTGAAGGTGGTAGTGGGTGTTACAAAAAGGCAATATCTATTAAGTATAGACGTCTCCAGATAATACTAGAAGGTCTCCCGCTCTAGCAATCAGCTTGTTTCTGGTTTTTGTAACAAGATGTCAGAATAGGTTCAGGTCTAGTTATCCTTGTACAGAGTTTTGGCATTACAACTACCTGATAATAATCCAACAAAATAAAATTTGAGATATTTAATAACAAAGTTGTCTAGGTGGACAAAATCAAAGTAAATGAATTTGATATAATTTAGGATATAAGCTTCTACATTTCTCTTGTAGTGCAAAGTTAAATTGTACATATAGTACTATAGTGCTGAAGACACATTTCGTAACTGTACGACTTAAGATTAAGTACCATCCAGTACGTTACTATCAAGTATAAAAATACTAGTATATACAAGTGTGTGTGTGTGAATGTGTGCTCAATGTGCTCGTTACGTCTCAGTAAGTTATTACAATCACAGAAAGCGCTAAACTGGCAAGGGTCATGCAGCATGTCTAAGACTCGATTCGATTCGACTTCGATTTAAAAAGTGCCTGACACCAGCCCACAGATAATCTATCCTCTTGACCAACAAGGCAATCAAAACAGACTGCTTGAACAATATGATGAATCATTCGCCAACAACAATAATATAACAAGCAGCAGCACAGCACCAGGAACAAGGCGACAAAGTAACGACACTAACTGGAGACATCAGCAGATCCTCCATAAAAGTCATAAAACTCCTTTAATACTGAATCTAAGGTCAGTATAACCAAATCCCCGACTACGACAGTGCACACAAAGAAGGTCAGAAGCTCTAGCTTGGGACCTGGGTTAACATAGTGTCATAACACACAACCTCAGAAAAAAGTCAGTCGCTAAGTCAGAATTATGCTCTATGAACAGAGTTACAAGAAGTATGTTTCGACTCACCAGCGAAACCATACTCTACCAAAACAGAATCTAAATAACGAACAAACAACTAGAGATGAAAGAGATCCCTGGAGTGATGGAGAGAGAGTGTTACAAAAAAACGCGATTCTAAAAGCTTAGAGATCTCCAGTGAATACTAGAAAGGACTGCCCTTCTAGCATCCAGCCTGTTACTGGGTTTTCGTAACAAGTAGTCAGTATCCTTGTCCAATTATCCATTAGAATTCAGTATGATTCAATAGTGCTTCAGGATTACAACTGGTAGGCTACTAACTAGAGAAAATAAAATTTATTAAATTTATTAAGTATCGTCTAGAGGTATATCAAATTAAATTAAATTAATCAATTCAAACAAATTAATAATAATCACTTCTCTCGTGTGCAATAGTATTGTGCTGTAGGCACATATCACTTTTATAAGTCTTAAGTACCGTCTGGTACATTAACATTTAATAAGATATTACAAATATGTACAAGTTTGTGTGTATGTGTGTAAGTGCTCTAACTAGTTCGCTATGTCTCACGACTCGACTAGACTTAAACAAGTGACTGACAAAGTTCTCAAATAAACTAACTTCTTGACTAACTGGCAATCAGAACAGTCTGCTTGAACAATAAAAAGAATGCTAAGCCCAATAGTAATATAACAAGCAACTGTGACACAATCAGGAACAAGGAGATAATATAATGACACTAAGTAGGGACCATCTGCAGATCCTCCACAAAAGTCACACAACTCCCATACTACTGAATCTTAAGTTCAGCATAAGAAAATCCCCAACTGTGATAATACACAGATACCAGTACAAATTAGGTCAGAAGCTACAGCTCAAGACCTGAGTTGCTCAGAGTGTCTTTGAGACACACAACCTTAGTACAAAGTCGAAAATCACTAAGTCTACACAATGTTCTGTGAACAGTCTCCAGAACTAACAAGAATAATGAGACAAGAGACGATCTTCCAACAAGGGCCAATAAGGAAGAGTTAGGCACTTGTCAGGAATACGTCCAACCACCAAGCGAGTCTAGACCAGACTGAATACTTTAGGTGAGGTGAGAACACCCCCCTCGATCACGTGATAGCTCCGTGGACAGCTGCAGCTCAGCAACAGAAGCCGGCAGAATAACGAGCAAAGAGCAATAATTACAGTAGTTAGACAATCAAGACTTGAACTGAGCACATAATATGTTACTTCCTACCTAACAACATAACTAAGTCAAATAATAATATAAAGCAATACATTTACGATTTAGCTATTATCGCAAATATAAGCAATATAAAATTATATGAAAAGGTAATATACATGTAATATATATACATACATTGCAACCCATTCAGGGGTTGCAAGAGAGAGAGAGAGAGAGAGAGAGAGAGAGATGCTGGTCGAGCGATGACCAGCTGCGGAGAGAGAATGATTTCTCGACTATAGGACTCAGATCAGGTAAGATCACGTGACTCGCCCGTGCTACTCTAGCAACGGCTCAAGGTACAGCCTGACACAAACAAGTGAGTGGTAGTTAGTGGTAGTTAGCAAGGCAGTTTGTGACGGCGGACAGCCAATCACAACTCCAACAGAGAGAACAGTGAGAAGTGTAATATGTTAATCCCCTTTCAGGGGGTGCAATAATGTTGGTGAAGGTGAAGGTAGTGGTGGTGAAGGTGCTGGTGGTGGCAGTGAAGGTGAAGGTGAAGGTAGTGGTGGTGAAGGTAGTGTGGTGAAGGTGTTGGTGGTGGCAGTGAAGGTAGTGGTGGTGAAGGTGCTGGTGGTGGGAGTGAAGTTGAAGGTAGTGGTGGTGGCAGTGAAGGTGAAGGTAGTGGCAGTGAAGTTGAAGGTAGTGGTGGTGAAGGTAGTGTGGTGAAGGTGTTGGTGGTGGCAGTGAAGGTGAAGGTAGTGGTGGTGGCAGTGAAGGTGAAGGTAGCGGCAGTGAAGGTGAAGGTAGTAGTGGTGAAGGTAGTGTGGTGAAGGTGCTGGTGGTGACAGTGAAGGTGAAGGTAGTGGTGGTGAAGGTGTTGGTGGTGAAGATAGTGGTGGTGAAGGTAGTAGTGGTGAAGGTAGTGGCGGTGGCAGTGAGGGTGAAGGTAGTAGTGGTGAAGGTAGTGGTGGTGAAGGTAGTAGTGGTGAAGGTAGTGGCGGTGGCAGTGAGGGTGAAGGTAGTGGTGGTGAAGGTAGTAGTGGTGAAGGTAGTGGTGGTGAAGGTAGTAGTGGTGAAGGTAGTGGCGGTGGCAGTGAGGGTGAAGGTAGTGGTGGTGAAGGTAGTAGTGGTGAAGGTAGTGGTGGTGAAGGTAGTAGTGGTGAAGGTAGTGGCGGTGGCAGTGAGGGTGAAGGTAGTGGTGGTGAAGGTAGTAGTGGTGAAGGTAGTAGTGGTGAAGGTAGTAGTGGTGAAGGTAGTGGCGGTGGCAGTGAGGGTGAAGGTAGTGGTGGTGAAGGTAGTGGTGGTGAAGGTAGTAGTGGTGAAGGTAGTGGTGGTGAAGGTAGTAGTGGTGAAGGTAGTGGTGGTGAAGGTAGTAGTGGTGAAGGTAGTGGTGGTGAAGGTAGTGGTGGTGAAGGTAGTAGTGGTGAAGGTAGTGGTGGTGAAGGTAGTAGTGGTGAAGGTAGTTGTGGTGAAGGTAGTAGTGGTGAAGGTGTTGGTGGTGAAGGTAGTAGTGGTGAAGGTAGTGGTGGTGAAGGTAGTGGTGGTGAAGGTAGTAGTGGTGAAGGTAGTGGTGGTGAAGGTAGTGGTGGTGAAGGTAGTAGTGGTGAAGGTAGTGGTGGTGAAGGTAGTGGTGGTGAAGGTAGTGGTGGTGAAGGTAGTGGTGGTGAAGGTAGTGGTGGTGAAGGTAGTGGTGGTGAAGGTAGTGGTGGTGAAGGTAGTAGTGGTGAAGGTAGTGGTGGTGAAGGTGTTGGTGGTGGCAGTGAGGGTGAAGGTAGTGGTGGTGAAGGTAGTGGTGGTGAAGGTGTTGGTGGTGGCAGTGAGGGTGAAGGTAGTGGTGGTGAAGGTGTTGGTGGTGGCAGTGAGGGTGAAGGTAGTAGTGGTGAAGGTAGTGGCGGTGGCAGTGAGGGTGAAGGTAGCAGTGGTGAAGGTAGTGGTGGTGAAGGTAGTAGTGGTGAAGGTAGTGGCGGTGGCAGTGAGGGTGAAGGTAGTGGTGGTGAAGGTAGTAGTGGTGAAGGTAGTGGTGGTGAAGGTAGTAGTGGTGAAGGTAGTGGCGGTGGCAGTGAGGGTGAAGGTAGTGGTGGTGAAGGTAGTAGTGGTGAAGGTAGTGGTGGTGAAGGTAGTAGTGGTGAAGGTAGTGGTGGTGAAGGTAGTAGTGGTGAAGGTAGTGGTGGTGAAGGTAGTAGTGGTGAAGGTAGTGGCGGTGGCAGTGAGGGTGAAGGTAGTGGTGGTGAAGGTAGTAGTGGTGAAGGTAGTAGTGGTGAAGGTAGTAGTGGTGAAGGTAGTGGCGGTGGCAGTGAGGGTGAAGGTAGTGGTGGTGAAGGTAGTAGTGGTGAAGGTAGTGGTGGTGAAGGTAGTAGTGGTGAAGGTAGTGGTGGTGAAGGTAGTAGTGGTGAAGGTAGTGGTGGTGAAGGTAGTAGTGGTGAAGGTAGTGGTGGTGAAGGTAGTAGTGGTGAAGGTAGTAGTGGTGAAGGTAGTAGTGGTGAAGGTGTTGGTGGTGAAGGTAGTAGTGGTGAAGGTAGTGGTGGTGAAGGTAGTGGTGGTGAAGGTAGTAGTGGTGAAGGTAGTGGTGGTGAAGGTAGTGGTGGTGAAGGTAGTAGTGGTGAAGGTAGTGGTGGTGAAGGTAGTGGTGGTGAAGGTAGTGGTGGTGAAGGTAGTGGTGGTGAAGGTAGTGGTGGTGAAGGTAGTGGTGGTGAAGGTAGTGGTGGTGAAGGTAGTGGTGGTGAAGGTAGTGGTGGTGAAGGTGTTGGTGGTGGCAGTGAAGGTGAAGGTAGTGGTGGTGAAGGTAGTGGT
>NC_091299.1:41935860-42005860 GCF_038502225.1 Cherax quadricarinatus | reverse complement strand
GTTGTGGCAGTAGTGGTGGCAGTTGTGGTAGTAGTGGTAGTAGTAGCTATAATTAGAGACTCAAATATGGAAATAACAAAAGCGTTTTATTGGTTTAAACTGCGCGTTGGCGTGTTAAGCGGTCCTCACCTTGCTGAAGTAGGTGCTGACAGCTGCTGATGGAAGGGAAAACATCAGAGGGGCAGGGGAAGCAGCGGGGCTAGAGAGTGTGGGGGAGGGAAGAATTACACCTTTACTAGGGCATTACGACCCCTTCATCCAGGTGCTTACAAGGGGACCTTAACCTGGAATGGTCACAAGACACGCTAGTGGGCAGGGAGGAGGGTGATGGAGGAGGTACGGGCAGTGATGGTGATGGAGGAGGCATGGGCAATGAGGGGGAGGATGGAGGGGGAGGTGGTAAAGGGGGTTAACTTAAGGAAGAGGCAAGAAGAGGTGAAGTCCTTTTTTTACTCATATTTTTGTGTAAACAGTTGAATTCACATGGTATTTCACAATATATGGTGGTGAGAAGAGGCAACTGTGTACCAGTAAATTCACGGTACAAGGTGGTGCACCTCCGACCAGACGTACAAACACAGGTGTCAACACCAGTGGTGTAGATACAGGGTCAGGTCCATACTGGGAGTGGTAGATCCAGTTAAGTACCCCAGGTCGTGCAGAGGTCAATTAAGGATAAGCTAGCAGACCACCCATTACTATGCTCTCTGCCGTTGATGACGTTGACAGCTATTGTCAAAACTATTAATCTCCAGATATTTAGAATTTGTCTATTACTGATATACTTGTTTGATATCTTACACGGTGCTCGTTTTTATAATAGCATGGATAGTAGAGGCAGACAAATACTCGATCTATGTCAAGTAAGACAACAGAGGCACTTCCCCGCTCCATGGGGTATTACCCCATTCCAAACTACCATTCCTCTATTTCCCCCCAAAACTCTTCTTAAATCACAACCAAAGCTTCGTCTTGGAGCCAGACAAGATGCCTTAAGCTGTATTGATAACTTAGTCACACAGAACACTTTCACAAATTATTTACGTTGATGGTTCCATACACCAATCCACTGGTGCAGCTGGTAGTGCTGTTGTCATACAGAGTGATGGTTCTCATAAAGAAATTGGAGCACGCATCAATAACTGGGCCTCTACCCTTCAAACAGAACTGTTTGCCATACTCCTTGCACTGAAATGTGTCCATGTATCTAAGGTTGACACTTCAATTGTAACTGATTATCTGTCTTCCATAAATGCTCTCAACTCCTTAAGTATAAATTGTGGCATGATTGTGTCAGAAGCCAGACATAGATACGGTAAAATTGTGGACAGTGGAGTCAGAGTGCACATGCTGTGGATTCCATCTCACATTGGTCTCCAGATGCATAATAGAACTGATGAATTGGCTAAGCTGTATGCTTTCAAAGAGGGAGTAGATTACGATCTTGGGTTGTCAGCAGTTTGAGAGCTATAATACGAAAAAAACTTCAACTGAAATTTATTGACTTAAGACTTAGGGAGAATGACACAAGTCAGTCTGTGGCATGCAAAGAGTACGTAACCTTTATTCGGTGCATGTAAGCACCCTCATTGAAAGGTTCTCTCCCCAACCAGCGAACCAGTACTAGGGTCCAACGATGGGGCCCCATTGTTCAATCAGTATCCAGGTTCAGCCAATGAGAAGATGGTTCTGGCAATCGTAAAGGTGTTGTGGGCATCACCCGCCTGTCTACCCTTGTCATTTCCATACTACAGCTGGTTGAGCACGGTTGTCCATTCTGTCTCCAGGCTGTGTCTTGGCCTTGCCTAAACCGTGTTGTACACTCACATTTTCCAACTGTATATAGTGTACATATCTGTAAATATCCACATTGCTCTAGGTGAAGGAAAATATATTTCAAAGTCATTCAGCTGCGTTTGTCCTGCTCCTTGCTCCCATTTACACCCAGGATAACAGGCCTTATTGTCCCTGGGTTGTAATACAGTCCATCTATCATCATTTCATCATGCAGGAGGAGCCACATGTCTATGGTGCATCTAACAAGATAAGCAGACTCTTGGATGTCACTACTGCCCGGCTCCGGCTGGGCTACAAGTATCTTTGGCAGATTAAATCACCACCACCAGATGTAGACCAAACGAAATGTAAACTTTGCCAGATAGACTACTGTCACACCCTGCATCATTATGTACTGGAGTACGATAAAATTAATGAATTTAGATACAACTCACTTAGAAATATTCAAGACATGGCAAAGTATTTTATCCACAGTGGTATATTACAGACCATTCTGGAGAAATACCCTGACTTTGCTCACTGTAAATAAAGCATTACCACGTGTGTGTGTGTGTGTGTGTGTGTGTGTGTGTGTGTGTGTGTGTGTGTGTGTGTGCGCGCGTGCGCTCATTTGTGTGTGCCCGCTCATGTGTGTGCGCGCGCTCGTGTGGGTATATGACCCTCTTAATATATGTATTTATAACTCATTACAATTGTGACCAGGTGTGGACGTGTCAGTGGTTCATTACTTTGTAATTTGTTCATGACTGTAACCATGTATAGGAGTGAAGCTGATTCATTATCTTTGTAACTTGCCATGATTGTGACCAGATCTACCTGGAGTTCATTACCTTTGTAACTAGTTCAGCTATCATAACTTTGGGGTCCAGACCCTGGACCCATTATGTACCTTTGTAATCTTTTGACTACCGCCCACAGGATGGGTATGGGGTGACTACCACCCACAGGATGGGTATGGGGTGACTACCACCCACAGGATGGGTATGGGGTGACTACCGCCCACAGGATGGGTATGGGGTGACTACCGCCCACAGGATGGGTATGGGGTGCATAATAAACATTAAACTAAAACAACGCTAAGACGACAGCATCATAAATACCATCTGAGAAGGTTTTTTCACCTTTATTAAAAATACTGATGCCTGGAAAGAAAAAAGACAAATTCCCTCGACAAAATTCCACTCAAAATGTATTTGAAAGATCTTACTTTCTGGTTATCCTCGATTAGACACCGTCACTTCAAGTTCTTGAGTCTCTTAAGGCACCTTGATAGTTTCTCCTCAAGATCAAATCCCGCATTTTGAACTGTTGACAACTTCATTACAGTCGTATCAGGAGAGCCAAGTATTCCAAAGAAAAACTAATAAAGAACTCTCAGAACAACTATGTCTCAAAACAAGTTGAGTGAAACAGCGTCGCCGTCAGAGGGGCACGGGCGAAAAGTTTTGAGGATGAGGATATGAGAGGAGAGTTTGCTGGGAAGAAGGCGAGCAAGGTGAACCTGGGAGAGCAAGGTGAACCTGGGAGAGCAAGGTGAACCTGGGAGAGCAAGGTGAACCTGGGCGAGCAAGGTGAACCTGGGAGAGCAAGGGGAACCTGGGAGAGCAAGGTGAACCTGGGAGAGCAAGGTGAACCTGGGAGAGCAAGGTGAACCTGGGAGAGCAAGGTGAACCTGGGAGAGCAAGGTGAACCTGGGAGAGCAAGGTGAACCTGGGAGAGCAAGGTGAACCTGGGAGAGCAAGGTGAACCTGGGAGAGCAAGGTGAACCTGGGCGAGCAAGGTGAACCTGGGAGAGCAAGGTGAACCTGGGAGAGCAAGGTGAACCTGGGAGAGCAAGGTGAACCTGCCTGGGAGAGCAAGGTGAACCTGGGAGAGCAAGGTGAACCTGGGAGAGCAAGGTGAACCTGGGAGAGCAAGGTGAACCTGGGAGAGCAAGGTGAACCTGGGAGAGCAAGGTGAACCTGGGAGAGCAAGGTGAACCTGGGAGAGCAAGGTGAACCTGGGAGAGCAAGGTGAACCTGGGAGAGCAAGGTGAACCTGGGAGAGCAAGGCGAACCTGGGAGAGCAAGGTGAACCTGGGAGAGCAAGGTGAACCTGGGAGAGCAAGGTGAACCTGGGAGAGCAAAGTGAACCTGGGAGAGCAAGGCGAACCTGGGAGAGCAAGGTGAACCTGGGAGAGCAAGGTGAACCTGGGAGAGCAAGGTGAACCTGGGAGAGCAAGGTGAACCTGGGAGAGCAAGGTGAACCTGGGAGAGCAAGGTGAACCTGGGAGAGCAAGGTGAACCTGGGAGAGCAAGGTGAACCTGGGAGAGCAAGGTGAACCTGGGAGAGCAAGGTGAACCTGGGAGAGCAAGGTGAACCTGGGAGAGCAAGGTGAACCTGGGAGAGCAAGGTGAACCTGGGAGAGCAGGGTGAACCTGGGAGAGCAAGGTGAACCTGGGAGAGCAAGGTGAACCTGGGAGAGCAAGGTGAACCTGGGAGAGCAAGGTGAACCTGGGAGAGCAAGGTGAACCTGGGAGAGCAATAAGCTGAGATATCCTTCAATGTGACAGTAAATTTTCTTATTAATTTCCATGAAAATACTGAAGCTTGCAGTGGTAGTCAATAAAGTCTGCCAGGTGCCTCCACCCAGCATACTTTAACAGCCACCACTATAAACTGACTAAATTATTATAAAGTTCGAAAAGTAAGAGATACAATATTTTATCTTAGTAAATGCAATAATAAACTACATGATATATACAACAGCATGATTAAGAACATTAAACTATAAAACTAAATATGAACTGCCACTGAGGAATCAATCCTTGTTAGACCGTCGTGTATTTCGACTGACTTCCTACGAGGCAGGCCAAAATAATATGGTTTCGATCCCTGGCTAGCAGCAGTTCATTAATTGGTTAAAAACTAATTATATATATATATATATATATATATATATATATATATATATATATATATATATATATATATATATATATATATATATATATATATATATAATCAGCCAGAGATCAGTGTTTGTGTATATTTCGCCAGCTCTTGCGAATTCCTTGCATTGTTAATATCTCTAGTAAGGCTAATGCATGCAGGGGATGAGATGAAAAGCTGTAAGCCTTCTCCCTGAAAGCTGGCTGCCTTGGATCAAAGTCTAGTGCAAGCTGGACTCCAGGGTATTGTCCAGTGTGGGTAGATTGGTAAAGCACTGCATACCTTGTTCCAAGGTTCGTAGGTTCGAATCTCCTTCAGCCAGAGATCAGTGTTTGTGTGTATTTCGCCTGCTCTTGCGAATTCCTTGCATATATCAATAACAACACTGCGCTAGCCAAGGATTCGAACCCATGTTGTACTGACCTGCCTCATGGTAAGTGAGAACCACATGACGCTTTAAACCACAGGACCACCCAACCCTACAAGAGTGGCGCAGCCAGCACACAGCTAGCTGTTGGGCCGCCATCCGAGGGCATACGGAGGTTACAATAATATATAAATGCTGCTCGAGAGGCTAGTACACCAAACAGGGATGAGAATGAAATTAGCTCCCACAGCTCCGTATGCCCTCGGATAGCGGCCCAACAGCTAGCTGTGTGCTGGCTGCGCCATTCTTGTAGTGTTGGGTGGTCCTGTGGTTTAAAGTGTCACATGGTTCTCGCTTACCATGAGGTAGGCCAGTACAACATGGGTTCGAGTCCTTGGCTAGCGCAGTGTTGTTATTGATCAATAACACTCGTTCGTAGTTACAATAATATATATATATATATATATATATATATATATATATATATATATATATATATATATATATATATATATATATATATATATATGTGCAATAAGATCACAGTAAACAGGTGATTTCAAAATATGCAAAACAACCACTCTGAAAGAATAGAGAAATTCCAAGCGCTTTCGTGACTACTCACATTATCAAGGAACTATGAAAGTAAAGCATTCAAGGAAGCTATATAAGGGGTCTATATAAGTTTGTGGGTGAGTTGTGCAAAGGACCTATCCAAGTTGGGTCGGCGCCCGTCACGTGTTTAACCGTTGTGGGATCTGATAGTGAGGTGCTGGCCAGACCCCTTATATTACATTGCTGTTATCTCCATTAATAGCTAAAATGAAGGTAATCAGCTTTATATTATAATTATTTATTCATTTTCTTCTTTCTCATTATATATATATATATATATATATATATATATATATATATATATATATAATGTCGTGCCGAATATGTAAGACTGGTCAATTATCAAGAACTCATTTAAAATTAAGTCCTTTCTAAAATTTTCTCTTATACGTTTAAAGATATATTTTTTTTCATTAATGTTAATGTAAAAATTTTTAATTTTGGACCAAAAGAATCTTAGAAAACTTACCAAACCTTATTATAACAAGTGTAATTTATTTTAGCCTAACCTAACTAAACATATTTTAGATAAGTTTACAATAATTTAATACTAAACAAACGCAGTGAAATACATTTTTTCGTTAGGTTCAGAATGATTTTGGCGAAATTATTGCATACACAAATTTTCACTTATCTTATATGGCAAGATGAGCGTTGCTATTTAAGCCAAGATGGCAAGTTCTGCCTACTCGGCACGATATATATATATATATATATATATATACAGTGGTCCCTCGCTTTTTGTAGTTCTCGGCAATCGTAAATTTCGCCAATCATAGGGGTATTTTCATATAAACATGGACTCGCTTTTCATAGGTTGACTCGCGAATAGTAGTTCGTCCGGGACGCGTACGCATGGTGTGAGCCGGGGCGGCCTCCCTACCCAGCCAGTCTGGCATTGTTTACCAGTGAGTGAAGGTCCCCTCAAGTGCTCCTACGAAATATTTCATAATATTCCACTCATTTTAGGGCTTCCAATTACTAAATAAGCTACCATGGCTCCAAAGAAATCTCCTAGTGCCAAGCCTGTGGTAAAGAAGGTGAGAAATATGTACAGTGATAAGTCTTGGGCCATTTTCGGGAAGTGTTAGAGACGCCAGAAACAGAGCTCTCTCCACAGTTACTTTGCAAGACAGGACTAGAGTGACTCTCAAGGTGGTCCTAGTGGCATTAAGAAACAGAGAAGAGAAGCAACCCCAGAGAAGCAATTGGTACCTGAGGTGTTGCTGGAAGGGGATTCCCCTTCCAAACTGTAAACAATCCAATCTCTCTCCTCCTCCAGTCTCCCATACACTAAGAAGAATCTCCAATAAAGGTTAGTGTTATGCTGTTAATGTTTCATTCATCATTTCCCATTGTATTGTTTATGTACTATATGTATATTTCATGAAAATTATTTTTTTTGTTTTAATACTTCTGGGTGTCAGGAACGGATTAATTGTATTTACATTATTTCTTATGGGGAAAATTGATTCGTAAATCGTAAATTTTGTTTATAGTAATGGCTCCAGGAACGGATTAATTATGAAAAACGAGGGACCACTGTGTATGTATATATATATATATATATATATATATATATATATATATATATATATATATATATATATATATATATATATATATATATATATATGATGAATTATATTGGTTAGGAAATGGATCATTCACTATGGGTGACGTCCAATCAATGATTGTGTGGCTATTTGCCTCTACACTACTCACCTGACATCAGCTGACGTCAGGGGTGAGTGGTGTAATAATGGTAGTACAAAACCTCTCGCTCTCTCGAGAAGGTCTATTTGGTTTTCTCCTGTATTCAAGTCAAGAAGTTATCTAGAGATATGTAAATTAACTCTGACTCTAGAAAACTGAGTAACTGTAAGACTCCAAGTTATATTAGAAGATCTATTAAGTATAAAGGACTTCTGTTATACTGTTCAAATTACAAGTAGTTAATCTTGTTAAGTCTCAGTCTGGAGACTGCAACTTTATCAATTCTTCATAACGTAATATACGTTATATTAGTTATATTTTATCAAGTTTTCATGTTCTCCTCACATAATAACTTCTTACTACATTTTGTTAATGGTTATATCTCATACGAATGAACCCCTAGACGCAAGCCACATATTCTATGGAATATAATAAATGGGGACCTCCTGTCCAGGAGCTTGAACTTCAAAATATATAAAATGATAAACACTTTTAATAAGCATACTGACTTATATATATATAATTGTGCGGAATAAGTTTCAAACCCTAAGTTAAAACACGGAGCAATATGGATTCATTTCCCTTTGCTATGTTTGAAGATCTTACTGCTGAGCAATTAAATACATTAAAGTTACAGACATGCTGGAAAATAGCCAAAACTCTTGGAGTCCAGTATGATAAGCACTATACAGCAAATACACTATGAGCTACCATACAAAACTTACTCTTTCTTGGGGCTCTCGAGGATGAACCCGGGGATGAACTTGGAGAAACAGAAAGTCTGATCTCACAAGCTGAGCAGCTGTCATTAGTAGATGACAGAACCGCTTTTAGTAAGTACAAACAGAAGATCAACAAGGCAAAAGTCTCCTAGGCCTATCTCCTCTTAAGCCATGGCTACTTTGGAAACAACAGACTTCATCGGAAGTACTCCAGGTACTACTCTATTCTCTAAACTCACTGAACCTAGTGTTAATGCAAGAGAAAATCCAGAGTTTCCCCAGTTAAACTCGATACAATTTCCTCGGGAGATCAAATTTCATGAACAGTTCGAGTGACTGGAGCTTTTTATACATTTACAGACAGCTCATGTCCAAGTTCAACAGAAGTTCAAATGGGAAGAATTCGAGAGGGAATCTATAAGATATGAGAGACAGCTCATGAGAGAAAAAAAACTGAGTGTCTCATTTCATTAAATGCTGAGACATTTAATATTCATTGAACCACTACCACGGTTCCTAAGTTTTGTGAAGAAAACCTCGATGCTTTTTTCGAAGCGTTCGAGAATCAAGCTAGAATCATGAGGTGGCCCTGTGAACATAGGGCCGCTGTAATTCATACTACATTGACTGGAAAAGCACAGAGTTGCACAGCAGCTCTTCCCTCTGCCCAATACTCTCACTACGATATGGTAAAGAAAGCCATATTAGATGTACAGTGGTCCCTCGTTGTTCGTAATTATTCTGTTCCTGGAGCCGTTACTATAAACGAAATTTACGATTTACGAATCAATTTTCCCCATAAGAAATAATGTAAATAGAATTAATCCGTTCCTGACACCCAGAAGTATTAAAACAAAAAAAATTTTAACATGAAATATGCATGTAGTACATAAACAATACAATGGGAAATGATGAATGAAACATTAACAGCATAACACTTACCTTTATTGGAGATTCTTCTTAGTGTATGGGAGACTGGAGGAGGAGAGAGAGTGAATTGTTTATAGTTTGGAAGGGGAATCCCCTTCCAGCAACACCTCAGGTACCAATTGCTTTTCTGGGGTTGCTTCTCTTCTCTGTTTCTTAATGCCACTAGGACCACCTTGAGAGTCACGGGAGTCCTGTCTCACAAAATAACTGTGGAGAGAGCTCTGTTTCTGGTGTCTCTTTAACACTTCCCTAAAATGGCTCAAGACTTTGTCACTGTACATCTTGCCAACCTGGCTTGCAACAACCTTGTTAGGGTGATGTTTCTCCATAAAGCTTTCCATCTTACCCCACATAGTAAAAATCTCTTTAATTTCTGAAGGCGGCACCTTCTTCCATCTCTCTTCCTCCTCCTCTGCAGCAAGATTCTGAGCTGCGATGTGTTGCTCTTCCTGCTGAAGCTCTTGCAGCTCCTCAGTGGTGAGCTCTTCATTGTGGTCTTCCACCAATTCTTCCACATCCTCCAAATTGACATCCAACCCCATGGAACTCCCCAGTGCCACAATTGATTTTACAACAGACATAGGCTCATTAGGGTCAGTCCCAAATTCTTCAAAATCCCTCTTGTCGACACAATCTGGCCACAATTTTCTCCAGGCAGAGTTCAAAGTCCTGGTAGTCACTCCCTCCCAAGCCATACCTATAAGAGTTATGCAGTGGAGGATGCTGAAGTGTTCTCTCCAAAATTCCCTTAGGGTCAAGTGAGTGTCTGTGGTCACAGTCAAGCACCTGTGAAACATTGCTTTTGTGTAGAGTTTTTTAAAGTTTGCAATAACCTGCTGGTCCATGGGTTGGAGGAGAGGAGTGGTATTCGGGGGCAAGAACTTTACTGTGATGAACCCAAACTCCTCGAAAATTAGGTCATCCAAGTTTGGAGGATGAGCAGGTGCATTGTCCATTACTAGCAGGCACTTGAGATCCAATTTCTTTTCCAGGAGATACTCCTTCACACTAGGGCCAAACACTTCATTGAACCACTTGACGAAAATTTCCCTCGTGACCCATGCCTTACTATTAGATTTCCAAAACACACACAATTTACTCTTCATAACGTTGTTTTTCCTGAACACTCTGGGATTTTCAGAATGGTACACTAGTAATGGCTTCACTTTGAAATCCCCACTAGCATTAGCACAGAACATTAGCGTCAGCCTGTCTTTCATAGGCTTGTGTCCTGGCATTGCCTTTTCCTCTTGTGTAATGAAGGTCCTCTTTGGCATTTTCTTCCAAAAGAGGCCTGTTTCGTCACAATTGAATACTTATTCAGGTTTCAGTCCTTCAGCCTCTATGTACTCCTGGAATTCATACACACATTTTTCAGCCGCCTTGTGGTCTGAACTGGCAGCCTCACCATGCCTTACCACACTGTGTATGTCAGTACGGTTCTTAAATCTCTCAAACCAACCTTTGCTGGCCTTAAATTCACTCACTTCACCACTATTTGCAGGCAATTTCTTTACCAAATCTTCATGCAACTGCCTAGCCTTTTCACAAATAAACGAAGTCATAAGAGTATCTCCTGCTAATTGTTTCTCATTTATCCACACCAATAATAACTTCTCAACCTCTTCCAGTACTGGTGATCTCATTTTTCAGCATAGTTACTCCCTTTGCAACAACAGCATCCTTTATTTAATTTTTCTTGGCCACTATGGAACATAAGGTTGTGTAGGGTTTCTTATACATCCTGGACAGTTCGGCCACACTTGTACCACTTTCATATTGTTCAATGATGGTTTTCTTAAATTCAATCGTATTTCTCACTTTCTTTACCACAGGCTTGGCACTAGGAGCTTTCTTTGGAGCCATGGTAGCTTATTTAGTACTTGCAAGCACTAAAATAAATGGAATATTATGAAATATTTCGCTGGAGCACGTGAGGGGACCTTCGCTCACTGGTAAACAATGCCAGACTGGCTGCCGCCCTGGCTCACGCCGTGGGTACGCGTCCCGGACGAACTACGACTCGCGAGTCAACCTATGAAAAGCGAGTCCATGTTTATACGAAAATACCTCTATGATTGGTGAATTTTATGATTGCCGGGAACTACAAAAAGCGGGGGACCACTGTATGTGATTTGTTGCCAGCTAGTTACCAACGAACATACCGGACTTTGAAACGTCTTCCACCTCAATCCTGGGTGGAGTTTGCTCGGGGAAAGCAGTCCGCTTTTGAGAGATGGCTTAGGACGTTAGAGTGCACTACGGTAGAGTTACTTACAACTACTACAAAAAACTACCACACTCCAGTTCACATTAGCTCACTAGCACACTGCTACTGTGTTAAACAAAATAAATGAATATTTATGAACAAGGAGGCTCCATGACACTCCCCCCTTCCTTTTCTGCAAGCTACTTAGCCTACAGTGGAAACGTTAAATACTCTCCAAAACACAGGCCCCTGCATACTAGAACTTTACAAATAAACAACAGAGCACTTAAACACAAACACCTATGGTATACACTAAAAGACTTACCAAAATTACCTACTCAAACACCAACCATGACTAATTCACCCAACCATGTTCCTACCCATACTGAACTAAACATACCTCTCATCAGCTCCTGTTCTGGCCACTGCCTGACAGGAATAAAACGCGTTCACTTTCAAGGAATAATACACGTCCGCTTTCAGTATACTACACGGAAAATGATATTATATATCGAGCATTATTTAATATAAATATTTTTTTCACAGTACTCCGAAATAGCTCCCAACTGCTTTGTAAATACTGTCGCAAGTCTGGACACCTGATAGGTCAATGTTATAAGAAAAAACGTGATCGGAACTACGAGCAAGACAGGAAGTACCCTATGCAAGTGATCACCTGTTCTGCCAAAGGAAAATCACAGTCTTTAGGTGTAAACTCAATTTTGTCCCGTCCAGAAAACCATCAGATGAGATGACTACATCCTAAAGACCATTCTGAAACGGGAGCATGCAAAGTCATGGAACCCTACCTTGCAGAAGGAAAAACTGGGCTCGACAAAAAAAAGTTTGTCAAAGTTACTACTTTTTGGGACACTGGGAGTTGTCTGTCCCTGTTGAGGAAAGATGTATTACCCCTTGGTGAGCACTCAGACACCAAAAAGAAGTCTTATTAGAAGCATACGAGGAGCTTTAAGGTACCACTACACAGAGTTTTTCTTCAGATTCCCACCATGTCGGTTGGATAACCGTCGGATTATCAAATAAAGATTTCCCCATACATGGAGTAGGACCATTGCTCGAAAATGACATATGTCACCAGGGGATTTTCAAAGAACCTATGGTGATAAATAACCAGTCTGAAGAAAACTACACTTTAGAAGTTTCGAACGAAGGTCCTGCCCCATTTCCATTAAACGTTATTACATGTGCTATGTCACGCTCGGCAGATTCTGAAGCACCTTCTGACCAGTCCGGAGAAATTAAGGATTTGGGCTTGGATTTATTATTCAGTAATGTGGTCTAAACCGGTACTTTTAGACCCAGTCAAGCCATGGTAATTTCAAATTCTGAGTAGTTGGGCGAGTAAAGACTCAGAAAAAAGGATTTGATTCAAGATCAAGCATTAGATCCAGACTTAGATTACTGTAAGAACATAACAGTTTTGAAGAACAAGCTAAAAAATTTGAAAACTGTTATTATTACGAGAGTGAAGACCTCCTTATGAAGAAAGAGACATGCAAAGGTTCCAAAACTAAGAAAAACCTGGTGGCATTACCTACCTCTTTCCGAGATACGACTCTTGAATTTTCTCATAATAGTCCTTTAGGTGGACATCTAGGGACATGAAAAACCTAAGGAAAAATCTTGAAACAATTATAGGGGCCAAAGATTGAGGGAAAGAGTTAGGAGGTATGTAAAGGAATGTCATATCTGTCAGAAAGCCTGCACATACCCCCCCCCGGCTCCCCTAATTTCTATACCTGCACACGGAGAACCTTTCTTGCATTTGATTATTGTGTGTGACCCCTGCCAAAGACCCGGCAGGGAAACCAATATCTTTTTACCATAATGGACACCTGTACAAGGTATCTCGAAGCAATCCCAGATAGAAAAATTACTGCTCGCATAGTAGTTCGTTCTCTTATCAAGTGGGAATCCCAGAGAAATTCAGTCAGATAAAAGGACGACTTTACTTCTAAAACCTTCAGAGAAGTGCTGTCCCAACTAGGAATAAAATCTCTGTTATCCACAAGTTATCACCCTCAATCCCAAGGAGCTCTGGAACGTTTTCATCACTCTAAAATCTATGCGAGGTCATACTGTGAACAATTTTCCCAAGACTAGGATGAGGGGATCCCATTTTTATTACTTGTGTTACGAGAAAGCAAACAAGAGAGTACGGGTTTCATCCCATTTGAACTCATCTATGGGCATTAGGTCTGAGACCCCTTAGCTGTATTAAAAGATACTTGGACCAGCAAGGCCGAATCGTCTATAAAAGCAACTCCAGTTCTGATGCAAGAACGTTTATCTTACGTTAGAGAATTAGCCACCGAAAATTTGGGTATGGCTCAAAAGAAGATGAAGCATATGTACAACCAATGAGCAAAACCTCGTACATTTCAAGCCAAAGATTTAGAAATGGCTCAAAGATTAGTCCCTGGCCATGTTCTCTTACCACGTTAACAAGGTCCTTGAGGTGGTGAGCAAAGAAAATGACGTAAACTATGTAGTGAACATACCAGGAAAATGGAACAACCGAGTCTTTCATGTAAATCAGCTGAAACCCTCTCATTCTAAGACTCTACCGACAACACCCATTACTACATTATCTACAACTATGGATACACCATTATCCAAAGGTGTCAAAAGAGTAGAAGCTCACCTTAAAAATTCAGAAACTTTACAAAATCTTGATAAACTTCTAAACAATCTGGACGTTTCGAAGGAGGAAGTTAAAAACCTCATATTAAACTATACTGATTTATTTGGAGATTTGCCAAAGACGTATACTCTAGGATATCATGAAGTCGAACTCTTTGATTCTCATCCGATCAAACAGCCCCCATATAGAGTCCAGCAAAACAACAGATATTGAAGCAAGAAGTAGAATTTCTCCTAGCACATGGCCTTGTGAAACAAAGAGCCCTTGATCTTCACCTTGCTTGTTAGTTCCCAAGCCAGATGGGACATCCCATATGTGCATGGACTGGATGGAAATAAATGGTATAAAATACCGACACAATGGAAATATACACACTTAAGCAGTATAATGTGATGACTCACGAAATCGTAATGACACGATTGCAAACAAACCATACCACGGGCGGGATTTGAACCCGCGGCCAGAGAGTCTCAAAACTGAACATTAAAATGGTATAAAATACCGACAGGTTGTTAGGTAAGACACATATGCAACAGTTAGGTATCTTTATTTCGAAACGTTTCGCCTACACAGTAGGCTTCTTCAGTCGAGTACAGAAAAGTTGATAGAAGCAGAAGAGACTTGAAGACGATGTAATCAGTCTATCACCCTTAAAGTTTTGAGGTGGTCAGTCCCTCAGTCTGGAGAAGAGCATTGTTCCATAGTCTGAAACAATATGGAGTTGAAGTGACAGGATGGAGCCTTATATAGCGCCAGAAGGACGTAGGTCACTAGTAGAACGCAGATGTTGGGAGGTCAGGTCCCTCTCAAATCCAGCCGTTCTCACTAGTAGAGGTTGTCGAAGTTGATTTCAAGGGTATCTTGGTACAGACCTGAAATCAACTTCGACAACCTCTACTAGTGAGAACGGCTGGATTTGAGAGGGACCTGACCTCCCAACATCTGCGTTCTACTAGTGACCTACGTCCTCCTGGTGCTATATAAGGCTCCATCCTGTCACTTCAACTCCATATTGTTTCAGACTATGGAACAATGCTGTTCTCCAGACTGAGGGACTGACCACCTCAAAACTTTAAGGGTGATGGACTGATTACATCGTCTTCAAGTCTCTTCTGTGATGAATGGTTTGAAAAACCGACAAGTTGAAGATTGAGACACTTATGCAGCATATGGGAATCTCTATTCAGGAAACGTTTCGCCACACAGTGGCTTCATCAGTCCAATACAAAGAGGAAGGCGTAAGGAGAGGAGGAGTATGAGGTAATCAGTCCCTCAGCCTGGAGTCGATGTGCTCAGTCCATCAATCACTGTGTGGCAAAACGTTTCCTGAATAGAGATTCCCATATGCTGCATAAGTGTCTCAATCTTCAACTTGTCGGTTTTTCAAACCATTCATCACAACTGTCAGACACTGCAGCATCATGGGATCTTGTTACAAAGAATTCTTCAACACTTGTTCAACCTTTGGACGAAGACCTACTTCGACTAGTGGATGGTACCATTATGACCCCGCCTCTGCCTGCTTCACCTCACCTCACTACAGTATATAAGCCACGTCTACGGCCCTATGCTGTACATTCTACAAGACTGATGGACTGAACACATCGACTCCAGGCTGAGGGACTGATTACCTCATACTCCTCCTCTCCTTATGCCTTCCTCTTTGTATTGGACTGATGAAGCCACTGTGTGGCAAAACGTTTCCTGAATAGAGATTCCCATATGCTGCATAAGTGTCTCAATCTTCAAGTCTCTTCTGCTTCTATCAACTTTTCTGTACTCGACTGAAGAAGCCTACTATGTAGGCGAAATAAAGATACCTAACTGTTGCATATGTGTCTTACCTAACAACCAGTTGGTATTTTATACCATTTTAATGTTCGATCTGTAAGACACTGCAACACAAGGGTATCTTGGTATAGACCTGAAATCAACTTCGACAACCTCTACTAATGAGAACGGCTGGATTTGAGAGGGACCTGACCTCCCAACATCTGCGTTCTACTAGTGACCTACGTTCTCCTGGCGCTATATAAGGCTCCATCCTGTCACTTCAACTCCATATTGTTTCAGACTATGGAACAATGCTCTTCTCCAGACTGAGGGACTGACCACCTCAAAAACTTTAAGGGTGATGGACTGATTACATCGTCTTCAAGTCTCTTCTGCTTCTATCAACTTTTCTGTACTCGACTGAAGAAGCCTACTGTGTAGGCGAAACGTTTCGAAATAAAGATACCTAACTGTTACATATGTGTCTTACCTAACAGTCTCAAAACTCCAGACAGTCGCGTTAGCCACTGGGCCAGCTAGCTTCAATAAGATTCGTCCAACTAGGTGTATTTCTACACCATAGGAAGTTTAGCATAGGTACCACTGCGTAGAAATACACCTAGTTGGACGAATGTTATTGAAGCTAGCTGGTCCAGTGGCTAACGCGACGGTCTGGAGTTTTGAGACTGACCGCGGGTTCAAATCCCGCCTGTGGTATGGTTAGTATAATGTAATCCTTTATTGACTATGTTTCGTTCACACAGTGGGCTTTATTAAGTCACAAACAGATCTACCTGGGTGAAACATACGTGAGTATATTTAGGATGAGAATGCTGGGTCAGGTGGAGTGAGCTGCATGTGACAATCTTCCGAGTAGAGTGAAAAAGTCTAAAATCTTTGGTAGCTTTTAAAAGAGATTGGATAAATATACGAGTGGATCTTCTGCAGTGTTCCTCGATTCTTATATTCTTATGTGGGATAGTGATGAAGAAGTTTCTTGGCAAGGGGTTCAGCTATGTTGTAGAAGTTGCTGTTCAGGTTGAAGTTGTTGGATGTACAGATAAATGATGATTCCAGGATTCTTCGGTATTGAGTGTTGTCTTCTCTGGCGATAACATAAGAACATAAAAAAGGAGGAACACTGAAGAAGGCCTACTGGCCCATACAAAGCAGGTTCTTATCAAAATGACCTCTACCCAAAGCTACCAGCACAGCAACCAGGTGTGTAGACACTGCAGCACAGCAACCAGGTGTGCAGACACTGCAGCCAGGTGTGTAGACACTGCAGCACAGCAGCCAGGTGTGTAGACACTGCAGCACAGCAACCAGATATGTAGACACACTGCAGCACAACAGCCAGGTGTGTAGACACTACAGCACAGCAGCCAGGTGTGTAGACACTGCAGCACAGCAACCAGATATGTAGACACACTGCAGCACAGCAGCCAGGTGTGTAGACACTACAGCACAGTAGCCAGGTGTGTAGACACTGCAGCACAGTAGCCAGGTGTGTTGTAGACACACTGCAGCACAGCAGCCAGGTGTATAGACACTGCAGCACAGCAGCCAGGTGTGTAGACACTGAAGCACAGTAGCCAGGTGTGTTCCAGACACACTGCAGCACAGCAGCCAGGTGTGCAGACACTGCAGCACAGCAGCCAGGTGTGTAGACAATGCAGCACAGTAGCCAGGTGTGTTGTAGACGTGTACTTAGCTCAGTGGTGACGTGTACTTAGCTCAGTGGTGACGTGTACTTAGCTCTGTGAAGACCTGTTTGTGTGCTCTCTGTGAATCTGTACCAGGATGCCCTCTCTTGAGCAACTTTACCAGCAGCTGAGAGAAGAGCTCAGAGTTGCTAAGATGGAGATACGGCGATTAACGGAGGAGAACAAGAGGATTCGTAGTAATCCTTCTGTTGTGAGTCCCCAGGTTAAGAGGGGAGCTTGGTCAGTGGCCGGGCAACATGGAACCAAGCTGAAGATCAAGAAAACTGTTGGAGAGGCAGAAACAACGCGAAACCAGAAGACTACCGTGGAAACTTCCAACTCATTCTCGGTGCTACCTGACGAATGTGAGTGTTCTACTGGGAATGCCACAACGAGCACCAAAGAAGCATTGGCAGACGTGAGTAAGACATCCCTAGAAACCCCAACGAAGACCATCGAGAACGTCTTGACGAATTCTACAAGTGGTGTAATGCTACCTGGCGAATGTGAGTCGACTACTCGGAGCATCACGACGGACGACGCCAAGGAAGGTAAAAACATTGTTGTTGTTGGGGATAGCCAGATTAGGTACCTGGATAGGGCATTCTGCTTGAAGGATAGGAGTAGGAGGCAGAGAGTGTGTTTTCCTGGGGCTGGGATGAAGGATATTGTTAGCCGTCTGGATGACATCATGAGAGGTAATGGGAGCAATCCTATTATCTGTCTCAGTGCTGGAGGCAACGATGTTGGCAGACGTAGGAGTGAGGACCTGATTAGCAGGTATAGGTCAGCAATAGAGATAATTAGGAGGAAGGGTGGGAAACCTGTCATATGTGGCATTTTGCCAAGGAGAGGAGTTGGAAATGAATGGTTGTCCAGAGCAATTGGTGTCAATTGCTGGCTGGACAAATACTGTAAGGAAAATGCGGTAACATTCATTGACAACTGGGACCTCTTCTATGGCAGAAATGACATGTATGCCAGGGATGGGGTTCACTTATCTAGATGTGGGGTGGGAGCACTGGCCAACGCAGTTGAGGGAGCTGTTAGGTCTTTAAACTAGGAATAGTTAGTGGTATGGGTTTTGGCGGGAAAACTGTGAAGTCGCAGGGTAGTAACATGAGTACTAGGAGAACTAGTAATAGGCAAAATGAGGTGGATATTGGAAAGCCAGTGGCACTAATTGACAAGGACAGTAATAGGTTTAGTGGAATAACAGAAAGGAGCAGGAAGGGTAAAGAGAGAGGAGGGTCATTAAATATTTATTACACAAATAGTCGCAGTGCTAGGAATAAGATGGACGAGTTGAGACTAGTTGCTAGTGCAGGTAACATAGATGTATTTGCCATTACTGAGACGTGGTTTAATTCAAAAAGTCGGGACATGCCTGCAGAATGTCACATTCAGGGTTTTAAATTGTTCCAAGTAGATAGAAGTATCGGGAAGGGGGGTGGGGTGGCATTGTATGTCCGAGATCGCTTGAACTGTTGCATAAAAACGGGTATTAAGTCTGAAGTAACACATACAGAGTCTGTTTGGATAGAATTTTCAGAGGGGCATGAAAAATTAATTTTAGGTGTGATATACCGTCCCCCAAATTTAGATAGGGACCAGGGGAGACTACTATGGGAGGAAATTGTTAGGGCCACAAGGCACGATAATGTAGTAATTCTAGGAGACTTTAACTTTAGTCATATTGATTGGAATTTCTTGACTGGGAATTTAGAATCATACGATTTCTTAGAAGTAGTTCAGGATTGTTTTTTGAAGCAGTTTGTGACAGAACCTACAAGGGGTAATAACCTGCTTGACTTAGTTCTGGCAAACAATGAATCCCTTGTTAATAATTTAGAAGTTTCAGAGGAACTGGGTGCTAGCAACCACAAATCAATTACATTTAGAATTGAATGGAAGTATGATAGTAGGGATAACTCAGTAACAGTCCCAGATTTTCGCTTAGCAGATTACGATGGGCTTAGAGAACACTTATCATCTGTTGACTGGGGTAACGAAGAGAGCTGTCAATATGACAGTTTTCTGAACACAATACATGCTGCTCAAAGAACGTTTATCCCTTATAAGGAAATTAGATCAAATAGAAATGACCCAAAATGGATGAATAATAGGCTCAAATATCTATTAGGGCATAAGAAAGGAATTTATAGGCGTATCAAAAGAGGCGAGGGTCATCTTATGAATCAGTATATTGACATTAAGAGGGACATTAAAAAGGGGATAAGAAAAGCTAAAAGGGACTATGAAATTAAAGTTGCTAGGGATTCTAAAACTAACCCTAAAAGTTTTTTCCAGGTCTATAGAACAAAAGTCAGAGATAAGATAGGTCCCCTTAAAAATAACTATGGGCATCTTACTGACAAAGAGAATGAAATGTGCTCGATTTTAAATAATTATTTTCTCTCGGTTTTTACACAGGAAGACACTAATAATATTCCGGTAATTAATTTTTATAGTGGATCAGAAGAAGATAAACTATGTAACATCACAGTCACTAGTGAAATGGTTGTGAAGCAGATAGACCGACTGAAGCAAAATAAGTCACCGGGTCCTGATGAGGTTTTCTCAAGGGTTCTTAAGGAATGCAAAATGGAAGTCTGTGAACCATTAACTAATATTTTTAATTTATCTCTTCAAACAGGTGTAGTGTCTGATATGTGGAAGATGGCTAATGTAATTCCTATTTTTAAAACAGGGGACAAGTCGTTACCGTCAAATTACCGCCCAATAAGCCTGACCTCAATTGTAGGCAAATTACTAGAGTCAATTATAGCTGAGATTATTAGAAGCCATCTCGATAAGCATAGCTTGATTAAGGATACTCAGCATGGATTCACAAGAGGCCGGTCTTGTCTAACTAATTTATTAACTTTCTTCAGTAAAGCTTTTGAGGCTGTTGACCACGATAAAGAATTTGATATTGTTTACTTAGATTTTAGTAAGGCATTTGATAGAGTTCCGCACCAAAGACTGTTGAAGAAAGTAGCAGCTCATGGCATTGGGGGAAGGGTGCTCTCGTGGATCGAATCATGGCTCACAGACAGGAAGCAGAGAGTGTCCATAAATGGGGTTAAATCCGAGTGGGGATCAGTAACAAGTGGCGTTCCACAGGGATCAGTCTTGGGCCCGTTGTTGTTTATAATATATATCAATGATCTTGATGAAGGAATTACTAGTGATATGAGCAAATTCGCCGATGACACGAAGATAGGTAGGATAATTGATTCAAACGTAGATGTTAGGGAACTTCAGGAGGATTTAGACAAACTCTACTCTTGGTCAGAAAAGTGGCAGATGCAGTTCAATGTAGATAAATGCAAGGTTCTGAAGCTCGGGAGTGTCCATAACCCTAGCACTTATAAGTTAAATAATGTAGAACTTAGCCATACAGATTGCGAAAAGGACTTGGGGGTTATGGTAAGCAGCAACCTTAAACCAAGACAGCAATGCCTAAGCGTACGTAATAAGGCAAATAGATTACTGAGATTTATATCAAGAAGTGTAAGCAACAGAAGTCCAGAGGTCATACTGCAGCTTTATACATCATTAGTAAGGCCTCACCTAGATTATGCAGCTCAATTCTGGTCTCCATATTACAGAATGGACATAAATTCGTTAGAAAACATTCAGCGTAGGATGACTAAATTAATACATAGCATTAGAAATCTTCCTTATGAAGAAAGATTGAAGACTCTTAAGTTACATTCACTTGTTAGACGAAGAATGAGGGGAGACCTGATCGAAGTGTATAAGTGGAAGATAGGTATTAATAAAGGGGATATTAACAAGGTCTTGAGGATATCTCTCCAAGAGAGAACCCACAGTAATGGATTTAAATTGGATAAGTTTAGATTTAGAAAGGACATAGGAAAGTATTGGTTTGGAAATAGGGTAGTTGATGAGTGGAACAGTCTACCTAGTTGGGTTATTGAGGCTAGGACTTTGGGTAGTTTCAAATTTAGGTTGGATAAGTACATGAGTGGGAGGGGTTGGATTTGAGAGGGACTTGCACATCGGAGCTTGTTTCTTGGGTGGCATTGAAAATTGGGTTGGTCAAATGTTTGTTAGTGGGATGAATTGTAAAGGACCTGCCTAGTATGGGCCAACAGGCCTGCTGCAGTGTTCCTCCTTTCCTATGTTCCTATGTTACCATAACATAGATGGTATTTTATGCTAACAGTCGAAGTGCAAGAAATAAAATTAATGAACTACGTTTGGTAGCATGTGCTGGGAACTTTGATATCATTGCATTAACTGAAACGTGGTATGATTTAAAGAGTCGGGATATGACTGCTGAGTGTAATATTCAGGGATTTAAGTTATTCAATGTGGATAGATGTAATGGGAAGGGGGGAGGAGTTGCATTGTATGTTCGAGAAAATATTAATTGTTGCATAAAAACAGGTATAAAAATAGATGGAGCAGTAACAGAGTCTGTTTGGGTAGAGTTCGTGGAGGGTCAAGAAAAACTAATTCTAGGTGTAATGTACCGACCTCCAGGCTTGGATCACGATAGAGGGAGGCTTCTTTGGGACGAAATTGTTAGGGCTTCTGGACACAGTAACGTAGTCATAGTAGGGGACTTTAACTTTAGCCAAATTGACTGGAATTCTTTGACAGGTAATCTAGAGTCCAGTGACTTCATGGAAACAGTTCAGGACTGTTTTCTGAAACAGAGTGTAACTGAACCTACCAGGGGTAATAATTTGCTGGACCTAGTCTTGTCAAATAAGGAAACACTCGTGAATAATCTGGAGATCACTGAAGAGCTTGGCGCAAGTGATCACAAATCCATCACCTTTAGCATTAATTGGGAATGCAAGAATAATGATAATACAGTAAAAATCCCCGATTTTCGTTCTGCCGATTATAATGGACTTAGGGAACATCTGTCTAATCTTGATTGGGGTTATCTAGCTAATGATTTTATTGACGATAATCATACTTATGAATATGAAGGGATCTGCTTTTATGATTGTTTTCTTAATAATGTACACAGTGCCCAGAGTATATACATTCCCCAGAGAGAAATTAGGTCTAATAATAACGATCCCAAATGGGTTAACAGGAGGCTAAAGCATCTATTAGGGGAGAAAAGGGGAATTTATAGGCGCATCAGAAGAGGAGAGGTTAACCTTACTGACCAATATGTTCAGCTTAAAAGAGAAGTAAAAAAGGCGATTAGAAAGGCTAAACGTGACTATGAAATTAGAGTCGCTAATGAATCAAAGACTAATCCAAAGGGGTTCTTTCAAGTATATAGGACGAAGGTGAAGGAAAAAGTAGGACCTCTGAAATCTGGGAATGGACAGCTGACGGATAATGAACTGGAAATGTGTTCCTTATTTAATGACTATTTTTTGTCAGTTTTTACACAGGAAGATGTAAATGAGATTCCAGTAATTAACAATTATTTAGTTCCTGATGAATTTAAGTTAACTAATATTACTGTCACGAGGGACATGGTTATTAAACAGATAGACAAACTGAAACAAAATAAGTCCCCGGGACCCGATGAGTTGTTTTCAAGGGTACTTAAGGAATGCAAGATGGAGCTTAGTCAGCCATTAACGAGTGTATTCAATGCGTCCATCCTTACCAGTGTTGTGCCAGAGATGTGGAAGATGGCTAATGTGGTTCCTATATTCAAATCAGGGGATAAGTCCACTCCTTCAAATTACCGTCCAATAAGCCTGACATCTATAGTGGACAAGTTATTAGAATCAATTATAGCTGACATTATCAGAAGTCACCTTGAAGAGCATAACTTGATAAATGAATCTCAGCATGGATTGTGCTGCTCAGTTTTGGTCCCCTTACTACAGGATGGACATAGACTCATTAGAGAACAAACAGAGAAGAAAGACTAAAATGATTTACTGTGTAAGGAACCTCCCGTATGAAGATAGACTTAAAGCCTTAAATCTCCACTGTCTGGAGAGGCGTAGAATGAGGGGAGATATCATTGAAGTGTATAAGTGGATGACAGGCATAAACAAGGGAGACATTAATAAAGTACTGAGGGTGTCGAACCAGGTAAGAACCAGGAATAATGGATTTAAGTTGGATAAATTTAGATTTAGAAAGGACATAGGTAAGTACTGGTTTTCTAACAGAGTTGTAGATGCGTGGAACAGTCTTCCCAGTGGGGTGATAGAGGTTAGGACCTTGGGTAGCTTTAAGAAGAGACTGGACAAATATATGAGTGGGAGGGGCTGGGTTTGATTGGAGTCAAGGGGTACGGGAGTTATTTCTTGAGTAGCTTTAGGTAGATGTCGAGTGGTGACGTGTACTTAGCTCTGTGAAGACCTGTTTGTGTGCTCTCTGTGAATCTGAACCAGGATGCCCTCTCTTGAGCAGCTTTACCAGCAGCTGAGAGAAGAACTCAGAGTTGCTAAACTGGAGATACGGCGATTAACGGAGGAGAACAAGAGGATTCGTAGTAATCCTCCTGTTGTGAGTCCCCAGGTTAAGAGGGGAGCTTGGTCAGTGGCCGGGCAACATGGAACCAAGCTGAAGATTAAGAAAACGGTTGGAGAGGCAGAAACAACGAGAAACCAGAAGACTGCCGTGGAAACTTCCAACTCATTCTCGGTGCTACCTGACGAATGTGAGTGTTCTACTGGGAATGCCACAACGAGCACCAAGGAAGCATTGGCAGACGTGAGTGAGACATCCCTAGAAACCCCAACGAAGACCATCGAGAACGTCATGACGAATTCTACAAGTGGTGTAATGCTACCTGGCGAATGTGAGTCGACTACTCGGAGCATCACTACGGACGACGCCAAGGAAGGTAAAAACATTGTTGTTGTTGGGGATAGCCAGATTAGGTACATGGATAGGGCATTCTGTTTGAAGGACAGGAGTAGGAGGCAGAGAGTATGTTTTCCTGGGGCTGGGATGAAGGATATTGTTAGCCGTCTGGATGACATCATGAGAGGTAATGGGAGCAATCCTATTATCTGTCTCAGTGCTGGAGGCAACGATGTTGGCAGACGTAGGAGTGAGGACCTGATTAGCAGGTATAGGTCAGCAATAGAGATAATTAGGAAGAAGGGTGGGAAACCTGTCATATGTGGCATTTTGCCAAGGAGAGGAGTTGGAAATGAATGGTTGTCCAGAGCAATTGGTGTCAATTGCTGGCTGGACAAATACTGTAAGGAAAATGCGGTAACATTCATTGACAACTGGGACCTCTTCTATGGCAGAAATGACATGTATGCCAGGGATGGGGTTCACTTGTCTAGGTGTGGGGTGGGAGCACTGGCCAACGCAGTGGAGGGAGCTGTTAGGTCTTTAAACTAGGAATAGTTAGTGGTATGGGTTTTGGCGGGAAAACTGTGAAGTCGCAGGGTAGTAACATGAGTACTAGGAGAACTAGTAATAGGCAAAATGAGGAGGATATTGGAAAGCCAGTGGCACTAATTGACAATGACAGTAATAGGTTTAGTGGAATAACAGAAAGGAGCAGGAAGGGTAAAGAGATAGGAGGGTCATTAAATATTTATTACACAAATAGTCGCAGTGCTAGGAATAAGATGGACGAGTTGAGACTAGTTGCTAGTGCAGGTAACATAGATGTATTTGCCATTACTGAGACGTGGTTTAATTCAAAAAGTCGGGACATGCCTGCAGAATGTCACATTCAGGGTTTTAAATTGTTCCAAGTAGATAGAAGTATCGGGAAGGGGGGTGGGGTGGCATTGTATGTCCGAGATCGCTTGAACTGTTGCATAAAAACGGGTATTAAGTCTGAAGTAACACATACAGAGTCTGTTTGGATAGAATTTTCAGAGGGGCATGAAAAATTAATTTTAGGTGTGATATACCGTCCCCCAAATTTAGATAGGGACCCAGGGAGACTACTATGGGAGGAAATTGTTAGGGCCACAAGGCACGATAATGTAGTAATTCTAGGAGACTTTAACTTTAGTCATATTGATTGGAATTTCTTGACTGGGAATTTAGAATCATACGATTTCTTAGAAGTAGTTCAGGATTGTTTTTTGAAGCAGTTTGTGACAGAACCTACAAGGGGTAATAACCTGCTTGACTTAGTTCTGGCAAACAATGAATCCCTTGTTAATAATTTAGAAGTTTCAGAGGAACTGGGTGCTAGCGACCACAAATCAATTACATGTAGAATTGAATGGAAGTATGATAGTAGGGATAACTCAGTAACAGTCCCAGATTTTCGCTTAGCAGATTACGATGGGCTTAGAGAACACTTATCATCTGTTGACTGGGGTAACGAAGAGAGCTATCAATATGACAGTTTTCTGAACACAATACATGCTGCTCAAAGAACGTTTATCCCTTATAAGGAAATTAGATCAAATAGAAATGACCCAAAATGGATGAATAATAGGCTGAAATATCTACTAGGGCATAAGAAAGGAATTTATAGGCGTATCAAAAGAGGCGAGGGTCATCTTATGAATCAGTATATTGACATTAAGAGGGACATTAAAAAGGGGATAAGAAAAGCTAAAAGGGACTATGAAATTAAAGTTGCTAGGGATTCTAAAACTAACCCAAAAAGTTTTTTCCAGGTATATAGAACAAAAGTCAGAGATAAGATAGGTCCCCTTAAAAATAACTATGGGCATCTTACTGACAAAGAGAATGAAATGTGCTCGATTTTAAATAATTATTTTCTCTCGGTTTTTACACAGGAAGACACTAATAATATTCCGGTAATTAATTTTTATAGTGGATCAGAAGAAGATAAATTATGTAACATCACAGTCACTAGTGAAATGGTTGTGAAGCAGATAGACAGACTGAAGCAAAATAAGTCACCGGGTCCTGATGAGGTTTTTTCAAGGGTTCTAAAGGAATGCAAAATGGAAGTCTGTGAACCATTAACTAATATTTTTAATTTATCTCTTCAAACAGGTGCAGTGTCTGATATGTGGAAGATGGCTAATGTAATTCCTATTTTTAAAACAGGGGACAAGTCGTTACCGTCAAATTACCGCCCAATAAGCCTGACCTCAATTGTAGGCAAATTACTAGAGTCAATTATAGCTGAGATTATAAGAAGCCATCTCGATAAGCATAGCTTGATTAATGATACTCAGCATGGATTCACAAGAGGCCGGTCTTGTCTAACTAATTTATTAACTTTCTTCAGTAAAGCTTTTGAGGCTGTTGACCACGATAAAGAATTTGATATTATTTACTTAGATTTTAGTAAGGCATTTGATAGAGTTCCGCACCAAAGACTGTTGAAGAAAGTAGCAGCTCATGGCATTGGGGGAAGGGTGCTCTCGTGGATCGAATCATGGCTCACAGACAGGAAGCAAAGAGTGTCCATAAATGGGGTTAAATCCGAGTGGGGATCAGTAACAAGTGGCGTTCCACAGGGATCAGTCTTGGGCCCGTTGTTGTTTATAATATATATCAATGATCTTGATGAAGGAATTACTAGTGATATGAGCAAATTCGCCGATGACACGAAGATAGGTAGGATAATTGATTCAAACGTAGATGTTAGGGAACTTCAGGAGGATTTAGACAAACTCTACTCTTGGTCAGAAAAGTGGCAGATGCAGTTCAATGTAGATAAATGCAAGGTTCTGAAGCTCGGGAGTGTCCATAACCCTAGCACTTATAAGTTAAATAATGTAGAACTTAACCATACAGATTGCGAAAAGGACTTGGGGGTTATGGTAAGCAGCAACCTTAAACCAAGACAGCAATGCCTAAGCGTACGTAATAAGGCAAATAGATTACTGGGATTTATATCAAGAAGTGTAAGCAACAGAAGTCCAGAGGTCATACTGCAGCTTTATACATCATTAGTAAGGCCTCACCTAGATTATGCAGCTCAATTCTGGTCTCCATATTACAGAATGGACATAAATTCGTTAGAAAACATTCAGCGTAGGATGACTAAATTAATACATAGCATTAGAAATCTTCCTTATGAAGAAAGATTGAAGACTCTTAAGTTACATTCACTTGTTAGACGAAGAATGAGGGGAGACCTGATCGAAGTGTATAAGTGGAAGATAGGTATTAATAAAGGGGATATTAACAAGGTCTTGAGGATATCTCTCCAAGAGAGAACCCGCAGTAATGGATTTAAATTAGATAAGTTTAGATTTAGAAAGGACATAGGAAAGTATTGGTTTGGAAATAGGGTAGTAGATGAGTGGAACAGTCTACCTAGTTGGGTTATTGAGGCTAGGACTTTGGGTAGTTTCAAATTTAGGTTGGATAAATACATGAGTGGGATGGGTTGGATTTGAGTGGGACTTGCACATCAGAGCTTATTTCTTGGGTAGCATTGAAAATTGGGTAGGTCAAATGTTTGTTAGTGGGATGAATTGTAAAGGACCTGCCTAGTATGGGCCAACAGGCCTGCTGCAGTGTTCCTCCTTTCTTATGTTCTTATGTTCTTATGTTATGGACACTCCCGAGTTTCAGAACCTTGCATTTATCTACATTGAACTGCATCTGCCACTTTTCTGACCAAGAGTAGAGTTTGTCTAAATCCTCCTGAAGTTCCCTAACATCTACGTTTGAATCAATTATCCTACCTATCTTCGTGTCATCGGCGAATTTGCTCATATCACTAGTAATTCCTTCATCAAGATCATTGATATATATTATAAACAACAACGGGCCCAAGACTGATCCCTGTGGAACGCCACTTGTTACTGATCCCCACTCGGATTTAACCCCATTTATGGACACTCTCTGCTTCCTGTCTGTGAGCCATGACTCGATCCACGAGAGAAGCCATGACTCGATCCACGAGGCACAAGGCACGATAATGTAGTAATTCTAGGAGACTTTAACTTTAGTCATATTGATTGGAATTTCTTGACTGGGAATTTAGAATCATATGACTTCTTAGAAGTAGTTCAGGATTGTTTTTTGAAGCAGTTTGTGACAGAACCTACAAGGGGAAATAACCTGCTTGACTTAGTTATGGCAAACAATGAATCCCTTGTTAATAATTTAGAAATTTCAGAGGAACTGGGTGCTAGCGACCACAAATCAATTACATTTAGCATTGAATGGAAGTACGATAGTAGCGATAACTCAGTAACAGTCCCAGATTTTCGCTTAGCAGATTACGATGGGCTTAGAGAACACTTATCATCTGTTCACTGGGGTAACGAAGAGAGCTATCAATATGACAGTTTTCTGAACACTATACATGCTGCTCAAAGAACCAGGTAAGAACCAGGAATAACGGATTTAAGTAGGATAAATTTAGATTTAGAAAGGACATAGGTAAGTACTGGTTTTCTAACAGAGTTGTAGATGCGTGGAACAGTCTTCCCAGTGGGGTGATAGAGGCTAGGACCTTGGGTAGCTTTAAGAAGAGACTGGACAAATATATGAGTGGGAGGGGCTGGGTTTGATTGGTGTTGGGGGGTGCGGGAGTTGTTTCTTGAGTAGCTTTAGGTAGATGTCGTCTTGATAAGGACCTGCCTCGTATGGGCCAGTAGGCCTTCTGCAGTGTTCCTACATTCTTATGTTCTTAAGAAATTAGATCAAATAGAAATGACCCAAAATGGATGAATAATAGGCTCGAATATCTACTAGGACATAATAAAGAAATTTATAGGCGTATCAAAAGAGGTGAGGGTCATCTTATGAATCAGTATATTGACATTAAGAGGGACATTGAAAAGGGGATAAGAAAAGCTAAAAGGGACTATGAAATTAAAGTTGCTAAGGATTCTAAAACTAACCCAAAAAGTTTTTTCCAGGTCTATAGAACAAAAGTTAGAGATAAGATAGGTCCCCTTAAAAATAACTATGGGCACCTTACTGACAAAGAGAATGAAATGTGCTCGATTTTAAATAATTATTTTCTCTCAGTTTTTACACAGGAAGACACTAACAATATTCCAGTAATTAATTTTTATAGTGGGCTAGAAGAAGATAAATTATGTAACATCACAGTCACTAGTGAAATGGTTGTGAAGCAGATAGACCGACTGAAGCAAAATAAGTCGCCGGGTCCTGATGAGGTTTTTTCAAGGGTTTTTAAGGAATTGTAATAAAGTTGGTAGAATTACCGACAATATGTAAAGTAAAAGGACACAAGTGCAACTAATGTGACATTTATTGTGGCAACGTTTCGCTCTCCAGGAGCTTTATCAAGCCATTACAAACAATACATGGACACAGAGGGTATATAAAGGCTCAGAGTGAGGTGAATACTAGTGAGGTACCATTTCGATGTTCACTAGTGGTAGTAGTAGTAGTAGTAGTAGTAGTAACAAAAATAATACAATATGGAAGAGCAAATAATTCGTACATGAGTAAAAGGATATGTTCATTCAGTAAAAGGATATAAAAGCTATTACTTGGGTAACATAAAAATAGGTTGGACAAATATAGTGGAAAGAGGCAGCTTGTTTCAGTGTTCACTCTCTGTAATGTGCTTGTGTAGTATATCAGGAGAGACTATGTGATGGCAGGGTTTACTGTTTTCAGGAGGATTCTTGCTAAGACTTCGGAGATGGTGAAGCTGCCGTTGTTTTGTTTAATTGTATTCGAAACAGCGATCAGTGCTGATTCAAGGCACTTGCGTGTGCGGAAATTAGTTTCTTTGATCACTAATTGGGCGTCTCTGAATTTCATGAGATGATTGGTGGAATTTCGGTGTTGTACACAGGCGTTGTTTAAGTTGTCGTTCCTACATGCGTAAATGTGTTCATTGAGGCGGGTGTCGAGGTTTCTTGCTGTTTCACCTACGTAGATCTTGTCACAGCCTCCACAGGGTATAGTGTAAACTCCTGCATTGACTGGTTCGTGGTGCTTGGGTTTTGTCCTGGTTAGATCCTTTATTGAAGTGGTAGAAGCGATGGCGACTCTGGTGTTAGCTTGTGAAAGTACTTTTGAGACGTTCAGTGCAACCTGGCTGTTGGGAAGAATTATAACTTTGTTGGGAGCGGTGTTGATGCGTGGAGAATTGATGATCTGAAGAGCTCTTTTCTTGCAGTCTTTGATGAAAAAAGAAGGAAATTGTAACTCAGTGAATGTTTGGTGAATGTAAGTACATTCCTCGTCAAGAAACTCAGGACTACAAATTCGGTATGCTCTTAGGAAAAACCCGATGATGATGCCTCTTTTGGTCTTGGTATCTTGACTGGAATAGAAGTGTGTGAGATCATTTTTATTGGTGGGTTTCTGATAAACTTGAAATCTTAGGTTGTTGTCTACTTTGTGAATGAGGACGTCGAGGAAAGGTAGCTTGTCATTGGACTCTTCTTCTAGTGTAAACTGAATCGCTGGTTCAACTGCGTTGAGCCTTGCCTGAAGATCCCGTACATCAAAACGTTTTGGAGTTATTACGAGGACATCGTCCACGTAACGTAACCAAGTGACGCTTGAAGGGATGATGTTGGCGAAGTGTTCGGACTCTAGGTGTTCCATGTATAAACATCAAAATGGTATACAATACCGACAGGTTGTTAGGTAAGACACATATGCAACAGTTAGACAACTTTATTCCGAATAAAGTTGTCTAACTGTTGCATATGTGTCTTACCTAAGTTCCATGTATAAGTTGGCTAGGACGGCACTTATTGGGGACCCCATTCCCATGCCGTAGGTTTGTTTGTAGAGCTTGTTATTGAAAGAAAAACAGTTGAAGTTAACACAGAGTTCAATCAAGTCAACAAAATCTCCGGGAGGTAAAGGAAGATTAAGGTTCTGGTTGACTTTACGTCGTAGAACCTCGATGGCTTTTTTGGTAGGTACTTTTGTGAAGAGGGAAGTCACATCCAAACTGCTTAGTTTCTTGTTACGGATGGAGAGGTTATGGATGCGGTTGAGAAGGTCGCCTGAGTGTTTAAGATGAGCGGGGCTGATGGTCCCCAGAAGGCAGGAAAGATGTTTGGCAAGAACTCCGGCTAGTTTGTGTGGAGCACTGCCTATTCCTGACATGATTGGTCTGAGAGGAATATTGTGTTTATGGGTCTTGGGTAAACCATACATGTGTGCTGGTTTAGGGTTGCTTGGTAACAAGTACAGAAGTTTCTTCCCTTCTCTAGTGCGTTTGAGTATTTGTCTGGTTTTGTATAGAAAGTCTTTGGTGAGCGTCTCCCACTGTTGAGTGCTGATGGGTTCGTATGTAGATTGATCATTCAAAAGGTCCATCATTTTAGTGTTGTAGTCACTGGTGTTGAGTATGACGACTCCACCTCCTTTGTCAGCGGTGGTGACGATAATGTTGGGGTCGTTGGCGAGGTCCTTAAGGGCAGTGATGTATCTTCTAGGAAGATTAGAAGAAGAAGGTTCACATAAAGCTGCAGTGAGAAGGCCCTGTATATAACCCTTCTGGAAGTTGCTGTCACTGTGTCTATGGTTCCTGGTAACAAGATTGAGTTGATAGTTAGGTTTGCGTATGTTGGTGGTAAATTTGAGTCCCAGACTCAGTGCTTGTTTCTCGTAGTCGGTTAAGGTGCGTGACGATAAGTTGTTTATCAGGGATTCGCGTCCCATTTCCTTCCATCGACTGTTAGTGCAGAGGTACTGAAGTTTGCGATTGAGTTTGATCTTCTGTTGGAGGTTAGCTGTGGTGACTGTGCTGAGAATATGCTCAGCAGTGTGTTGGTCAATCTGAAGATTGACCCTCATATTCCTTGCAGTTTCAAAGGTTTCCTTAGCGATGTTAGAAAGTTCTTTGGCACATTCAGTTAAGTAAGCTTGGGTAGCTGGAGAGAAGGGGTGCTTGGAGTTGGAGAGTTGTGCAGGAGTAGACTTAGGGATCACCTTCTCTGCCAGGCAATCTTGTAGGAAGTTGTGTCTGTTACGATAGCTGTGAGCACGAAGAAGGGTGTCCAAATAACGTCTGCATGAAATGTCCATTATGTTGCGGTGTCCGACAGATTGTAATAAAGTTGGTAGAATTACCGACAATATGTACACATTTACGCATGTAGGAACGACAACTTAAACAACGCTTGTGTACAACACCGAAATTCCACCAATCATCTCATGAAATTCAGAGACGCCCAATTAGTGATCAAAGAAACTAATTTCCGCAGACGCAAGTGCCTTGAATCAGCACTGATCGCTGTTTCGAATACAATTAAACAAAACAACGGCAGCTTCACCATCTCCGAAGTCTTAGCAAGAATCCTCCTGAAAACAGTAAACCCTGCCATCACATAGTCTCTCCTGTTATACTACACAAAGCACATTACAGAGAGTGAACACTGAAAAAACCTGCCTCTTTCCAGTCTATATTTGTCCAACCTATTTTTATGTTACCCAAGTAATAGCTTTTATATCCTTTTACTCATGTACGAATTAATTGCTCTTCCATATTGTATTATTTTTGTTACTACTACTACTACTACCACCACTAGTGAACATCGAAATGGTACCTCACTAGTATTGCACCTCACTCAGAACCTTTATATACCCTCTGTGTCCATGTATTGTTTGTAATGGCTTGATAAAGCTCCTGGAGAGCGAAACGTTGCCACAATAAATGTCACATTAATTGCACTTGTGTCCTTTTACTTTACATATTGTCGGTAATTCTACCAACTTTATTACATGTTCTCCAATGAGTCTATATCCATCCTGTAGTAAGGAGACCAAAACTGGTCTCATCAAGGTCATTAATGTAAATTATGAACAACAGAGGGCCTAAAACTGATCCTTGTGGAATGCCACTAGTGACTAATTTCCATTCAGATTTGACCCCATTAATGGAAACTCTCTGCTTTCTGTTGATAAGCCATGCCTCTATCCATGCTAAAACTTTACTTCCTATACCATGAGCTGCCACTTTTCTTAAGAGTCTCTAGTTTAAAATCCTAACACCCTCAACTGAGCTAGCAAGAAATTCCACACCTGCCCTGGGTAAGTGAACCCCATCCCTGGCATCCATGTCATTTCGGCCATAGAAGTGGTCCCAGTTGTCAATGAATGGTACTGCATTATCCTTACAGCGTTTGTCCAGCCAACAATTAATACCAATTGCTCTGGACAACCATTCGTTTCCAACACCCCTTCTTGGCAAAATGCCACATTGTGCAAGAAAGGTATAAAATACCAACAATAGGCTGAGGGACTGATTACCTCATCTTTTGTATATAGTTCTACTGTCTTCTAATTATGTCCTAGAATCTGTATTGATAAAGCCACTGGATGGCAAAACGTCTACAATAAAGATATCCAGATGTTGCACATGTGTCTTAACTTTCAAAATGTCACATATAACAGGGCGCCCCCCTTCTTCCTAATTATGTCTATTGCTGCCCTGTACCTTCTACCTAAATCCTCACTTCTACGCTTGCCTACATCATTGCCTCCAGCACTGAGGCAGATAATCGGATTGATCCCATCACCATTCATGATGTTGTCATGCCGGCTAACAATATCCTCCATCCCAGCCCCAGAAAAGCAAACCCTTTGTCTCCTACTCCTATCCTTCAAGCAGAAGGCCCTATCCATGTACCTAATCTGGCTATCCCCAACAACAATGTTATTACCTTCCTTGTTGTTCATCGTGACTTTCCCAGTTGTCGACTCACATTCGTCGGGTAGCAACTTCGTTCCATGCTGTCCGGCCACTGCCCAGGTTCCCTTCTTGACCTGAGGACTCACAACAGGAGGACTACAACTCCTCTTGTTTTCCTCTGTTAAGTGCGTATTTCCATCGTCACTACCTTTAAGGGGCATCTGACCTAGTAGCACAAGCTAGTCAGGTACAACTCACACTCACCCGCACCCACTCCTATATATATATCTAACCTATTTTTAAAACTACACAACGTTTTAGCCTCTATAACTGTACTTGGTAGTATGTTCCACTCATCCACAACTCTATTACCAAACCAGTGCTTTCCTATATCCTTCCTGAATCTGATTTTTTCCAACTTAAAGCCATTGATGTGAGTCCTGTCTAGGTTAGATATTTTTAGTACACTATTTACATCACCTCTATTTATTCCTGTTTTCCATTTATACACCTCAATCATATCCCCCCTAATTCTATGCCTTTCTAGAGAGTGAAGATTCAGGGCCCTTAGTCTATCCTCACAGGGAAGATTTCTGATACATGGGATCAACTTTATCCTCCTTTCTATGTTCTCCAAAACATTTATATCCATTCTGTAACACGGTTACCAAAACTGTGCAGCATAATCTAGATGAGGCCTAACCAAGGATATACAGAGTTGAAGAACAACCTGAGGACTCTTATTATTTATCCTTCTTGATATGAAGCCAAAGATTCTCTTTGCTTTATTGCAAACACTAATGCACTGTTGTCTTAGTTTTAGATTACTGCTAACCAGAACTCCCCAGTCCTTTAAGCAATCAGTAATACTAAGATCTACATTATTTAGTTTATATGTGGCATGGTTATTTTCCTGTCCAATGTTTAGAACTTTGCATCTGTCTATATTAAACTGCATCTGCCACTTCTCCGACCACTGCGTCAGTCTATTCAAATCTTCCTGGAGTGCTCTAATGTCCTCGCCAGAATGAACTGGATGGCCTGTTTTGGTGTCATCGGCAAACTTGCTTATGTTGCTGTCTATTCCCTCCTCTATGTCGTTTATGTAGACTGTGAACAACAAGGGGCCCAACACTGATCCCTGTGGAACGCCGCTCGCGACACTTCCCCTCCCTGATTTCTCCCCATTTATGCAAACTCTCTGCTGCCTATTTGTCAGCCATGCTTCTATTCAGGAAAAAAATTCTCCTATTCCGTATGCCTTAACTTTCCCAGTCTTTGATGTGGGACTCTATCAAAAGCTTTACTGAAGTCCATATACACAATATCATATTCATTATCATGATCTACCTCCTCAAATACCTTAGTGCAAAAAGGCAACAAATTCGTAAGGCAGGAACGCCCTTTTGTAAAACTGGGCTGAGATTCGTTGATCAATTTATGCTTTTCAAGACGGCTACAAATTGCCTTGGCAATTATTGATTCCATAAATTTACCAACTATGGAGGTTAGGCTTATTGGTCTATAGTTCAAAGCTAAGGACCTGTCACATGCTTTGAAAATAGGTATTACATTTGCCATTTTTTCCACTTGTCTGGCACTATGCCAGTTTGTGGTGATATGTTGAAAAGATTAGCCAAATGTTCGCTAAGCTCGCCTTTACATTCCTTAAGAACCCTTCCGTATAGTTCATCAGGACCTGGGGATTTGTTTGGTTTTAATTCATCTATTTGTCTAAGGACCATGTCACTTGTGGCCCTAATCGTGCATAGTTTATCATCCTGTTCTACATAATTTATTACTCCTAGAATATCAGTGTATCTTCCTGTGTAAAAACTGAAAGGAAGTGTTAAAAATTCGACACATTTCCTTATCACTGTCCATAAGCTGATTTGAGTAACTTTTGAGTGGGCCTATCTTGTCTTTAATCTTACTTCTGTATACCTGAAAGAATCCTTTTGGGTTAGTCTTTGATTCTCTTTGATTATATGAGTATTCTCATAACCTCTTTTTGATTTACTTGTTCCTTTTTTTTATTTCTCTCTTTAACTGAACATAATGATTTCTTAACTGCCTCTCTCCTCTTTTGATTTGCCTATATATGCCTCTCTTTTGACCAATGAGATGTTTTAATCTATTGTTCATCCATTTAGGATAATTTTTGTTTGATCTGATTTCCCTATTTAGAACATAAGTTGTCCCAGCAGCTAGAACTATGATCTGGAAAACATCATATAGGCAACCATCACCACCTACCTGACCCATAGTCAGGTCATTCCAGTTCAGCACACCCAGGTAATTTTTCAGTCCTATGAAATCAGCCAAGCAGAAGTCAGGGACAGAGACTTGATTGTCATTATTAGGGTAATTCCATGATATATTAAAACTGAGTGATTTGTGATCACTTTCCACAAGCTCATCATTAACCTGAAGATTATTAATTAGCAATTCCATGGTGGCAAGAACCAAGTCAAGCAGGTTATTTCCTCTAGTTGGTTCAGTCACAAACTGTTTTAAAAAAAACAATCCTGAATCGTATCAAGGAAGTCACTTTACTACAAATTTCCTGTCAAACTGCTCCAGTCAGTTTGTCTAAAGTTAAAATCTCTTGGTAGCACAACAATTCGTATGTAGATGCCTTACGAATTTCATCCCACAGGAGTTTATTGCATTCTCTGTCAAGGTTTGGAAGCCTGTAAATCACACCCAAGATTAGTTTTCCACGGCCCTCGAGAAGCTGTAAGCAGATTCAGTGGCTAAAGCTTCTAATTTTATATCTTATCTTACACAACATTTTAAACTGTCTCTGACATACATCGCTACTCCACCACCCTTCCTGTTGACCCTATCAGTGTGGAATAATTTATAGCCTATTTGTATGTGACATTCAGAAGGCATTTCTCTATCAAATTGAGCCAGGTCTCTGTTATAGCAATAATATCTATGGTTCCTGCACTTTCAATTAATCTTAGCTCATCTATCTTTTTTCTTACACTCCTGCTATTAGTCTCTTGCTGCGCTCTGCTGTCTCCTTTTGTTTGCTGATGTGATCCCTTTTCTTTATTTGTAACTTTATGGTGAATGTCTTTTAAACACTTACTGTTTTCAACCCTAGTGTTGCAACCTGACTTTTCCCCCCACACACCCATACCTCTATTTTCTATCAGTTTAAAATCCTACACATGTCAGCAATGGCCCTCTCGATCGAGTTGGCTAATGCTACTACCCCTGCCCCAAAGAGATGTACTCCATCCCTTGCATACATATCATGTTTGCCATAAAAGTTGTCCCAGTTGTCAATGAAGGGGATCGCAAGTTCCTTGCAGTATCTGTCTAGCCAGCAATTTATACCAATTGCCTTAGACATCCATTCATTGCCCACTCCTGTTCTAGGCAAGATGCTACATATGATTGGGATCCCTCCCTTAGACCTGAGAAGTGATTTACTACCTTCAAATCTTCTCTCTTAACTTTCCTTATTTTGATGCTCCTAACATCACTGGGAACCACTCACCACTTGTAGCCTTTTCATCCCCCCCACCTTCAGCCGCCTCCCAGCAAGTGACAAACTGTGCTCACTGCTGGTATCCTCATTCCCCTCAACCTCTCCAGCCACCTCAAACTCACTCCCAAACCCATCGAGGTGAACCTTCAGCCTCCTAATTTCCTCCTGGAGAAGTAGGACCTCCTCCTTCAACACTCCAACCTCAGATTTTAAGACACTGCAGAAGCAAGCCATGGGTTTGTAACCCTCCACAATAATCCACAAAGCAGCTCAGATCGTGTGACCGCTAGTGCCCACTGACCACTGAAGAAACGTTTCGCCACACAGTGGCTTCATCAGTTCAATACAAAGCAGAAAGGTGTAAGCAGAGGAGTAGTTTGAAGTAATCAGTCCCTTAGCCAGGAATCGATGTGTTCAGTCCATCACTCTTGTGGAAAGTAACTCCTCCTCTGCTTATACCTTTCTGCTTTGTATTGGCCTGATGAAGCCACTGTGTGGCAAAACGTTTCTTCAATCAAGATTCCCATATGTTGCATAAGTGTCTCAATCTTCAACTTGTCGGTTTTCAAAACCATTTATCACATCTGTTAGACACTGCAGCATTAAAAAAAGAATTCTTCAACACTTGTCCAACCTTTGGACGAAGACCTACTTACACTAATGGATGGTTCCACCGTGATTCCGCCACCTCCTGCCTCGACTCACCTGACTCACCAAGCTGAGGGGCTGATTACCTCAAACTACTACTCTGCTTACACGTTTCTTTGTACTGGACTGATGAAGCCACTGTGTGGCGAAACGTTTCTTCAATAAAGATCCCCATATGTTGCATAAGTGTCTCAATCTTCAACCAGGAGGAGATAAACCATAGAGAACACATGGAGGAGATAATAGGTTTAGGGAAGGCAAAACCTGTCTCAGAAAGCTTGTATAGTTCAAAAGCAGAGTAACAGTTTAAGCAGAAAAAGAAAGAGATCGGTGGACTGTATACTGTCAGGAGGCAATTTATAGTTGACTAAAATTGACTACGTAGTATACGAACTGGAAGAGTTGCGATGACTGATTAAGGGGAAATGTATTGCACTGGTTCAAGAAATATCTAGAGTGAAGGATACAGAGTAATGGTTTAGGAACACATGTTGATACACAAATAACGCGCATATATGAGAAAGAAGCTGATGTTTCGGTCCAACTTGGACCATTACTTGTCATACTAACACACGAAGGTGAGGGATGGAGTGCCACAAGCTTCCGTACTGGCACTACTACTGTTCCTGACGAACGTAAACATGGCCGACATGTTTGCTGACGACATAAAGCAGATGAGGATTACAAGTACCAGAGGAGCAAGAGAGGCTACGTGCAGGAACACACGTTACAAGTACCAGAGGAGCAAGGAAAGGCTACGTGCAGGAACACACGTTGCAAGAAAAAGAGAGCCTTGAAACAAGCATCAATTATATCACAGGAGACATACATGTACATCAGAGTAATAATATCGACAGGGTATGGACGTACCTCAGTAAAGAGTCCTTCAGGACACTATGTACGATGTACGTCAGGATTATCATTGAGTATGGAGCACCAGCAAGGAGCCCTCATCTGAGAAAGATTTTAGATTCTGTCGCCGAAGCGGGTGCTTTACTGTGCACCCCATAGCACAACAGGATATGGATAAACAAAGGCCTAAGAACTAGACCTCATAAGGGTTAACAGGAGAACATCTGGATTTGTATCTACAGTCAGAACATAGAGAATGATCAGAGATTAGCTACGAGAGCAGTCCAGGAGAGAAGCACGAATAAAGGAACTAAGCCTTACAAAACCAAAGGAGTTGAGAAGCGGACACGATTACGACGTGCAAGATACTCGGAACACGTGATAGTGCAGATATTACCTATACGTGTTTACAGCTTAATTAACAACAACGGCAACAACAAACATAACAACAGTAATAATTTAATAAAAACAAAAATAATAATAAAAATAATAATAATAATAATATATCTTTACGTTACCTTTGAAAAGTTTCAATACTCTTGGAGTAGAGAGAGAGAGAGAGAGAGAGAGAGAGAGAGAGAGAGAGAGAGAGAGAGAGAGAGAGAGAGAGAGAGAGACAGAAGGGAGGTGGAACAAAGGGGCACACACAGATGGAAGTTAATAATGCAGATGAGTGAGGGAGAGTCAGCAAGCACTTTATTCTGAGAGTGACCAGGAAGTAGTACCATCTGTACCAGTAAGTGGTGAAAGAAGAGTATATACACCGTTTTAAGAGTAGCCATGGAAGGAACCGTGAGACCAGGAACAGTATGTGAATGTTTGTGAGTGAGGGAACCACGAGACGAGACTTGACCAGGTACCGCAAAGTGAGTATTACTATACAAGTAATGCAAGTATACACGGCTACTAGGTGAGTATTACTATACAAGTATACACTGCTACTAGGTGAGTATTACTATACAAGTATACACTGCTACTAGGCGAGTATTACTATACAAGTATACACTGCTACTAGGCGAGTATTACTATACAAGTAATGCAAGTATACACGGCTACTAGGTGAGTATTACTATACAAGTATACACTGCTACTAGGTGAGTATTACTATACAAGTATACACTGCTACTAGGTGAGTATTACTATACAAGTATACACGGCTACTAGGTGAGTATTACTATACAAGTATACACGGCTACTAGGTGAGTATTACTATACAAGTATACACTGCTACTAGGCGAGTATTACTATACAAGTATACACTGCTACTAGGCGAGTATTACTATACAAGTATACACTGCTACTAGGCGAGTATTACTATACAAGTATACACTGCTACTATTTATTTATTTATTTATTTATTAATTTGAACATGATACAGGGAAGTACAAAGGAATACAGTTATTAAAGTGCAACATGCCAAAGCAACTTGTATGCAGAGCATTATGGGCAGGCTTAATTAACTTAAGATTAACTAAGCAATGATACATTCAGTGGTAAAAACATTATTGTAAACAGATAACAATTTAGCACAAATGAGTATTACAAAGACAGGTCATATGGTCATTTACTGTGTTGCTGAGCATTCTATAGAATGGAGTATTCTGTTAGGTAATGTAATTAAAAAAAATAACAAAGTCTGATTGGGTCACAGGTTAAACATTTATGAGATACAATAATGAGAAACATTTATGAGATACAATTTATGAGATACAATTATTCAGTATTTATTTAGTTGTGGGTGAGTAAGTGATTTTTGAGAAGAGACTTGAATTTATAAACAGTGTTTCTTTTATATTCAAAGGTAGTGAATTCCAGATTTTAGGGCCTTTTATGTGCATTGAGTTTTTTGCATAGTGTGAGATGGACACGAGGAACATCAAAGAGTGATCTGTGCCTTGTGTTATGGTCATGTGTTCTGTTGAGGTTGGTAAGGAGACGTTTGAGGGGAGGGTTTATATCAGAGTTAAGTGTTCTATGTATGTAATAGGTGCAGTAATAAGTATGGATGTTTTGTATGGTGAGTAGGTTTAGAGTTTTGAATATTGGTGGAGTGTGCTGCCTGTAGTGGGAATTTGTTATCATTCTGACTGCAGCCTTTTGTTGGGTAATTAGTGGTCTGAGATGGTTTATTGTTGTTGAGCCCCATGCACAAATTCCATAGGTGAGATAGGGGTAAATAAGTGAGCGATATAGGGCCAGGAGGGCTGACTGTGGAACATAGTACCGTATCTTTGATAGTATGCCTACGGTCTTGGAATTTTTTTTGGAAATTTGTTGTATATGTCTATTATCAAGGTGGATTCCTAAGAATTTTCCCTCTGTGAGTTTTGTGATAGGTGATCCGTTAATCATTATGTTAAGAGGGACGTCTGTAGCTCTGTTAACAAACTGAATGAAGTAGGTTTTGTCAATGTTTAGAGTAAGTTTGTTACTCCTCATCCAGGTAGATATTTTCTGTAATTCGGTATTTACAGTACTGGCTAGCGTGACTGGGCTCGGGTGAGAGAAGACGTATGTAGTGTCACCTGCAAATAGTGTGGGTTTGAGTAGTTGCGATGCATTTGGTAGGTCATTTATGTATATGAGAAAGAGAAGAGGGCCTAGGACGCTTCCCTGTGGGACACCAACTGTAATTGGCTGCGCGGAAGAGTTTGCCTCGTTTGTGTACACATATTGGCTTCTGTTGCTGAGGTATGACTTTAGGTAGTTGAGGGAGTGCCCTCTTATACCATAGTGCGACAATTTTATATGGAGCAAGTCATGGTCAACTGTATCAAAAGCTGTACGTAAGTCAATGAAGATCTCCAGTGGGACTTCTTTTTTCTCTATTGCAGTGTATATGTGTTCTAGCATGTGTATAATAGATTCGTTAGTATTTTTATTAGGCCTGAACCCAAATTGACAGGGGTTGAGTATGTTGTGAGAGATGAGGTAGGAATAGATTCGCTTATAAATTAATTTTTCAAAGATTTTAGAGAGAGGGTGTAAGTTGGATATTGGCCTATAGTTATTCAAGTCTGTTTGGTCTCCTCCTTTATATATCGGGGTGACCCTCGCTATTTTGAGAACTGTGGGGAAGGTAGAAGATAATATGGATTTGTTAAAGTGTTGCAATGACTGGTGGTAGCACTTGACACTTTTTTGTATATAAAGGGTGGCAAGGTATTTAAATCTCTGTCTTTTTTTTAGTGTGTTGATAATAAGGGAGACTTCAGTAGGGTTAGTCGGAGCTAGGAAGTGTGTTCGGGTAGTTGCCAGTGAGGTAGTCATTGGGTGGGGTATCTGAGCTGGGGATTTTATTGGCAAGGTTTTTTCCTATAGTGGAGAAGAAATTAAGTCCACCAAACCATATCCCGGCTGGGATTGAACCCGCCGTCAGAGAGTCTCAAAACTCCAGACCGTCGCGTTAGCCGCTAGACCAGCTAGCCGCGGGTTCAATCCCGGCCGGGGTATGGTTTGTTTGCAATCTTGTCATTACGATTTCGTGAGTCATGTTGACGGCAGTGAGGGGACTTGAGCTAGAGTTCGTCACAGCCATGCTAGCTGGAGATTCGTCTGTAAAAACTTGCATTTGTGGTCACAGTGGTGCCTGTGCTAACCTTCCTATGGTGTAGAAATATACCTAGTTGGACGAATCTTATTGTGGCTACCTGGTCCAGTGGCTAACGCGACGGTCTGGAGTTTTGAGACTCTCTGACCGCGGGTTCAATCCCGGCCGGGGTATGGTTTGTTTGCAATCGTGTCATTACGATTTCGTGAGTCATTATTAAGTCTGTTTGCTGTTTCAGTTGATGGGAGTTGGGGTTCATCTGGTTTTGTTAATTCAATTTCACTATTTCGTGATATCTTTTTTGTTCCTAGAATTTCTGACAGGGTTTTCCAGGTTTTTTTTATGTCACCTCGTAAGTTGGATAATCTGTTCTCATAAATTTTTTTAGCCCTTCTTATCAGGCTGGTTAGGATTGACGAGTAACGTTTTGTTTGGTCTCTGGTTATGTGACCCATTCTGTACTGTTTTTCGTATAGGTTCTTTGTATTTATGGATTTGAGGATACTGGGTGTTAGCCAGGGACTGTTCAGTCTCTTAGCTGTCATTTGTTTAGTTTTCTTGGGGGCAGTGCTTGTTATAAAGGTATTGGGTCTTTTTTAGAAAATTATTAAAACATTCGTCAATATCTGTATAGATTTCTAGCTCAGTGTGCCAGTCAATGTTTGTTACTGCTGTTGTGAAGTTATTAATGGCTGCCTCAATGAGAAGTCTGAAAGTGACTTTAGTAGTGTCTTGAGGTAATTTGCCAAGGTTTGTTATGAGGAAGGTAGGGTAGTGGTCTGCGGTATTATCTGTGATTATGCCTGATTTTAAAGGGGATATGGTGTTGGTCCAGATGTGGTCTAGTAGGGAAACACTAGTCTCTGTAACTCTTGTAGGTTTTGTTACTGTTGGTAGCAACATGCAGACTCATAGTGTTTGTGAATTCAGTAACGTGTGGGTCCTGGTCTTGCAGGAGATTTATATTGAAGTCACCTGAGAGTAGTAAGTGATCTTTGTTCATGCGTGCATCAGTTATCATACTTCCTAGGTTGTCACTAAAACGGTTAATGTTTGACTGTGGTACTCTGTAGATGTTTATCACTGTGAGAGGTTTTGGTATTTATATTTAACACTCATCTGTAACTCACCAGCACTTTAAAAACACTCTCTGCCTCCCTCACACTTATGTTAATATGTTAACACAGACCCTATCTTATACTCTTATCTTGGCCATGATAAACATTTCCATCTCCCCACCCCCATCCCCTACCCTCCCCTCCTCTTCCCTTCCTTCCCTCCATCTTACCCCACCCCCTCCATCTGGTGGTTAGAGGAAGTATCATTCCTCTAGTGACTAGTCAGTCAAGACAGTGTTTTGCACCAGATAAGACAATTGTAGACATAAACCCAAATGTACTCCTCTTAACTCTTTTAGTCGCCTAGTTCCTAGGCTTTATGTGTACGTGTTAACCCTTCTATGTGGCCTAGTTCCTAGGCTTTTTGTGTACGTGTTAACCCTTCTATGTGGCCTAGTTCCTAGGCTTTATGTGTACGTGTTAACCCTTCCATGTGGCCTAGTTCCTAAGCCTTCACCGTGCACAGTAAGGATAGGGGTGAACAATAGACTAGCCGCTACTTTGGAGGTTAAGATCTAAAATATAACCAGTGGCAACACCTCAGTCTGGTCACGCTAGTTGACTGAAGATTTCTTCACTGTAAATAATGGTAAGCCAGGAAGGTATCTGCCTTGTTGCGTTAAAGAATAATTTAGTGCAGAGGTAAGTGTTATGAAGGAAGTAACTGGCTTTTTGTGGAAGGATTACCAGACTTAAGATAAACTAACATGGGGTTACTATGACCGTGACCATGCGAGAGGACAGGAGAGGAGAGGAGAGGACAGGAGAGGACAGGAGAGGACAGGAGAGGACAGGAGAGGAGAGGAGAGGAGAGGACAGGAGAGGACAGGAGAGGAGAGGAGAGGAGAGGAGAGGAGAGGACAGGAGAGGAGAGGAGAGGACAGGAGAGGAGAGGAGAGGAGAGGACAGGAGAGGAGAGGAGAGGACAGGACAGGAGAGGACAGGAGAGGACAGGAGAGGAGAGGAGAGGACAGGAGAGGACAGGAGAGGAGAGGACAGGACAGGAGAGGAGAGGACAGGAGAGGACAGGAGAGGACAGGAGAGGAGAGGAGAGGAGAGGACAGGAGAGGACAGGAGAGGAGAGGAGAGGAGAGGACAGGAGAGGAGAGGACAGGAGAGGACAGGAGAGGACAGGAGAGGAGAGGAGAGGACAGGAGAGGAGAGGACAGGAGAGGAGAGGACAGGAGAGGACAGGAGAGGACAGGAGAGGACAGGAGAGGAGAGGAGAGGACAGGAGAGGACAGGAGAGGACAGGAGAGGACAGGAGAGGAGAGGACAGGAGAGGAGAGGACAGGAGAGGACAGGAGAGGAGAGGACAGGAGAGGACAGGAGAGGACAGGAGAGGACAGGAGAGGAGAGGAGAGGAGAGGACAGGAGAGGACAGGAGAGGACAGGAGAGGACAGGAGAGGACAGGAGAGGAGAGGACAGGAGAGGAGAGGAGAGGAGAGGACAGGAGAGGACAGGAGAGGACAGGAGAGGACAGGAGAGGACAGGAGAGGAGAGGACAGGAGAGGAGAGGAGAGGAGAGGACAGGAGAGGACAGGAGAGGACAGGAGAGGACAGGAGAGGACAGGAGAGGAGAGGACAGGACAGGAGAGGAGAGGAGAGGACAGGAGAGGACAGGAGAGGACAGGAGAGGACAGGAGAGGACAGGAGAGGACAGGAGAGGACAGGAGAGGACAGGAGAGGACAGGAGAGGAGAGGACAGGAGAGGAGAGGACAGGAGAGGACAGGAGAGGACAGGAGAGGACAGGAGAGGACAGGAGAGGAGAGGACAGGACAGGAGAGGAGAGGAGAGGACAGGAGAGGACAGGAGAGGACAGGAGAGGACAGGAGAGGAGAGGACAGGAGAGGACAGGAGAGGACAGGAGAGGACAGGAGAGGACAGGAGAGGACAGGAGAGGAGAGGACAGGAGAGGACAGGAGAGGACAGGAGAGGACAGGAGAGGACAGGAGAGGACAGGAGAGGAGAGGAGAGGAGAGGACAGGAGAGGACAGGAGAGGACAGGAGAGGACAGGAGAGGACAGGAGAGGACAGGAGAGGACAGGAGAGGACAGGAGAGGAGAGGACAGGAGAGGAGAGGAGAGGAGAGGAGAGGAGAGGAGAGGAAAAAAGAGGAGACGGGAGAGGAGAAAAGAAAGGAGAGAAGAGATGAGAGGAGGAAGCAGAGGAGACAAACTGTAAACATCTACAATAATTATTTATAATCCTAAATAACAAGACTGGAATGTTTTGAAACACAAGAACAAATTTATTTCGAAGAAAAGACACGTTACACAACAAGTTTTAGTGGGGCAACGTTTCGCTCGGTGTAAAGTTCTGTACAGAGCGAAATGTTACCCAATAAAAGCTTGCTCTGCACCAAGTCTTTTATTTACTCTTTTGGGAAGAAGACAATGAAGAGGCAAGTTGTTGTTGTTGTTGTTGTTGTTGTTGTTGTTGTTGTAGCAGCAGCAGCAGCAGCAGCAGCAGCAGCAGCAGCAGCGGCAGCAGCGGCGGTAGCGGCGGCAGCGGCGGCAGCGGCGGCAGCGGCGGCAGCGGCGGCAGCGGCGGCAGCGGCGGCAGCGGCGGCAGCGAAGCTGGTAATGAATACTTTTGATATACCTTGAACATGAATGGTATACTATACCGACAAGATGAAAATTAGACACATGTGCGACGTCTACAACAGATACCCAGATTTAGAACATGTGTCTAATTTTGATATACCTTACCTTTCATGAGTTCCGAAAGTCTTTATACTCCCGGAGCCCGGCCATGGGCCAGGCTCGTTTGGTGCTAGCCTCATCACCCAGGCTGTTGCTGCTAGTGGCCCACTGCCCCACATATACATCACAGTCTGGTTGATCTGGCACCTGGTGTTTATACTACAGAAACTCGAGGAACCTAAACAAGAGTGTCTAAAATAGCATTTTACAACATTAAGTTAAACAGAAAAGCACAGAAATTAGGTGCAGCAAAATATATAAAAAAGACGTTTTCGTTGTGTGAGGAAAGATTAACGAGAGAGCATCAGGACTAACGCAAGATGTTCCCTCTGCCAACGTCGTCATGACGCGTGGACAACAAATGACGCAGCAGCAAGCAGCAGGTCACGGGAAGTTTGAGGTAATTACGAGGACCTAATCAAGAAACTTAATGAGAATAGGAAGACGTTATTTGTCAGTGGACTTGTTTCACGGTGCGATGTAGGCAGCTACAACCTCAGTGGAATTATGGGACTGTGTAAGACATTACTGGATGAACGTTTCCTTACGCAGAAAAATATGGATTACATTGACTTTGTGGGATAACTTCAGCAGAAATAAAAGTTTGTCTTTGACAGATTGTTAGCATGATAATACATCTGTGATGATGTATGCTGAGAGAGGAAAAGTGAGTGAGTACAGAAACGCTGGGAGCCAGTGAGAGAGAAATGGGGGGGGGGGGCTAATTAAGTAAGTGTGTAGTGTGAATCCAGGGAGTGAAGATGGGGAGAGAATCTTCTGTTATATTACTTACCAACCTGGAGTCTACCTGGAGGGTGTTCCAGGGGTCAACGCCCTCGCGGCCCAGTTCTTGACAAGGCCTCCCGGTGGATCAAGGCCTGATCAACCAGGCTGATACTGTTGGCCGCACGTAGTCCAACGTACAAACCACAGCCCGGCTGATCGCGTACTGACTAGGTATTTGTCCAGCTCCCTCTTGAAGGTAATTCCCCTTATGCCTTGTGGGAGGCTACTGAAGTCTTGGGACCCTGATACTGTGTTTTCTCTTAGTGTAATAATGGCGCCCCTATTTTTCATTAGGGGTATCTTGCACCGTCTGCCCAGTCTTTTGCTTTCGTAGGGAGTGATTTTTGTGTGCAGATTTGGGACCAGTCCATCTAGGAATTTCCAGCTGTATATTATAGACTATAATGTATCTCTCTCGTCTGCGCTCTAGTGAGTACAGATCATGTAACTCCTAGCGTTCCCAGCAATTAAGGTGTTGACAGAACAGTAAAGGTTCACTGTAAATTCTCTAGATTTGTGATTTCACCTTCCTTGAATGAAGCTGTTAGTGTACAGCCGTATTCCAGCCTAGAGAGAACAAGCGATTTAAAAAGGATCATCACTGGCTTGGCATCCCCTGTCTTGAAGGTTGTCGTTATCCATCCCATTATTTTCCTGGCAGATGTGATTGTGACACTGTTGTGATCCTTGAAGGTGAGAGCTTCTGACATTAACACTCCCAAGTCCTTCACACTATTTTCTTGCTCTGTTAAGTGATTAGAATTTGAAGTATACTCAATGACAGGAAATTAAAGGAAACTATTCTCTAGTTGCTCCTCGATACACACTAAAGTTTTGTGCCATGTGACTTACAAATGTACTCTCACTCTCCCCCCCCTCCCTCTCTCTCTCTCTCTCTCTCTCTTTTTACACAGGGTTTGACAAGGTTAAGGATCCCTAGCTTTATTGACAAGCTATTTACAGGTTAAGGATTCCTAACTTTATTGACAAGCTAAGAGCTGTTACCTACATCAGCTCATTTGAAAGCATTTTTATTGTTATGAGACATACAAGTAGGGAACAGGATGAAGTTGGAGCCATCTGTGGGCCAGCATTTTCATTTGATCAACTGATTTTATCTCGTTGACATCATTATGCTGTACGAATGTGTTCCATACACGAGTCATCCTGGGTATATATGATCTCAGATGGAGTGATGTTCTGGAGAAGGGTACAGCCAAAGTGAAGTTGCTGCTTTCTGCCCGTCTTGTGGCATAAAAGCTTGTTTCACGCTGTCCTCGAAGTGGATCCAGGTGTGGTACTTTGACAATATTGGGCTTGTACATAACAGTAAGGTCACCCACATCCCTCCTGTGTTGAAGGCTCTGCTGAAATGCCAGATCTATCCAGGATGGGTCCAGGCGAGAGATGAGACGTCTTACTCTGTTCTCTACTCTGTCAAGCAGTCGCAGATGAGAGGGGGGCAAGCAAACGAAGAAAGTGGAGCATACTCAAGGTGTGAGCGTACTTGTGCCTCGTACAGAATCTTGCAACCCCTACTGTCAAGAAGATGAGAGATACGGCGAAGTGCTGTAAGCTTCCTGGATGCCTTGTTTGCAAGATTTACATGGTTTTTCATGGTTAGTTTGGAGTCAAATTTCACCCCAAGGATATCAACTTCTTCTCCAGGTGCCAACACCCTCCCATTCATCCTTACTACTGCACCAGCATTACCATCATGGTTCCTAGAGACGATCATCATTTGCGTTTTCTCAAGTGCAAATGTTACTTGCCATCTATTTCCCCAAGCTGATATAGCTCTTAGCTGGTGATTGATGTAGCTTAGAGCAGCTGGCATTTCTTCTCTTGGATAAGTGAATGTCAGTGTACAGTCGTCTGCATATGCATGTGATTCTGGGATGAGATGAAGAAGGTCGTTGAAGTAGACATTCCATAACAATGGTCCCAGCATGCTTCCTTGTGGAACACTTGCCCCAATAGGATGTCTTGCTGATTCCGTTCCATTGAGAACTACACTTAGAGATCTACCATGAAGGTAATCACTGAGGAGACGTAGTGTAGAGCCTGCAATTCCCAGTGCTTGAAGTTTTGCTAAAAGGCCCTGGTGCCACACCCGGTTGAAAGCACCAGCAATGTCCAGTGCTACCACACAGCTGACTTTGGATTCATCCAGTGACTGGTGCCACTTAGTGGAGAGGTTTAAAAACAGATCAGCAGCAGAGTAACCTTTCCTGAAGCCATACTGACGATCACAAAGTAGTGAGTGGTAGTCAAAAAACTCTGTCATTTGTCTTGAGATTATTGTCACAAGGATTTTACCAGTGATTGACAGGAGTGACACTAGTCTGTAGTTGCTGATTTCTGCTCTGCTCTTCTTTTTGTGAACAGGGACTACATCTGCCTCTTTCCATAGAGAGGGCCATTTACACTGTACTAGGCAGTGCTGAAAGATGCGAGTCAGAGGTGCTGCTAGCTGGTCTGCACATCTTCTCAGCAATCTTGGGCTCAACTTGTCTGGGCCCACAGCCTTTTCTTGGTCAAGGGATTTAAGAAGGAAATGCACCTCCTCCTGCCTTATTGTCACCACTGACAGCTTTGACAGTTCTCGCAGCTAGCCAAGGAGGGTCCCTTGCTGGATCAGGAACTTGCATTTTGGTAACAAAGTGTTCAGCAAAGAGGTCCGCCTTCTCTTGACTACTAGTAGAGGTGGTCCCATCCTGTCGATTTAGAGGTGGAATGAGTTCATCAGGCAGATAACCTTGTCTGTCCTTGACCAGGTACCACCAGGTTTTGGAGCCTACCCTACCTGATGCTAGCTTTCTTTTAGTGTCCACCTCCCATTTAGCAATGGCCCACTTTTGAACATCACCCATATGCCTACAGGCTTGCCTGTGCAAGTTCCTGTTATAGGTGGTAGGATGTCTCTTATACCTTCGCCATGCTCTGTACTTAGCAGTAGCAGCCTCTCTACAACGAAAGCCAAACCAAGGCTGATATGTAGGCTTCGTCACATATTGCCGGTGAGGAATGTGTTCTTGTTGTAGATTAAGGATGTGTCCAGTGAAGGCTTTCACTTGGTTGTCAACATCCCCTTGGAGAAGAGCATTCCAATCGGTGGTGGCGAGTTCAGAGCATAGGGCTGGCCAATTACCTCTTTCCCATAGCCAGGTTGTGCGTGTGGACTCCTCACCTCGTTCTGTTGGGATCTTAAGGTTCGTAAAAACAGCCTTGTGGTCAGACGATCCAACGTAGCCGAGGGGTTGACAAGTGACTATGCCTTCTGCCAGATCACTCACTACTGGGTCAAGGGAGGAGCCAGAGATGTGAGTAGGGAAATCAACAAGTTTCTCATGTCAAATACTGCAAGAAGGTCATTAAAGTCCCTCTGTATAAGGTGTTGGTTGAGGTCACCAACAATTACGATATGTTGACAGTTGTGTTGTAGCAGAAGGGAGTCAATATTTTCCATTAGGAAGTTGATGGGGTCTGCATGTTGCCACTGAGGTCTGTACATTGCACATGCTAGTACAGAGGTACTAGTGTTTATGCAGAGCTTGAAGAACATCATTTCAAGATGAGTAGGGATGGCAACATCAATGTACTGGGCATGAACACTTTTAGAGAAGCACACAGTAACACCTCCTCCTTGCCCTTGCCTGTCTCTTCTCATCCATGAGGTGTAGCCAGCAATTCTTGCAAAATTTTCTGGAGTCCTGTCATCCAAAAATGTTTCAACAGCTATCATGTCGGGACGTCGAGTGTTCACAAAACTGTGTGTGAGCTCTCCAACATCAGTAATGAAACCTCTAATGTTGGCCGACAGGATGCTGATAGACTGGCTCCTCATGATGTGGTCAGCTTGAGGTGGTGGGTGTGTAGGGCATGTAAGGTGCCTGCCCTTGAGAGAGGTAGGGTACTGAGGCAGCTGCAGGGATGTAGGTCTGTGGTCTTGTATAAGGCACATTACCACCTGCTGGGTTGAGATAGGAGTAGCTGAGTGGGTGACGTGTGAGAGTGTTCACCAATTCAGAGATCCTGCTGGTTTGTTCTGAGAACAGGTCTCTAAACAGGTGGTCCTGTCTGTCAAGTTCCTTTTTCTTCTGACACTGGTCCTCCTGATGTCCTTTCTTGTAGCAGTAATTGCACCTGGTATCTCACAGGCAGTTGTTGGCGGTGTGCCCCTTCCGGTGACAGCGAGAGCACAGCCTAGGTGCCTGGGAGGGTGGACTATGATTTGTTGCACCACCTGTGTTTTGCAGATTTGTCCTCAGGTTCTGCCGCTGGAACTGTGTTAGTGGAGGGTGAGACGGCTGTAGATGTCTTCCTCCTCCACGTCCTCTTCCACGTCCTCTACCCCGTCATCTATCAGTTCTGACAGATGTGTCCCTGCTGTTCGTACTTTGGTGCAGTAGGTGATCAGGTGCAGTGATAGTTCCCTGATTATTAACTGCACCAATCTCTGGTGGAGAAACTCCTGACTCAGAACTTGCCGATGAAGCACTGCTGCCAGATTCTGGAATAGTGTCGGCAGGTGTGTTGACAGGTGTAGGATCAGAGATGGTATGTGCACTGTCAAATGGACTGGCAGTGGCTGAAGCAGAGATGTCAGGTGTAGGAGAATTAACAGATCCAAGGCTTCCTTCGTTGCTGGGAAGAGGATTTGTTCCCTCTGTGGTGGTCTGAGGAATTGTGTTAGAATTCCCAAAGGTAGTGTTTTGAACTCTGTCAGTCTGTGTGGCCTTAGCGATGACAGAATTCCACCAGTTATTTACCCCCGAGTTAAGCTCAGTGTGGGACTTCCAGTCTTTGTCAATAGTGTCACCATCAGCTGAGCAGCTTACGTCACTTGATGTAGGCTTGCATTGACCTTCTACAATAGCTTGGAGGTTATCTAATGATTTGAGGAGCTCATGAAGTGCTTCCCTGTGATGCATTATCTTAGCTGCAACTTTACAACACAGCCCAAGAGGGCAGTCTTGATCTTTGGACTGAAGTCCCTGAGGTAGGACTTCTGAATCTTCCTCCTGTAGCTCCAGGCTTGTATCCACATATACCACAGGATTATGGATATCCTTCAATTTTCAACCTGGCTGCAACAAAATTCTTCTTCTGGAATGCAATCTGTGTGGCAGTAGTTGGAACAAGTAGGTTCCTTACATCTAAGAAGTATTTTGTCCCTTGTGGTATACCCACAAACACTCTCTCTCTCTCTCTCTCTCTCTCTCTCTCTCTCTCTCTCTCTCTCTCTCTCTCGCTCTCTTTCTCTCTTTCTCTCTCTTTCTCTCTTCCTCCCTCCCTTCCTCTCTCTCTCTCTCTCTTGCTTTGCATCTGACATGGAAGATAATTAAGTCTCCTGCCTCCAGGCTGTTGTTTTGTTTTTACTTTCATCTATCTTCTAACCCCGGCCTTTATGCCTTCCCCATTTCTCTTCTCTCTCATTTCTTGCTTTATTTCTCCCTCTTCTCCACCTCTTGCCTTCCCTCTCTCTTTCGCATTATACCTTCTCCCCTCTCCTTCACTCCCTCCCACGAGTCATGAGAACCAACACACTTGGTTCTTTTCTTCCTCTCCAATTACTGTACTCCTCCCCATCTTCTTCCCCTCTTCCTCCTCCTCTTCCTCCTCCGCCTGCTCTCCCTACTTTACCAAGGTCTGTTCCAACTTTGCTACTCTGCAGTTGCTGCTACTGTTCCTCCCTCACTGCTACTTGAGTGTTAGCGTGGACACATTGCAAACTGTTGAGCGAGGCTCCACTGTTTCCAGTAATGCTCGTTATGGGTGAGAGGTCCAGCACAGCCACCAGAGAATGGCGACTCTCGCTCTCTCTCTCCGTCCCATTATCATCTTCCTTATCGCTTCACTCCTACGTGACAGTGATAATATTTGCTGCTCTGTAAACACTGTCTACTATCCTGTTTGTTTCTTTGTTTACCGCCTGCCTGTCTGTCCACTGCCTGCCTGTCTATTCACTGTCTGCCTGTCTATTCATTGCCTGCCTATCTGTCCACTGCCTGCCTATCTGTCCACTGCCTGCCTGTCTATTCACTGTCTGCCTGTCTATTCATTGCCTGCCTATCTGTCCACTGCCTGCCTGTCTATTCACTGTCTGCCTGTCTATTCACTGCCTGCTTGTCTGTCCACTGCCTGCTTGTCTATTCACTGCCTGCCTGTCTATTCACTGCATGCCTGTCTATTCACTGCCTGGCTGCCTATCTGTCCACTGCCTGCTTGTCTATTCACTGCCTGCCTGTCTGTTCACTGCCTACATGTCTATTCACTGCCTGCCTGTCTGTTTACTGCCTGCCTGTCTATTCACCGCCTGCCTGTCTATTCAATGGCTGCTTGTCTGTCCACTGCCTGCCTGTCTATTCACTGCCTGTCTGTTTATTCACTGCCTGCCTGTCTATTCACTGCCTGCTTGTCTGTTTATTCACTGCCTGCCTGTCTATTCACTGCCTGCCTGTCTATTCACTTCCTGCTAGAGTCTGGCTCGCTAGGGTTACTCTACCTCCTCGTCCTCGTTCTCGTCGTCATCCTCCTCCTTCTCTGATCACAACCTAATCGAAGTTCAGACTTGCATGCACCGGGATCCTGTGAAGGTGTCTTCACCAAATACAACATCAACAACAAGAACATCAACTGGGACCAGGTAAACTATGTCTTAAATCAAACATGTTGGGAAGATATCTTAAATAACATGGATCCAAACCAGTGCCTTGAAAGGATCAACTTACTGGCAGCTAAAGTATGTTCATGGCATTTTTCCACTAAGAAAGAAGAGGAGAAGTAAACTGGAGAAAGACACTCTCTCTACAGCAGACGATGAAGAATCACTGAGCTCCTCAAGAACGCTACATTATCTGATACAGGGAAGGAAGCGCTGACCAGGGAAGTGGAAAGACAGGAGCTGAAAGGGATTAGTGAAACTGAAAGAAAATCGAAATATTTCATTGCATATGCCAAAAACAAGGCCAATACCACATCTAGCATCTGGCCAATGCTCAGACAAGATGCGACTTACACAGATGACAACAAAGTAACGAGTTAGATACTGAAATCCCAATACGACTCTGTGTTTAGCGAGCCACTAATCAGTCTAAAGATCGACAATCCAAATGATTTTTTCATGAATGAGCCTCAAAACTCCATCAATGTATGCCAGATTTCCAACGTTACCCTAACTCCGATAGACTTTGAGAAAGCCATTGACAACATGCCCATGCACTCAGCCCCAGGCCCAGACTCGTGGAACTCTGTGTTCATTAAAAACTGCAAGAAATCCCTTTTGCATGCCCTAAGTATGCTATGGAGGAGCTTTAGACAAGGGTAAAATTCCAGTCACTAAAAACAACGGATATAGCCCCACTCAATGAAGGTGGCAGCAAAGATTTAGCTAAGAACTATAGACCAATAGCTGTACGTCCAACATCATAAAAATCTTCGAAAGAGTGCTAAGAAGCACAATTGCAAACCACTTGGATTCCCAAAATCTGCACAATCCAGGGCAACATGGGTTCAGAGCAGGTCGCTCCTGCCTTTCGCAACTACTGGATCACTATGATGTGGTCTTGGATGCACTGGAAGAAAAAGAGAATGCAGATTTATTATACACAGACTTTGCAAAAGCCTTTGACAAGTGCGATCATGGTGTAATAGCGCACAAAATACGTGTTAAAGGAATAACTGGGAAAGTGGGGAGATGGATCTTCAACTTACTAACCAATCGAACACAAAGAGTAGTGGTCAACAGAGTTAAAACGGAAGCTGTCGTAGTGGAAAGCTCTGTTCCACAAGGCACACTACTCACCCCCATCCTGTTCCTCATCCTCATATCAGATATAGACAGAGATGTAATTCACAGCACCGTGTCATACTTTGCAGACGATACAAAGATCTGCATGAGACTGTCATCTATTGGGGACACGGTTAACCTCCAAGAAGATATAAACCAAGTTTTCTAATGGGCAACGGAAAACAATATGATGTTCAGTGAAGACAAATTCCAACTAATCCGTTATGGAAAACTAGAGGTGATAATAACTAGAACAGAGTATACTACAAACTCTGATCATACAACAGAGTAGAAAAATAATGTGAGGGACGTGGGAGTGGTACTGTCTGAGCTGAGGATCTCACTTTCAAGGATCACAACAGTGCCATGATCACAACTGCAAAGAAAATGATAGGATGGATAATGAGAACGTTCAAAACGAGAGATGCCAAGCCAATGATGATCCTTTTCAAATCACTTGTTCTCTCTAGGCTAGAATATTGCTGTACATTAACATCTCCGTTCAAAGTAGGTGAAATTGCAGATCTAGAGAGTGTACAGAGAAGCTTTACTGTACATATAAGTTCTATCAAACACCTCAACTACTGGGAATGCTTGAAAGCACTTGTACTTACTGGAATGCTGGTGAGAGATACATCATAATTTACATTTGGAAAATTCTAGAAGGAATGGACCCGAATCTGCACACAAAAATCACTCCCTTTGAAAGTAAAAGACGGGGTAAGCGGTGCAAAATACCCCAAATGAAAAGCAGGGACGCCACTGGAACATTAAGAGAAAACACCGTAAGTGTCCGGGGCCCAAGGCTGTTCAACAGCCTCCCACCATGCATAAGGGGTATTACCAAGGGGCTCCTGGCTGCCTTCAAGAGGGAGCTAGAAAGATACTTAAAAGTCGGTGTCTGATCAGCCGGGCTGTGGTTCGTACGTTGGACTACGTGCAGCCAGCAGTAACAGCCTGGTTGATCAGGCCCTGTTCCACCGGGAGGCCTGGTCGTGGACCTGGCCACAGAGGCGTTGATCCCCGGAATACCCTCCAGGTAAACTCCAGGTAGGTAGACTACTACTGATACTGTTCACTACCTGCCAGTGTCTGGTTGATTAGGGTTACTCTACCTCCCCCTCCTCCTGGCTCTGTTCACTGCCTTCCAGTGTCTGACTGACTAGGGTTACTCTACCTCCCCCTCCTCCTGGCTCTGTTCACTGCCTTCCAGTGTCTGACTGACTAGGGTTACTCTACCTCCCCCTCCTCCTGGCTCTGTTCACTGCCTTCCAGTGTCTGACTAGGGTTACTCTATCTCCCCCTCCTCCTGGTACTGTTCACTGCCTTCCAGTGTCTGACTGACTAGGGTTACTCTACCTCCCCCTCCTCCTGGCTCTGTTCACTGCCTTCCAGTGTCTGACTGACTAGGGTTACTCTACCTCCCCCTCCTCCTGGCTCTGTTCACTGCCTTCCAGTGTCTGGCTGACTAGGGTTACTCTACCTCCCCCTCCTCCTGGTACTGTTCACTGCCTTCCAGTGTCTGACTGACTAGGGTTACTCTACCTCCCCCTCCTCCTGGTACTGTTCACTGCCTTCCAGTGTCTGACTGACTAGGGTTACTCTACCTCCCCCTCCTCCTGGCTCTGTTCACTGCCTTCCAGTGTCTGGCTGACTAGGGTTACTCTACCTCCCCCTCCTCCTGGTTCTGTTCACTGCCTTCCATTGTCTGACTGACTAGGGTTACTCTACCTCCCCCTCCTCCTGGCTCTGTTCACTGCCTTCCAGTGTCTGGCTGACTAGGGTTACTCTACCTCCCCCTCCTGGTTCCGTTCACTGCCTTCCAGTGTCTGGCTGACTAGGGTTACTCTACCTCCCCCTCCTCCTGGTTCCGTTCACTGCCTTCCAGTGTCTGGCTGACTAGGGTTACTCTACCTCCCCCTCCTCCTGGCTCTGTTCACTGCCTTCCAGTGTCTGACTGACTAGGGTTACTCTACCTCCCCCTCCTCCTGGCTCTGTTCACTGCCTTCCAGTGTCTGGCTGACTAGGGTTACTGTACCTCCCCCTCCTCCTGGCTCTGTTCACTGCCTTCCAGTGTCTGACTGACTAGGGTTACTCTACCTCCCCCTCCTCCTGGCTCTGTTCACTGCCTTCCAGTGTCTGACTGACTAGGGTTACTCTACCTCCCCCTCCTCCTGGTTCTGTTCACTGCCTTCCAGTGTCTGGCTGACTAGGAGTACTCTACCTCCCCCTCCTCCTGGCTCTGTTCACTGCCTTCCAGTGTCTGGCTGACTAGGAGTACTCTACCTCCCCCTCCTCCTGGCTCTGTTCACTGCCTTCCAGTGTCTGGCTGACTAGGAGTACTCTACCTCCCCCTCCTCCTGGCTCTGTTCACTGCCTTCCAGTGTCTGGCTGACTAGGAGTACTCTACCTCCCCCTCCTCCTGGTTCTGTTCACTGCCTTCCAGTGTCTGGCTGACTAGGAGTACTCTACCTCCCCCTCCTCCTGGTTCTGTTCACTGCCTTCCAGTGTCTGGCTGACTAGGAGTACTCTACCTCCCCCTCCTCCTGGTTCTGTTCATTGCCTTCCAGTGTCTGGCTGACTAGGGTTACTCTACCTCCCCCTCCTCCTGGTACTGTTCACTGCCTTCCAGTGTCTGACTGACTAGGGTTACTCTACCTCCCCCTCCTCCTGGTTCTGTTCACTGCCTTCCAGTGTCTGGCTGACTATGGTTACTCTACCTCCCCCTCCTCCTGGCTCTGTTCACTGCCTTCCAGTGTCTGGCTGACTAGGGTTACTCTATCTCCCCCTCCTCCTGGTACTGTTCACTGCCTTCCAGTGTCTGACTGACTAGGGTTACTCTACCTCCCCCTCCTCCTGGTTCTGTTCACTGCCTTCCAGTGTCTGGCTGACTATGGTTACTCTACCTCCCCCTCCTCCTGGCTCTGTTCACTGCCTTCCAGTGTCTGGCTGACTAGGGTTACTCTATCTCCCCCTCCTCCTGGTACTGTTCACTGCCTTCCAGTGTCTGACTGACTAGGGTTACTCTACCTCCCCCTCCTCCTGGTTCTGTTCACTGCCTTCCAGTGTCTGGCTGACTATGGTTACTCTACCTCCCCCTCCTCCTGGCTCTGTTCACTGCCTTCCAGTGTCTGGCTGACTAGGGTTACTCTATCTCCCCCTCCTCCTGGTACTGTTCACTGCCTTCCAGTGTCTGACTGACTAGGAGTACTCTACCTCCCCCTCCTCCTGGTTCTGTTCACTGCCTTCCAGTGTCTGACTGACTAGGGTTACTCTACCTCCCCCTCCTCCTGGTTCTGTTCACTGCCTTCCAGTGTCTGGCTGACTAGGGTTACTCTACCTCCCCCTCCTCCTGGTTCTGTTCACTGCCTTCCAGTGTCTGACTAGGGTTACTCTACCTCCCCCTCCTCCTGGTTCTGTTCACTGCCTTCCAGTGTCTGACTGACTAGGGTTACTCTACCTCCCCCTCCTCCTGGTTCTGTTCACTGCCTTCCAGTGTCTGACTGACTAGGGTTACTCTACCTCCCCCTCCTCCTGGCTCTGTTCATTGCCTTCCAGTGTCTGGCTGACTAGGGTTACTCTACCTCCCCCTCCTCCTGGCTCTGTTCACTGCCTTCCAGTGTCTGGCTGACTAGGGTTACTGTACCTCCCCCTCCTCCTGGCTCTGTTCACTGCCTTCCAGTGTCTGACTGACTAGGGTTACTCTACCTCCCCCTCCTCCTGGCTCTGTTCACCGCCTTCCAGTGTCTGGCTGACTAGGGTTACTCTACTTCCTCCTCTTCATCCTGGTAACAGTAAACAGCTCCACAATTTGCCACTAACTTCAGCAAACTTTGGGTTCGTAAAAATTTTCCTAAGTAACTTTAAAATTAAATATTACGCTGTTTAATTTTGTTTTACTGGCAACAAAGTAGTCGCTTTAGTGATAAACATTATCCCGCTGCTGCTGCTCCTTCCCTCCCTCTCTCTCTCCCCGTCCCCTCACGTGTTTTATTAATGCATACCTTACCTTTGATATAACTCTGAAGAGTTTCGAGAGTTTCACTACTCTCTGAGCCCGGCCATGGGCCAGGCTCGTCTGATGCTTGCCTGGTGAACCAGGCTGTTGCTGCTGGAGGCCCACTGTACCACATATCCATCACAGCCCGGTTGATTTGGTATCCGGTGAAGATACTTGTCCAGTTTCCTTTTAAAGGCTTCTACACTTGTTCCAGCCGTGTTTCTGATATCTTCTGGTAAGAAGTTGAATAGTCTGGGACCCCGGATGTTGATACAGTGTTCCCTTATTGTCCCCACCGCACCCCTGCTCCTCACTGGGTTTGTTTTACACGTCCTTCCATATCTCTCACTCCAGTATGTTGTTATGGCAGTGTGCAGATTTGGGACCAGGCCCTCGAGTACTTTTCAGGTATATATTATCATGCATCTTTCTCTCCTCCGCTCCAATGAGTACATGTTCAAGACTTGAAGGCGCTCCCAGCTCTGATATTTCTCCTGCCCTGAACGGGGCCGTCAGCACTGAGCAATATTCTAAGTGAGGGAGCACTAGCGATTTGAAGAATGTCACCATCAGCATTATTTCCCTTGTTTTGAAAGTTCTCAATACCCACCCCGTCATCTTCCTGGCTGTCGTGATCTTTGTCTTGTTATGGTCTTTAAAAGAAAGGTCAGCTGACATAATTATTCCCAGGTCTTTTACGTGTTCCTTTCGTTCTACATGGTGACCCTCTTGAGTTTTGTATATAGTGTTCCTTTTGAGTTCTTCATTCTTTCCATACCTAAGCAGCTGGAACTTATCACCATTGAACGTCATGTTCTCCACTGCCCAATGGAAGGGAGAAGCCCAAAATCAGATAGACTAGTAGTTCCTACTAAATTTAGGTCACAAATTTTGAACATAGCCCACAATTCTTCTTTAGGAGGCCATTTAGGAATTACAAAAACTCTGTATAGAATGTTGAAAGAGTTTTACTGGCCAAAAATAAGGCAAGATGTGAAGAGTCACATCCACTCTTGTAGGGAATATCAACAAGTAGGAAAAGTAGGTAAGACACATAGGCAACAGTTAGGCAACTTTATTCCGAAACGTTTCGCCTACACAGTAGGCTTCTTCAGTCGAATACAGAAAGTAGGCAGGAACAGTAGAGAAGACGAAGTAGGTAATGGTAAAGTAGCTCCTAAGTCTGCTAAAATTCTTGCCAGTAAGAATTACCCAATACCTCATGACAGAAAATCCCTCCAGCATTTCTTAGGGATGATAGGTTTCTATATACGATTCTTTAAGAATTTTGCAGATGTAGCCCCCCTAACCTCGCTTACCAGTCAGAAACAAAAATTTCAATAGACCCCAGAGTGTCAACATGCATTTAATAAAGCCAAACGGCAAATCTGTACTGCACCATTCTCCTGTCTCCCGATTTTTCAAAACCTTTTGTATTACAGACTGATACATGCAAATCAGGGGTATGGCCTATTGCTTCTTTGCCAAGTATCAATCTCACTAAAGGGCTTACGCCACCACTGAGAAAGAAGCCCAAGCTCTGATACTTGCATTGGAGCATTTCGAGGTCTACATGGGGTAGTCATCCCAAGTGGTCACAGTCTACAGTGATCACAATCCGCTGGTTTACCTCAACTCCATGAAAATCCACAACACGCATCAGATGAGATGGAGTCTCAGGGTGCAACCTTACAATATTAAACTCGTCCATATTGCCGGCAAGGAAAATAAGCTGACTGATTTCCTTTCATGTGTTTAATTTAGGTTAAGATGTGTTAGGGACCATATGGGTAGCTTAGCTCTTTTTTTCCCGTTAATAATATTTTTTTAATGATATTGGTCCACAGGTGTCATGAACCAACGTTAGCCCAACTGTCTGCTGTCTCGCTCTAGGATAGAGCTTGACTTTGAGTCTCGAGAAAAGTTGAGCCTTATCTAATGAGTTGGATGGTTGAGAGGAAAGGTGGTTCCATTATTCAATGCCATGGTGACATGCCTGTTAAAGCCATTTTGGGGTGGGGGTGTGGCATGGAAAGAGTGCATTACAATTTATTCGGCGTATGTCACACTCTCATATAGGCTGCCTCCCAATCAGCGAACTCGGTGCTAAGGGTTTACCAGTCAATAGGATCAATAGGTCAATAGGTCGTTAAATCAGTACCATGGTTCACTGACCAATCACAGACAAGCCCGCTGAAGCTGAAACAATGTGGCTTACTTGCAGTAAGTATTGGCAGACTTGCCTACATGCTTCTGCTTTACCATCTCTCACAATGGTGTTTAATGACCACTGTAGTGAGTGTTGTGTTTAGTGACCACTGTAGTGAGTGTTGTGTTTAGTGACCACTGTATTGAGTGTTGTGTTTAGTGACCACTGTAGTGAGTGTCGTGTTTAGTGACCCCTGTAGTGAGTGTTGTGTTTAGTGACCCCTGTAGTGAGTGTTGTGTTTAGTGACCACTGTATTGAGTGTTGTGTTTAGTGACCCCTGTAGTGAGTGTTGTGTTTAGTGACCACTGTAGTGAGTGTTGTGTTTAGTGACCACTGTAGTGAGTGTTGTGTTTAGTGACCACTGTATTGAGTGTTGTGTTTAGTGACCCCTGTATTGAGTGTTGTGTTTAGTGACCACTGTATTGAGTGTTGTGTTTAGTGACCACTGTAGTGAGTGTTGTGTTTAGTGACCTCTGTAGTCGGTGTTGTGTTTAGTGACCACTGTAGTGAGTGTTGTGTTTAGTGACCACTGTAGTGAGTGTTGTGTTTAGTGACCTATGTAGTCGGTGTTGTGTTTAGTGACCACTGTAGTGAGTGTTGTGTTTAGTGACCTATGTAGTCGGTGTTGTGTTTAGTGACCACTGTAGTGAGCGTTGTGTTTAGTGACCTATGTAGTCGGTGTTGTGTTTAGTGACCACTGTATTGAGTGTTCTGTTTAGTGAGTACTGTATTGAGTGTTGTGTTTAGTGACCACTGTATTGAGTGTTGTGTTTAGTGGCCATTGTAGTGGGTGTTGTGTTTAGTGACCACTGTAGTGAGTGTTGTGTTTAGTGACCTCTGAAGTCAGTGTTCTGTTTGGTGACCTCTGTAGTGAGTGTTGTGTTAGTGACCACTGTATTGAGTGTTGTGTTTAGTGACCACTGTAGTGGGTGTTGTGTTTAGTGACCTCTGTAGTGAGTGTTGTGTTTAGTGACTTCTGTAGTAAGTATTGTGTTTAGTGACCATGGTAGTGAGTGTTGTGTTTAGTGACCACTGTAGTGAGTGTTGTGTTTAGTGGCCACTGTAGTATTATGCTTAGTGACCTCTGTAGTGAGTGTTATGTTTAGTGACCTCTGTAGAGTTGTGTTTAGTGACCTCTGTAGTAAGTGTTGTGTTTAGTGACCTCTGTAGTCAGTTTTGTGTTTACTGACCACTGTAGTCAGTGTTTTGTTTAGTGGCCACTGTAGTGAGTGTTGTTGGTGACCTCTGTAGTCAGTGTTGTGTTTAGTGACCTCTGTAGTCAGCGTTGTGTTTAGTGACCACTGTAGTGTTGTGTTTAGTGACCAATGCAGTCAGCATTGTGTTTATTGACCACTGTAGAGTGTGTGTTTAGTGACCAATGCAGTCAGCATTGTGTTTAGTGACCACTGTAGTGTTGTGTTTAGTGACCAATGCAGTCAGCATTGTGTTTAGTGACCACTGTAGAGTGTGTGTTTAGTGACCAATGCAGTCAGCATTGTGTTTAGTGACCACTGTAGTGTTGTGTTTAGTGACCTCTGTAGTGAGTGTTGTGTTTATTGACCACTGTAGTGAGTGTTGTTCTTAGTGACCACTTTAGTCAGTGTTGTGTTTAGTGACCACTGTAGTCAGAGTTGTGTTTAGTGACCATTTTAATCAGTGTTGTGTGTAGTGACCTCTGTAGTGAGTGTTGTGTTTAGTGACCTCTGTAGTGAGAGTTGTGTTTAGTGACCTCTGTAGTGAGTCTCGTGTTTAGTGATCACTGTAGTGAGTGTTTTGTTTAGTGACCACTGTACTGAGTGTTGTGTTTAGTGACCATTTTAATCAGTGTTGTGTGTAGTGACCTCTGTAATCAGCGTTCTGTTTAATGACCACTGTAGTGAGTGTTGTGTTTAGTGACCACTATAGTGAGTGTTGTGTTTTGTGACCACTATAGGGAGTGATGTGTTTAGTGGCCACTGTAGTGAGTGTTGTGTTTAGTGACCTCTGTAGTGAGTGTTGTGTTTTGTGACCACTATAGGGAGTGATGTGTTTAGTGGCCACTGTAGTGAGTGTTGTGTTTAGTGACCTCTGTAGTGAGTGTTGTGTTTAGTGACCCCTGTAGTGAGTGTTGTGTTTAGTGACCCCTGTAGTGAGTGTTGTGTTTAGTGGCCACTGTAGTGAGCGTTGTGTTTAGTGACCTCTGTAGTGAGTGTTGTGTTTAGTGACCTCTGTAATCAGCGTTCTGTTTAATGACCACTGTAGTGAGTGTTGTGTTTAGTGGCCACTGTAGTGAGTGTTGTGTTTAGTGACCTCTGTAGTGAGTGTTGTGTTTAGTGACCTCTGTAGCAAGTATTGTGTTTAGTGACCTCTGTAATCAGCGTTCTGTTTAATGACCACTGTAGTGAGTGTTGTGTTTAGTGACCACTGTAGTGAGTGTTGTGTTTTGTGACAACTGTAGTGAGTGTTGTGTTTAGTGACCACTGTAGTGAGCGTTGTGTTTAGTGACCACTGTAGTAAGTGTTGTGTTTTGTGACCACTGTAGTGAGTGTTGTGTTTTGTGACCACTGTAGTGAGTGTTGTGTTTAGTGACCACTGTAGTGAGTGTTGTGTTTAGTGACCACTGTAGTGAGCGTTGTGTTTAGTGACCACTGTAGTGAGTGTTGTGTTTATTGACCTCTGTAGTGAGTGTTGTGTTTAGTGACCCCTGTAGTGAGTGTTGTGTTTATTGACCACTGTAGTGAGTGTTGTGTTTAGTGACCCATGTAGTGAGTGTTGTGTTTATTGACCTCTGTAGTGAGTGTTGTGTTTAGTGACCCCTGTAGTGAGTGTTGTGTTTAGTGACCACTGTAGTGAGCGTTGTGTTTAGTGACCACTGTAGTGAGTGTTGTGTTTATTGACCTCTGTAGTGAGTGTTGTGTTTAGTGACCCATGTAGTGAGTGTTGTGTTTATTGACCACTGTATTGACTGTTGTGTTTAGTGACCCATGTAGTGAGTGTTGTGTTTAGTGACCCATGTAGTGAGTATTGTGTTTAGTGACCCCTGTAGTGAGTGTTGTGTTTAGTGACCCCTGTAGTGAGTGTTGTGTTTAGTGACTCCTGTAGTGAGTGTTGTGTTTAGTGATCTCTTCAGTGAGTGTTGTGTTTAGTGACCTCTGTAGTGAGTGTTGTGTTTAATGACCCCTGTAGTGAGTGTTGTGTTTAGTGACCCCTGTAGTGAGTGTTGTGTTTAGTGACCCCTGTAGTGAGTGTTGTGTTTAGTGACCTCTGTAGTGAGTGTTGTGTTTAGTGACCCCTGTAGTGAGTGTTGTGTTTAGTGACCCCTGTAGTGAGTGTTGTGTTTAGTGACCCCTGTAGTGAGTGTTGTGTTTAGTGACCCCTGTAGTGAGTGTTGTGTTTAGTGACCCCTGTAGTGAGTGTTGTGTTTAGTGATCCCTGTAGTTAGTGTTGTATTTAGTGACCTCTGTAGTGAGTGTTGTGTTTAGTGACCCCTGTAGTGAGTGTTGTGTTTAGTGACCCCTTTAGTGAGTGTTGTGTTTAGTGACCCCTGTAGTGAGTGTTGTGTTTAGTGACCCCTGTAGTGAGTGTTGTGTTTAGTGACCCCTGTAGTGAGTGTTGTGTTTAGTGACCCCTGTAGTGAGTGTTGTGTTTAGTGACCCCTGTAGTGAGAGTTGTGTTTAGTGACCCCTGTAGTGAGTGTTGTGTTTAGTGACCCCTGTAGTGAGTGTTGTGTTTAGTGACCCCTGTAGTGAGTGTTGTGTTTAGTGACCCCTGTAGTGAGTGTTGTGTTTAGTGACCCCTGTAGTGAGTGTTGTGTTTAGTGACCCCTCTAGTGAGCGTTGTATTTAGTGACCTCTGTAGTGAGTGTTGTGTTTAGTGACCCCTGTAGTGAGTGTCGTGTTTAGTGACCTCTGTGGTGAGTGTTGTGTTTAGTGACCACTGTAGTGAGTGTTGTGTTTAGTGACCTCTGTAGTGAGTGTTGTGTTTAGTGACCCCTGTAGTGAGCGTTGTGTTTAGTGACCTCTGTAGTGAGTGTTGTGTTTAGTGACCCCTGTAGTGAGTGTTGTGTTTAGTGACCCCTCTAGTGAGCGTTGTATTTAGTGACCTCTGTAGTGAGTGTTGTGTTTAGTGACCCCTGTAGTGAGTGTTGTGTTTAGTGACCTCTGTAGTGAGTGTTGTGTTTAGTGACCACTGTAGTGAGTGTTGTGTTTAGTGACCTCTGTAGTGAGTGTTGTGTTTAGTGACCCCTGTAGTGAGCGATGTGTTTAGTGACCTCTGTAGTGAGTGTTGTGTTTAGTGACCCCTGTAGTGAGTGTTGTGTTTAGTGACCCCTGTAGTGAGTGTTGTGTTTAGTGACCCCTGTAGTGAGTGTTGTGTTTAGTGACCCCTGTAGTGAGCGTTGTGTTTAGTGACCTCTGTAGTGAGTGTTGTGTTTAGTGACCCCTGTAGTGAGTGTTGTGTTTAGTGACCCCTGTAGTGAGTGTTGTGTTTAGTGACCCCTGTAGTGAGTGTTGTGTTTAGTGACCCCTGTAGTGAGTGTTGTGTTTAGTGACCACTGTAGCGAGTGTTGTGTTTAGTCACCCCTGTTGTGAGTGTTGTGTTTAGTGACGCCTGTAGTGAGCGTTGTGTTTAGTGACCTCTGTAGTGAGTGTTGTGTTTAGTGACCCCTGTAGTGAGTGTTGTGTTTAGTGACCACTGTAGTGAGTGTTGTGTTTAGTGACCTCTGTAGTGAGTGTTGTGTTTAGTGACCACTGTAGTGAGTGTTGTGTTTAGTGACCTCTGTAGTGAGTGTTGTGTTTAGTGACCACTGTAGTGAGTGTTGTGTTTAGTGACCTCTGTAGTGAGTGTTGTGTTTAGTGACCTCTGTAGTGAGTGTTGTGTTTAGTGACCTCTGTAGTGAGTGTTGTGTTTAGTGACCACTGTAGTGAGTGTTGTGTTTAGTGACCCCTGTAGTGAGTGTTGTGTTTAGTGACCACTGTAGTGAGTGTTGTGTTTAGTGACCACTGTAGTGAGTGTTGTGTTTAGTGACCCCTGTAGTGAGTGTTGTGTTTAGTGACCCCTGTAGTGAGTGTTGTGTTTAGTGACCACTGTAGTGAGTGTTGTGTTTAGTGACCACTGTAGTGAGTGTTGTGTTTAGTGACCCCTGTAGTGAGTGTTGTGTTTAGTGACCCCTGTAGTGAGTGTTGTGTGTAGTGACCCCTGTAGTGAGTGTTGTGTGTAGTGACCCCTGTAGTGAGTGTTGTGTTTAGTGACCCCTGTAGTGAGTGTTGTGTTTAGTGACCCCTGTAGTGAGTGTTGTGTTTAGTGACCCCTCTAGTGAGCGTTGTATTTAGTGACCTCTGTAGTGAGTGTTGTTTAGTGACCCCTGTAGTGAGTGTTGTGTTTAGTGACCTCTGTAGTGAGTGTTGTGTTTAGTGACCACTGTAGTGAGTGTTGTGTTTAGTGACCTCTGTAGTGAGTGTTGTGTTTAGTGACCCCTGTAGTGAGCGTTGTGTTTAGTGACCTCTGTAGTGAGTGTTGTGTTTAGTGACCCCTGTAGTGAGTGTTGTGTTTAGTGACCTCTGTAGTGAGTGTTGTGTTTAGTGACCCCTGTAGTGAGTGTTGTGTTTAGTGACCCCTGTAGTGAGTGTTGTGTTTAGTGACCCCTGTAGTGAGTGTTGTGTTTAGTGACCCCTGTAGTGAGTGTTGTGTTTAGTGACCACTGTAGCGAGTGTTGTGTTTAGTCACCCCTGTTGTGTGTGTTGTGTTTAGTGACCCCTGTAGTGAGCGTTGTGTTTAGTGACCTCTGTAGTGAGTGTTGTGTTTAGTGACCCCTGTAGTGAGTGTTGTGTTTAGTGACCACTGTAGTGAGTGTTGTGTTTAGTGACCTCTGTAGTGAGTGTTGTGTTTATTGACCACTGTAGTGAGTGTTGTGTTTAGTGACCTCTGTAGTGAGTGTTGTGTTTAGTGACCTCTGTAGTGAGTGTTGTGTTTAGTGACCACTGTAGTGAGTGTTGTGTTTAGTGACCTCTGTAGTGAGTGTTGTGTTTAGTGACCTCTGTAGTGAGTGTTGTGTTTAGTGACCTCTGTAGTGAGTGTTGTGTTTAGTGACCACTGTAGTGAGTGTTGTGTTTAGTGACCCCTGTAGTGAGTGTTGTGTTTAGTGACCACTGTAGTGAGTGTTGTGTTTAGTGACCACTGTAGTGAGTGTTGTGTTTAGTGACCTCTGTAGTGAGTGTTGTGTTTAGTGACCCCTGTAGTGAGTGTTGTGTTTAGTGACCACTGTAGTGAGTGTTGTGTTTAGTGAACACTGTAGTGAGTGTTGTGTTTAGTGACCACTGTAGTGAGTGTTGTGTTTAGTGACCTCTGTAGTGAGTGTTGTGTTTAGTGACCCCTGTAGTGAGTGTTGTGTTTAGTGACCACTGTAGTGAGTGTTGTGTTTAGTGACCACTGTAGTGAGTGTTGTGTTTAGTGACCTCTGTAGTGAGTGTTGTGTTTAGTGACCACTGTAGTGAGTGTTGTGTTTAGTGACCCCTGTAGTGAGTGTTGTGTTTAGTGACCCATGTAGTGAGTGTTGTGTTTAGTGACCCCTGTAGTGAGTGTTGTGTTTAGTGACCCCTGTAGTGAGTGTTGTGTTTAGTGACCACTGTAGCGAGTGTTGTGTTTAGTCACCCCTGTAGTGAGTGTTGTGTTTAGTGACCACTGTAGTGAGTGTTGTGTTTAGTGACCTCTGTAGTGAGTGTTGTGTTTATTGACCACTGTAGTGAGTGTTGTGTTTAGTGACCTCTGTAGTGAGTGTTGTGTTTAGTGACCTCTGTAGTGAGTGTTGTGTTTAGTGACCACTGTAGTGAGTGTTGTGTTTAGTGACCTCTGTAGTGAGTGTTGTGTTTAGTGACCTCTGTAGTGAGTGTTGTGTTTAGTGACCTCTGTAGTGAGTGTTGTGTTTAGTGACCACTGTAGTGAGTGTTGTGTTTAGTGACCCCTGTAGTGAGTGTTGTGTTTAGTGACCACTGTAGTGAGTGTTGTGTTTAGTGACCACTGTAGTGAGTGTTGTGTTTAGTGACCTCTGTAGTGAGTGTTGTGTTTAGTGACCCCTGTAGTGAGTGTTGTGTTTAGTGACCACTGTAGTGAGTGTTGTGTTTAGTGAACACTGTAGTGAGTGTTGTGTTTAGTGACCACTGTAGTGAGTGTTGTGTTTAGTGACCTCTGTAGTGAGTGTTGTGTTTAGTGACCCCTGTAGTGAGTGTTGTGTTTAGTGACCACTGTAGTGAGTGTTGTGTTTAGTGACCACTGTAGTGAGTGTTGTGTTTAGTGACCACTGTAGTGAGTGTTGTGTTTAGTGACCTCTGTAGTGAGTGTTGTGTTTAGTGACCACTGTAGTGAGTGTTGTGTTTAGTGACCACTGTAGTGAGTGTTGTGTTTAGTGACCTCTGTAGTGAGTGTTGTGTTTAGTGACCTCTGTAGTGAGTGTTGTGTTTAGTGACCACTGTAGTGAGTGTTGTGTTTAGTGACCACTGTAGTGAGTGTTGTGTTTAGTGACCTCTGTAGTGAGTGTTGTGTTTAGTGACCACTGTAGTGAGTGTTGTGTTTAGTGACCACTGTAGTGAGTGTTGTGTTTAGTGACCACTGTAGTGAGTGTTGTGTTTAGTGACCTCTGTAGTGAGTGTTGTGTTTAGTGACCACTGTAGTGAGTGTTGTGTTTAGTGACCACTGTAGTGAGTGTTGTGTTTAGTGACCACTGTAGTGAGTGTTGTGTTTAGTGACCACTGTAGTGAGTGTTGTGTTTAGTGACCTCTGTAGTGAGTGTTGTGTTTAGTGACCACTGTAGTGAGTGTTGTGTTTAGTGACCACTGTAGTGAGTGTTGTGTTTAGTGACCACTGTAGTGAGTGTTGTGTTTAGTGACCACTGTAGTGAGTGTTGTGTTTAGTGACCACTGTAGTGAGTGTTGTGTTTAGTGACCACTGTAGTGAGTGTTGTGTTTAGTGACCTCTGTAGTGAGTGTTGTGTTTAGTGACCACTGTAGTGAGTGTTGTGTTTAGTGACCACTGTAGTGAGTGTTGTGTTTAGTGACCACTGTAGTGAGTGTTGTGTTTAGTGACCTCTGTAGTGAGTGTTGTGTTTAGTGACCACTGTAGTGAGTGTTGTGTTTAGTGACCACTGTAGTGAGTGTTGTGTTTAGTGACCCCTGTAGTGAGTGTTGTGTTTAGTGACCACTGTAGTGAGTGTTGTGTTTAGTGACCACTGTAGTGAGTGTTGTGTTTAGTGACCTCTGTAGTGAGTGTTGTGTTTAGTGACCACTGTAGTGAGTGTTGTGTTTAGTGACCACTGTAGTGAGTGTTGTGTTTAGTGACCCCTGTAGTGAGTGTTGTGTTTAGTGACCACTGTAGTGAGTGTTGTGTTTAGTGACCACTGTAGTGAGTGTTGTGTTTAGTGACCTCTGTAGTGAGTGTTGTGTTTAGTGACCTCTGTAGTGAGTGTTGTGTTTAGTGACCACTGTAGTGAGTGTTGTGTTTAGTGACCTCTGTAGTGAGTGTTGTGTTTAGTGACCTCTGTAGTGAGTGTTGTGTTTAGTGACCACTGTAGTGAGTGTTGTGTTTAGTGACCTCTGTAGTGAGTGTTGTGTTTAGTGACCTCTGTAGTGAGTGTTGTGTTTAGTGACCACTGTAGTGAGTGTTGTGTTTAGTGACCCCTGTAGTGAGTGTTGTGTTTAGTGACCACTGTAGTGAGTGTTGTGTTTAGTGACCACTGTAGTGAGTGTTGTGTTTAGTGACCCCTGTAGTGAGTGTTGTGTTTAGTGACCACTGTAGTGAGTGTTGTGTTTAGTGACCTCTGTAGTGAGTGTTGTGTTTAGTGACCACTGTAGTGAGTGTTGTGTTTAGTGACCACTGTAGTGAGTGTTGTGTTTAGTGACCTCTGTAGTGAGTGTTGTGTTTAGTGACCACTGTAGTGAGTGTTGTGTTTAGTGACCCCTGTAG